>NC_085141.1:427325325-427675522 GCF_024139115.2 Armigeres subalbatus
TGGCTAGTTAACATTACGTGATCAAATGAAATATTTTAATGTCTTTGATTTTTAAACTCTCTGATATGGCTCCGCGGTATACAATGCAAGACGTCTTGGAAACTGCTATCAATCATATTGTTCACTGCACCAACTTGATGGTTTGGCAGGACTTGCATGCGATTTAAATTAGGAGGACTGCGTTGAACATAAAGTATTATATTTTACTGATTATGGATCGACTGTACGTTTTAATTATATTTATTGAACGGCTACTCAGTCTTGCAATTATTACAACGAGTTTTTTTTATTTACCCGACGTTTCGACACAATCTCCGTAAATAAAAAACTCGTTGTAATAATTGCAAGACTGAGTAGCCGTTCAATAAATATAATTACAGTATTCTATTTTACGAACATTTTATACTGCAAAATATACCATATGATGATATTTGTCATCAGCATGATTCACCTAATAAATCTGGCTGCCAAAATCAAAAAAGTGACATTCCTTTCGAAGATTCATCCTGAATGGAACTTCCAATGGCGATAAGATAATGATGATTGGAGTCTTTTCAACTCATTAATCATAACGAACAGTACATTCCACCATAAAGGCACGATAAATAAAAGACGACAAACGATCTAATAAAATTTACAACAAGGTCATTCCTATTGAGCAGGAGATATGTTATTTAAAGAATCAAAGGAGCTCAGACTGGTATACGTCACATGATCATTCCTGCCAAAAAAACAAGTCGGTGCAGAAAACAATCAGTTATCGAGCCGTAAATATTGCACAGCTTGACAAACCATTAAGCAATAATGCAATAATTGAACCTGCCTTTAGGATTTAAAATTTCTGTTAGGTGTGATCGTAGCACACCATGCTAAATTTAAACTTTAAATTGGTTACCCTAGCAACGTAATTTTCAATCTTAGCAACCTGCGAGTTGCCCGAGCCTAACTCGATCTCTTTTGCATTTAGCCGTGGTCTAGTGAAGACGCAATAAAATTAGTTATTCCGTAATTAGTAAAACCACGTTTTTCACTATTTCGGCTGATCCCGAAACACAACATTTGGCGACGAGGATGGGATACTGCACCAAGACAAAGACTTTTCCTAAAACCCAACCAAAAACCTGTGTTTTGCCCAAAGTGCCCGGTTCCATTAAATATGATTTCATTGGTGGACACCGTACTAAACCGTCTCGAATCAATGGGAATCATTTCTCCAGTCGGTATTTCGGAATAGGCCGCTCCAATCGTCGCTGCCCATAAACCCAATGGACGAGTATGAGCAACACTCGCACACGACCTTGCTTTTACACTTCCAATTGATAAAAATTCGCCAGCGAATGAGAAACGTTTGAATATCGCATCTTGATTTGAATTATTTACGGTAACTTTGAACTGCTTATTATCCACATCAATAAGCCGAAATGCTAAACAGAAGATTGAACGAGACTGTAGACATAATTTTGTGCAATGTGCTCGGTGCAGATTGTTCTAATACTTCTGCCATCTTGTTCAAAACAAAAGTCTTCAACGCTTTCTTCGTTTTGCGCTAACACAAGACCGTGTACGAACTATCAGTTCAGTGGAGACTCCCGCAGATGTTTACGGTCAATTCAGCCTCTATTGCTAAGGAAAGAATGTATCTTGTATGGCAATTAAATTGGATACACATCCTAGACCGGAGCGAGAATCTAACTAACCATTTCCGTATTGGCAATACTATGCTTTCACTCGCAAGGCTAACTGAGACTTCCGCTAGTTGGTCGTACCATCCAAAGTGGGATGGGAAGCGTCAATCAAAACGGACATCACCACTGACAAAGCCTCGCGTTTTGTTGGTACGCGATTTTCCATCAGAAGAGCTAGCTCGACCTTGCGAAAATCATTCGATAAAGAGCATTAGTCATCTTCACTACTCCATAGAAGATCTAGAACACGAGTTATTCCATCACTGATGCTTGTATCAATCGTTTCTGCTTGCTGGTTATCTGGTATAGTGATCAACACTTCATTGGAGCTTTCACTTCTGATTTCATATCCACAAAATTTGAATATTCAGTTCGTCGTTTTCGGATATCCAGATCCTGTTGATCATTTCCTTAACGTCACCAACAAATCCGATTTTCCCCGTCGAAATCGCAACATACCACGGACCGCCATCTGACGCTATTTGGCTACCAAAGGCATTTTTTGTTAAATATCTTAGCTGTGCATATGCACAGCACATCTTTCGAAATGGACAAATTGATATGAAATTTGCGTGTCCACGTGTCTTGGAGGGACTCGAACCCTCAACCTCCTACTCTCTAGATAGGCGTGATAACCCCTATACACAACAAGACCACTTAAAGGTCCCGTTTGCGGAAAAGCCATCAGAATCCGAGTACCAACCTCCACCACGGTTAGCTCTTTTTTGCAAATTGAATATCTTTCGGATGCTTGATTTGCCCATTCTTCACATGTACTTTACCTACTGTTGTATATCCACAGTCAAGCGAGTGCACATTCAACCGTCTAAGACGAATTAAGTACTCTCCATTTAATTCCACCAGTTAATTTTCGTTATCTTTGCAGATACGTATTTCGACCACAACTGTGTGGTCGTCTTCAGTGTCTCGTACTTGACTCGACTTGACTCGTGGTCGAAATACGTATCTGCAAAGATAACAAAAATTAACTGGTGGAATTAAATGGAGAGTACTTAATTCGTCTTAGACGGTTGAATACATTCCACTAAAAGAGCTAATATATTTTTCTGAGAGTGCACATTGTTTATTAAACGAGGGATAACACTCTATGGTGTTTGAATTTCCAAAGGATGCTGCGGGACCATCTCTATTTGAGATGAGTCGGTTTGGGAAGAAGCTGATAACAGGCACAAATACAAAAATACGTAGGTACATCGAGAGTATTAGTGAATGGATGTTTATCCGAATCGTTCAATATTAATCGGTCTGTAAGACAAGGATGTTCGATTATCCTTACACTTATAGGTTTCTACTTGATAAGCGCCAATTTACCCTACTAGGCTAGGGTTCAAACGTTTCATGTTTCTATTCGTGTCCGTTGTTTCGCGCTAAGAGTCCTTTCCGCAAAATCAGTCCGTAATCTTTCATCATCCAATTCTCGAACAAATTGGCCCAAGGGATGGGGTTACACTCTTAGGTATAGCTTCGGGGGAGTAGGATTTCATACTCATCCGCTGGAGGCCAGAACAGACGCTGTTGGAGCCGCACCTCTTTGGTGAACAGACGCTCGATCTGTCGGGTCAAATGAGCGGCACAACAAAGCCCACTGTCAAAGTCGACCACATCCTAGGCAGACCCTCAGGACGCACGCTGATGTCAGATGGACAATAGGGCCCAGACTACACTACAAGCTAAGTACGCAGCCCTTAGCTGGCAATTCATTGTCATCGAAAGACCCGTAGAAGCGTGAGTATTGGAAATTGTGAAAACCAAAGCTATGTTAGGCTCTCCTTCCCGGATATCAACTCACCATTGCGTAGCCCCTGGGATGAGAACGTCGTTTGTTTAAGAACATGGCGTTTGATTTTGCAGCTGCGTCAAATTTGATTCTTATTTTTCTTGGCTTCATACTGTTTTCAACTGGAAAATTATAGATACATATATTATTCCTGGATATTTTGTCGATCTGGTCTACTAATTATGACTCCCATATTCTCAAGCATGATATAGGCTAGGTGTACCAGTTGTGGCTAAGGTCGAAAAATTAGGCAAAACGTCGAGAGTTAATCAACCATTATTTTGCACATTTATGTTTTACCTGATAATATTTCACTGTTGAATTTTTCCTTCTTTTAGTCATAGGCCGTTCTTTCGAGATTCGCATATTTATATTTATTTGTGTTTCACCTGATTATATTTTATTATTGAATTTTTCCTTCTTTTAATCAAAGACTTGTCATTCGAGTTTCGCACATTATTATTTATTTGTGTTTAACCTTATTTTCATTGTTGATTCTTTTTTTTCTTTTTTTCATAACCTTTTCTTTCGAGTTTCGCATTTTTATACCGCATATGAAATACCAAAAACACTTGAAAACATTCCATTCTAGAATTTTCCTTTTGTTAAAACACAGGGTATTCTTTAGAGGTGTATTGTCAAATCAATATTTTTATCAAAGTATTGCCAGGATTTATTAACTTTAATTTTAATTCCTGAAAATAGTTCTTCTATCATTTTCATCAAAATGATAATAATCAAAATAATCTTCTAATGACAGTAATTTTATTTTTATGTGCTCAAAAGATGATACGTTTTCATTCACGAAATTTGTTTTTAAGTAACTATAAACGAATATACGTAATACATTTATTTTTTTTAATAGAAACCTTTGCGTTACGCTGTAAAGTTGAGAGGGGTATGGAATTGCCAGAATTTGTGTGTTATTTTTAACCCTGCCTCCCCCTTAGTCCTTCTTTTCTAAGAAACATCCAAATATTTTGTATGGATCGTCGCACTTTGTTCGACCCCCTCTCCCTCCAAGCGTTACGTAATTTATGGATGCTCCCTTACGTGATTTGTGAACGTTTGTGTTTCATTTTGAAGTCAACTAGTGACCCTCTAACGCCCAAGACCGCCTTCAGACGGGAAACTTTAATATTTTTTTTATTGTTCAGATTTCAAAACAGATTTTTCGACCTGTTTTTCATTCAACCTTATGTTATTTTTTCGACTCTCTTTTCCTTCGACCTTTTGTCATTTCAACGTTTTGTCCTTTCAATTTTTTGACTTTCGACCTTTTTTCCTTTTCATTTTTTTTACTTTTGACCTTTTGTCTTTTCGACATTTTGTCCTTTTCGACATTTTATCCTTTCAACCTTTTGTTTTCGACTCTTTATTTTTTCGACCTTTTGTCCTTTCGACCTTTTATCGTTTCGACCTTTTGCCATTTCGACATTTTTTCCCTTCGACCTTTTGTCCTTTCGTCCTTTTCCCCTTTCGACATTATGTACTTTCGACCTTTTGTCCTTTCGACCTTTTGTACTTTCGACCTTTTGTACTTTCGACCTTTTGTCCTTTCGACCTTTTGTCCTTTCGACCTTTTGTCCTTTCGACCTTTTGTCCTTTCGACCTTTTGTCCTTTCGATCTTTTGTCCTTTCGACCTTTTGTCCTTTCGACCTTTTGTCCTTTCGACCTTTTGTCCTTTCGACCTTTTGTCCTCTCGACATTTTGTTCTTTCGACCTTTTGTCCTTTCGACCTTTCGTCCTTTCGACCTTTTGTCCTTCGACCTATTGACACAGATTCATTTCAGGACAGCAAGATTGCTAAAAACTCGAGGTGAATCATAACGAAATTCGCCAGAATTTCACAGAGTTCATTATTTTTATTATTTTGTTTCGTTCTGATGAGTTAAAAATGAAATAAAATGATAATCCGCGGAGTTCCGCAGTAAATTTTTGCCATTACTCTAATTTGTCGTCTAAATGGTTCCGAGTTTGCAATTGTACATTAATTAGACTATTTGTAAAATCGGTCTCTGCAGCATTGTAATAGCAAAACCAGTACAGCACCATGCTTTGACTATTTTTTTGGCCATAAAAGCTTTTGAATTCGTCCTATAGACTTGCGTCTTTATCCAGGTTATTTACATCATTCGGAGGGACACTTGGTGACCTTCCGGGGCTAATTTCTAGTCACTTCACAGGCTCTGATCTAGCTCTTAGATTTCTGTACCAAATGGTTCAAAAAAGGTAGCTTTCTAGGACAAATAAAAAAAGACACATTCATAGATGTTCAGGAGGGAGGGATTCCGGAGGATCAATTACTGCGTACCTAGGGTCAAAGAATGGTCCTTGCGTTGTTCAAAAATATATCGATATTTTGTTTTCAATCAGCATTTGACATGAAAAAAGTTTGGTTTTGTATACCGTTATTGAAGAATGCTTTCAGAAAATCTGACAAATATTGTAAGAAAAGGGAAAATATTGAGGCATTTACATAAAATCACACAGTAAAAATCAAACTTTTTCATATGTCCTCCTTTTCCGTGTCCGATGTCCTCCCATCTGTAGAACCAAATGTCCTCCTCGCTGAACAATCATCTGGTAAGCCTAGCTGCAGCGTATTTCCCGGTTTGCTCCGCTCTAAGGTAGACCACTAGACTGCCCACAACTGCATATTTGTCTCATATGAATAGGAAATCCAGCAAAGATGAGACTTATAAGCGATCGTAGAGTGAATCAAATTTTGACTTTTTATATCCCCTATGCTTAAACGATGACATTTGCTATTTTATTCATTATCCTAATTTTTTAGCAAATTAGGTTGTGATTTAAGTTGCAGTTTAAAGTTTGTTTGCTTGGATTCCTATGTATACTACATGGGACAATTACGCGTATAGCGGCAGTAAGGAAGTGTTCGGTATTGGGACTTTGAGAGGTGTCCGACACATGGGATCTCCAGTCTCCACCCTATCGGTAAAGTTGACAAGTTCTTTGCAAAGTTATTCTATATTTGGAAACAGGAAAAGATTGAGACTACGTCTTTAACGGAATCAGGCTGAATTCCGTGCCGGAAAATCATGTGTGGAGCGTATGGCCACGTACCTTATGGTTCTGGAGCAAGTCAACGAATTCCAAGATTCTCTTTATTTTGTATTCATTCACTATGGAAAGACATTCAATCCTCTTAACCACGAAAAGACGCAAGGGAGTTCCGGATAAAACATCGGCCTCATTGGACTCACAGAACCAAGCTTTTACATGCACAATCCTACATGATGTCTGAGCACATCCGGGGTCGCTGGAGTGGGGCAAGGATGTATTCTACCTCCGGTACTGTTCTTCATCGTTATTGGCGAGATCAAGTTGGGTGCGATTGACCGTATACAAAACCGTGGCAGTAGTAATATGCGGAGTAAGCTGAACGGCCTTGCTCAACGCTCGTCTATGGCGGGACTCATCATCATCGTCAGCAAGACCAAATGTTTACGGTAGCCAAGGAGGTCGAAAACTTTTAATATCTTGCTATCTAATTAACGTCGGCAAAAGTAAGTGAGTTAGGCATATGGGCACGGATCAAGAACACTAGGGCTACTTTTGCGAATTAACGAAACATATGGTGATTCAATTCAGATTAGTCAACGCACCGAATATTTAACTCTAACGTGAAATCTGTGTTGTTAAATGCGTGAGACTTGGTGTGTGAGACTTGATGAAAATATTAAGCAATTAATATCTAAGTTTTATAATTCAAACCTGGTGGCCGCACAACAGGAGCTTCATCGACGATGCCGATATTAATAGAAACTCGAGAGCGTAAAATGAAGTATGAAATAGCAGAGACGAAATCTGCAAGCTCTGAAGTGGAATCTGACAGGACATCGCAATGAGGGCAGACCCAAAAGCTCGTGGCGAAGAAGCCTCTACAAAAAAACAAGGGTAGTCGATATGAATCTGACTAAAGCTAAAGCGAGCAAAATTTCCCTGAAATTTTGCATAGGCATTATTTTTGATCAAAAACATAATTTGCATCACTGATTTGCCATTTTGACTCTAGCCTAAATATACACTATGAAAAAAAACTGTTCAAACATTGAAAATAAAACTTGAAAATCGTTTTTATTTTATTTGTTGCAGCAGATAATTTTTTGCACTATAGGTCATAATGGAGAAATAATGGAAAAAAAAGTTATAATTTTTCAGAATAAGTAGATTTTTTATAAATGTTCGAGTTATTTGGTTGGTGCAATATACCGATTTTTCTTATATTCAGTCGTTTTTATCTTATATTCAGTTCTTATATTCAGTCGAATCTATTTAACCAAAGATAAATTTCACTGAAAATGAACTGTATATATTTTTTGACAAATACTTATAATGGAGTACTAGTTAGCCACTGTGAGAACTATGGGTTGTGAGAAAAAAACTTTCTTTAGAGAAAATCAACTAAATTGTTTTCCGGAAACATTACCGAAGACATCAAAACGATCGGACAAGCCGTTTTCAAGTTTAATTTTTTTTAAGTGTTCAAAGTGTTTTGCTTAGACCCTTGTCAAAAGTTAGGCTAGAGTAAGAATGGCAAACCAATGATGCAAATTGTTTTTTGATCATTAAAAATGTATATGCAAAAAATGAGAGCGTGTTTTAGTCGTCGCGAAAATGGTAAATTATCTATATTATGTTCGGTGGCTCATGCGCATGTATTGCGCTTTGCTCCGGTCGAAACAAGCGCGATCTTCAATCGAGCATCGAGCAAGTAAGTACAGAGTGCTGCGCATCGATCCGATCGTCCAAAGCGCGATCCTTCACAGTTTGGATATCCCACCGGGTATTTTCCAGGGGTCTGCGAAGCGGCCATGTTTTTGATGCCAGCATCAAAATCATCGATTAATTTAACACGAAGGCGTAATTATAGTCATCGCAAACCTCCCATTGAAAATATGTTATATATATACCGTGATATTTTGGCGAAGTAGAGCGCTTGGTGCCGATCAAAATATGAAAACTTATTAAAAGCATCAGTATTCTTGTTGAAACACACCTCGCTTTCATAATTTCGCACAAGTTCTCCAAAAATGGTGAAAAATAATTACGTCTATTTGGAAAAAATCAGTTTGGAACAGCGGTTTGTTTACAAAATAGAATTGTCAGTGGGAAACCCAATTTCAAAGGAACAATGGGAAACTCAGAGATGTTGGCTATTGTCAAACGTTTGACTATTGTCAAACGTAGTGGGTAGGATTGGGGTGCCAGATGCCTGGTATTTTCGTTGTGATTATTTTTTCCTCGTCGATTGACAGCATGGGGGAGGTTCCCTCATCAGTGCTGCCACCAGAGATAAGGTAGAACCATGGAAATTTGACACGGCATGATATAGAAAATGAGAATTAAAATGTATCTAGAACGTTATAGATTATTTTTTTGTCAAACAAATTTTTAGTTTGTGGTTAGAAATTCAACAATCTCAAGCATTAACTGCTTTTCGAAAAAATATAAAATCGAGATATCATGTCAGGACCGCTTTGCGATTTGGGCGTAACTTATTTTGTAAACAAACATTGTTTCATGGATTCAGCAGAATGCAAGCGATTTTCCCCAAAACTAGTTCCCCTATCTGATAGAGGAAAGCCTACTCTGTTGAATACATACCGTGGTTTTCTCGGGAAATGCCTCCTGAAGCAGGAATTCGCCTTCCAATGTTTGTTTACAAAATAAATTACGCCCAAATCGCAAAGCGGTCCTGATGTCTATTTTGTGTGCTTTCAAAATTCTAACCCCTGTACACCAAGATTTTTTAGAAACGTCCTTAATTTTTGTTTTATAACAAAAATATACTTCATTTCCTATACCACACCGTGTGAAATTTCAATGATTCTACTTTTTCTCTCGATGACAGCTGTTGGTCTTCTCCTCCCCTATAGGTAAATGATTAATGCCTGGAGGACCGTGTATTAGTGCTGTGCGTCGTTTTGGTCGTCCAAAACGCGATCCTCAACGGTTTGCATATGCCACCAGGCATGGTGAGGAGTGTTCATGCTCGGTTCATCGATACTTCGAACGCTCTGGTTTCGTTGTGCTTTGTGCGGTCGAGAAGTAAATCAATTGATACACGTTTGGTCGTGTTCCTCCTCAGTAAGCAGCATTCTAACTTTCACCTACTCAGTGACTGAGTAAAATTGTATTACCCTCTCTTTTCTTCCAGCGGAAATTTTACTCAATTTCCGTCAAAAGCAGGACTACTCATAGTTTTGAGTTGTCCCGCTTTTAACGGAAATTGAGTAAAATTTTCATGGGAAGAAAAGAGAGGGCAATTTAACTCAGTCACTGAGTAGGTGAAAGTTAGCGTGAGGTAGTTAGTTTGTTCTGCTTCGTGCGGCCGAATCATAGTTAAAATTGTGTTAAAAAATGGCATGGTCGCATCGCTTATCAGAGTCCAAAGAAGCCTACCGACTAACTGATAATCCTTCCTGTGTTTTTTGTGGAAACGCCGCATGAAAAACAGGTCTAGCAAAAATTACCTACTTATATTCCTTCCCTCTTCCTAACTGACTACAAGGACGTGACCAGGCCATTATTGGTCATTTGAATATTTGAGTCTCTGAAACTTGTACACTGAGGAGGTAGATACCCTGCACTGTACTATACACGGTGGCACCAGATTCGAAACGAAAAGCACCAACACGAAGGTGAAACCTCGAAGCAATGAAGCAACTGTACGATGAAAATAAATGAAAAATGAAAAGATGAGCCGTTCACAAAAGGGCAACAAACATGCAATGACATGTGTAGAGACGCAAACGGGAGCCTTCTTACGAACGGTCGTTAGATGGTCCAGGGATGGCGACTGTACTACGATGGAGCAGACAACAAGGACAGTATCGTGAGAACACGCGCACAGGACATAACAAAGCCCCTGGATTTGTTCAACTATTAAAAGATCTACCTGAAAACGATATAATGTCTATGTTACTGTTAATTTAAAATTTTACTCGACTGCTCTCACAAGTCTGTAGTTATTATACAACAGAAGCTGTCCTGATGTAACCCTTAAAACAGTGAATAACTTACTTCAGAATTTTTAGAAAAATCTTTAAAAATAACAGAGACAAATGTTTGGATCGTCGGGGTTTCCCCTGTAAAAATGGAAATCACCAAACATCTTAAGCGATCAACACACATGCTTGTAATGCTTAAGTAGTACGCTATGACAATGCGCAATCAACCACAAACAGCCACAAACCATAAGCATATTCAGTGATCAGAGTTGGCCACTCGATGTTCTGTTTGCGCGGGTTCAAGTGTGGTTGCTATGATCGACACGAGCAATACATAGAAAAGAATTATTCTTCTCGAGTTTAATATCCTCCATCCACAACAAGTCGAACCGACCCAACGCAGTTCCATCTCGACGCTATGAATCACCTGTTGCTGAATAATTCAATTTGAACTAGGTATAACCTTTAAATAGAAGTGATTTGAATTTGGAGCAGTTTTCCACATCTACTAACAATGGGCTAGATTGTAAATACGAGCAATGTTGATTTGTCGTTAGGTAAGTCTGCCTACCGCCGGGTGCTCGGGTGTTTTGCATATAACTGCTGGCATGAGTCATTCCTGGTCGATGGGGCATCTGGAATGCCTGCTATACCTACAAACCTATAATACAAACACCTCAAGCAAGACATATACAAAGTGATAAGGCAAACGTTCAACTTTCTGCAAATTATCGAGTCATCAAGATTTAAAAAGATCTGCAACGTAAAAAGTAGGTATGTAACAAAAGGAGAGAGAAATGATATAATTGAAACGACCGGTAGATATGGTGGCAAAATTTCCACCGGCATTTGATCATTCCCTTCAAGTGTGTGTCATAAAACAATCTCCACATCTTCACACTGACTGGTGGCGAACGAAAAGCTCATGTGCTGGTTAGTATTGCGCCAATTTATGTGACAAGTCCTACTGAAGAAACGTTCGGCGCCGGAACGAATTATTGTTCGAAATGATTCTATAAGTTGAAGTGTGAGTTCCCGTCGGCTTGACAGAAATGCAATTACCTACGGCGCGCAAAGATCATAAAATGTTCGAGTACTTTACTATACTTTTGAAATGTTTACACTTGAATAGTCCAAACGCCAACAAATACCTAAGTGTTTGCGTTAATCTACGAACTTCTTAGAACCGCAATTTTTGTGATCATGGGAGTGTCCACTCATAATTAACATAAACCGTCATTAAGGTACGTCGTTAGCGCACATGAAGAAACGTTTTCGTTTGTTTTTTTTCGGGGGTGTGATTTGTAAGCACGGAAGGGTGACTCATTTTTTATGGGTGGTCCGTTTAAAAGTTTCCTGGGTGAATGTGTTTTTGCAAACAATAAAATGTAAATAAACAAACGGCATAACAATCAACTGCACGTTGGAATAGCATCCATGGAATCTAGTTTTTATTTTATGCATTATTCATTCGTTTGATTCTGAGATGTTTTATTGTCAACGGCTGGGAACGTCACATGGCACAATTAAATGCTGATTGACAGACTTTCAAAATGCTCCGTTACACTCTGAACAAAATCCCTTATAGGTCCCTATCTAAATTTTTCTCACAAAATTAATTTCAAATCGAATCAATCATTCTTTTCGAAGCAAAATGAAATTAACCTCGTCGCCCCGATCAGATAATTAATCACCGGGGGCACCCACAGAGCGCAATGTAATAGAAGACTTTTGTTTCAGTGAGAAGTAACAAGTGCAGTAACTAATGTAGAGAAACGTGTCATCTTCTTCAAAGCGATGGGAGTCTAATTAGACACGATAGCTTCGTTTCTCTGGACCGTGTAAATCCCCCTTTTACTTACCCGCCTGATGATTGTTTGATCCATTACCGGATCATAAATTCACTGTGTGGGATGACACGACCTGAAGCCGGCAAAGTGGTTTTCACGTATCAACTATAAATCTTTTTGTGATGTGCTTTTCAAATTAATCTGTTTTTATGTCAACATTCGTTTACGAAAAGTTATCAATTGTTTTGCATTGTTTTGGTCAACTTCATTCAGTTGTAACGACCTGAGTAAAAATTCTCAAATTTTGTTCGAAATCAGATTGACACAATAAACTTTCCTTTCCTTGTCAATAAGGAAAAGTGATTGTCAATCGAATATTGGGTATACTTGGGACCATCTTTCCTCACATGTATTGGTTTACAACGTTTTTTGATACTCTCCGTAGGTATTATCAAGTCTTTCATAGAACGCACCCTTTGCGGCCTCGGGGCTTATCGTTCGTTCACATCAACGCTGATCAGACCCTTCAGATTCGGATGCTTATCGGTTTCCAACTGATTTCATCTAATTTTCGAATCATCATGACGCGAACTCCACACTCTGCTCTGTCGGCGCCACCAATATAGCAGATGTTGTACTCGAATGTAGTATTTGCGATGGGATCCACCGACTGGAATTCACGTTCTTCGGTTTTGGGCCAAAGTATCTAGTTGATGGCAGCGACAATCACGCTGACGCCAGGAGCTAGGAGCCGAACACGTGCGCGTTCATTCAAAGTTCTCACGTTCCAAAACGAATGTAAGTGATTGATTTTATTTGAAAAGTTGTTATTTTGAATCCATCAACCAGCACCAAACTTCAATCAAATAATCAATTGAAATACTATCATAAGAGGGATTTTCATTCAGTATTCGCCTATACATCGGCATCCAATTTTAGAACGACTATTCCATTCAGCGGAGTGCTGCTTTCATTATAGAGCATGGCTACTTACTGATAACAGTTGGAAATAGAAACGTGTTTACATATGTAACAAAAAACGATACAAAAAAAACAACAAGAATGCAGTGGAAAAGTGCAAGTCGTTGCAGTTTCTTCTAAACATGGCCACAAGCAAACATTTTGTGTTCGGTCTTGAAGGCGTATCAAAACAAAAACGAAAACGTGCACAAATATTGATTCCACTGTCGTTCCGTGAGTTTGTTTTGTTTATCAACTGTTTTCTTACTTACGATTGATGTTTTCTCAGTTGACTGTCTGTAACAAGTCTGCCGCAATGAAATCACTGTTCAACGCCAACGTGAAAATCACTACTTCTGGAATTAATTTTGAAAGCTTGCTTCTCAAGCGCCTAACCGAAACAATCAGACGAAGATCACCTGAAGCGCGAGCTATATATGCATGAAACGAGTTTCTAGACGCTTCGATTGAATTATGTCCAGAAAATTCCATTTGCATAATACATAATATATATTATGTTTATATATTTGTTTATGTCTGTCGTTACATTGAATTATGGAAGCTACATTAAAGATCACTAACATCGATTACCATCTCCCTGTGCCATTCAAAAGGCGATTTTAATTGTTTTTATTGAAGTATCTATAGGTTATTTGTTTCAAAATTAATCACCTTCCTCTTCATCTTCATTGGCATTGCATCCCCCACTGGGACACTGCCGCCACGCAGCTTAGTGTGCATTAAGCACTTCCACAGTTATTAACTGCGAGGTTTCTAAGCCAAGATACCATTTCTGCATTCGTATATCATGAGGCTAGCACGATGATACTTCTATGCCCAGGGAAGTCGAGACAATTTCCAAACCGAAAATTGTTTAGACCGGCACCGGGAATCGAACCCAGCCATCCTCAGCATGGTCTTGCTTTGTAGCCGCGCATCTTACTGCACGGCTAAGGAGGGAAATTAATCACCTATTTCTATATTAATAACACTCGAAAAAACTCAAAGGTGCAGCCCATCGGGTTGTAGGCAAAGGTGACGTAGGGCTACGTAGCTGTATGTAATGGATATTATTTGTAATTTTATTTTGTGTGTCTTTAGTGCATTGATATTTATCTCTTTTCAACATCTCAGTATTTGTTAATCCTCTCTTGAACCGCTGGCGAATGAATTTTCTGCAGCAACCACCTGAACTTGAAGGCTTGCCACTGCAACCATTACCGACGCCATCGTGGCTATGCATTAAATTCCCTGCAGACAAATCCACTCTGTGTCCGTAGCAGCATTTCCCAAAAAATGACATTACCCCGAATAAAAAAATTGCCTCGAAAATTACATTTCCCGAAAATAACGTTTCCCCGAAAATGACATTAAAATTTCTTGAAAACGACATTTTCCTGACAGCATTACCTTGAATGTGACATTTCCTCGTATGGCATTTTTCTATAAATGGCGTTTCCCAGAGAAAATGACATTCTCCTGAAATGATATTTTTCCGAAACAACTTTTCCCAGAAAATATCAATGGTAGCAAAATAAAATTTCCATTAAAAAAATAGAATAGAAATTTCAATAAGTAAACACAAAATTCCCCAAATAGAGTACAATGGGACAGGAGTACGCACCTTGATTTCAATCGATCGTGTAGTCCTCATGAAGCAAGCTTCTGTACATCAAATCCATTTCGACGATTCGAACACTTATTTTTTCTCCAGTTCCATTTTATTTGCTAATTATCTAATACATGCATTCATCTCTTAGACTATGAGTTCTGAGTTTTCTTAACTCTATCATCCTTATTTACTATGACACATTTTTAATTTTTTTTAATACATTGCAATTGCCTCTGGCATTTAGGATTCTGAACAAACTGATTGCGAGATAACTAGAAGCCTCAGCTGGATTTTTCTCCAGCTTCAAAATTGGAACAAATTTATCTGGGAAGTATCAAAAGTCGTTCAATCTATTTAAGGTCAGAAGCGGCGCACAACTGTCATTTTTGTTGATTTAGCTTTGCTGCGTCGCAGCATGCGTGAAATATTAAAATGACAGTTGTGCGTTGCTTCCAGTATCGAGTGGTGTGCCCTCGAAAACGCGAGCACTTTTAATCTTGGACGACAAACGACAAAAATGGCACATACACCCTTGTAATACCCTCAATTAGAATTTAACATTTAATCGGTTATAGCTTGCAAAGATAAATTATGCTATAAATATTTTTCCACTATATATTTGGATTATATTTATGATGATCCTATATTGCTTGAATTGTCTGGACTGTGAAATGTATAACCTTCAAATGTATAACCTTAGAAACTTTCCTAAAATGCCAGTGACCATCTAATAATATATTTTGAGAACAACGTCACAGATAAAAAAATGTAGATCAGTATCCTGTTGGACGGGAATATGGAATCATGCAGACCATTTTCCTCACTGTGCCCCTCAATTTGAATAATAGATGAATGAGGTTGTTTATCTAGATTTGCATTCCTTCACAAAAAGTAAATCATAACTCTGAATGATAGTGTGTTAAACCCAGTTCTACATGTAGTTTTGCGTTTTGCGTTCACCAAAACGATCCCTACATAATCCTGCGCTATTGCAAAATCCTAATGAATGCTCGTGAAAGTTCAGAGGATTCCTCGGCTTCATCCCAACGAGATTAATTTCATCATTTTCTTCCCAATCTCTAATTGACCTCCATTCGGACGCGGCCGGCGCTATAGAGTATTGGATTACCAGTATTTACACACTGAGTATGTTTAATGAACTCGAATATCATCTACTGGTTCTTTGTGTGACAACAGCTAATCCGGCAATAACGGAGTAGCAACCGTGAGTGTCAATCATGATCATGCTCATGCTTATTTCCATTTATCTGGGAAGTATCTTCTTCGTATATGTATTTTTTTTAAAACTTTATTAAAGTGATTCTTCCTATTTTTAGAGTTTATCACTGAAACATACGTATATCATGAGGCTAATACGATGATACATTTGTGGCCAGGGAAGTCGAAAGAATTTCCAACCCGAAAATTTCCTAGACCGGACCGGGAATCGAATCTAGCCATCTACAGCATGGTTTTACTTTGTAGCCGCGCATCTTACCACGGCTAAGAAAGTCCCTGGGAAGAATGATGATTGAAAACATTTGTTTAATAAATTAATCAAAAAGAATAAAGAGCTCTCATGTAGAGGTGTGCGCCACTGCCGACAGTTTTTGGCACGCCGCGGCCACCGACAATTTTGCATCCGCGTGCCACTGTCTGAAATTTGTCACGCCGCTGATCTATAATTTTCCACGCCTATTCAAATTCAAAGAAGTCCGCAGAATTTTGCGATAGATATCCTTATAAACTAGGAAGAACTTCGATTGCACATTCCGAAGGATTTCCCGTTGAAATCCAACGACTTACCGTGTTATTCTGCCCAGCGCACATAGAAGGTTTTTTAAATAAAAATATGATAAAATGGTTTACTGATCTATTTATCTATAGACTGTTCATTAGTGTGATTCAAATTTTGACTTTTTCGCTCCTCTAAGCTCAAACGATGATATTTGCGATTTTTATAATCCTCTTACATTTTTAGCTAATTTGGTTGTTGTTTGACTGAGCGCAGTTTGAAGTTTGTACGAAAATTACTATAGAAATCGCCACTTCTGTCAAAACTCGTTTCGTGATGTGGCCCATTACCTTTCTTAATACAATCAATCAGTTGGCTTCACAGAATACTTCCAATGCTAGAAGACAGTTGTTGTTGCGAAGCCATCTGGCTTTTGTAAGCAAAATAATAAAGAAAGCAAGAATGCTTTTTTTGTGTCTTTATTAAAGAGACTTTTCAGCCCGAGGCTGGCTCGTCTCCGAAGCAAGAATGTCATGATTGATAATGATGGTATTCTTTTACGTGTTACATTGAATTTCTCACGGTTCAGTATTTGCAAGCAGTACATATATCATTTCGCAACAAGGACGATCTGTTCACTTGCACCATATTGGCACGCTCCGTATCATTTTGGAGCAGGTTAACGAATTCCAAGAGTCCCTTTACTTGGTATTCATTGACTACGAAAAAGCTTTCGACCGTCTCAATCTTAAGAATATGTGGGGCGCCGTGAGACGCAAGGGGTTCCTGAGAAAATCATCGAGGTACAGTGCTGAACATCGTAAAGAGTGCTGCACAATGGGGTCTTGTCCGACCCTTTCTGAGTCGTAGCTGGTGTGAGGCAAGGATGTATTCTATCACCGTTATTGTTCCTCATCGTAATCGACGAGATTCTGGTAGGTGCGATTGACCGTGAATCGAACTGGGGCTGCTATGGCAGCCCATAACCATCGATTACCTTAACGACTTCGAATTGGCTGATGATGTTGCCCTCCTCGCCCAACGGCTCTCTGATATACAGAGTAAGGTCAACGACCTTGCCGAGCGCTCCTCTTCGGCAGGTTAGGGCAGGTTTAGTCATCAACGTCAACAAAATCAAATCGTTGGATGTAAACACGGTGAACCCTTCCAGTTTCACAGTAGCCAATAGTGGAGAATGTTGAAAGCTTACTGTATGTTGGCAGCCAAATGGCATCAGACGGTGGACAAGATCGACATAGGCACGAGAAATTATTCAAACAAAGAAATAGCATCATCTGAAGTCCATTGTCGTTGAACTGATAGTGTCCAACAAACTTCCTGATGAGCTTCGACCCATCAGTTGATGAGTTGTGGCACGACAACTTTCCGAAAAGTGCACCTAATTCGGCATAAAAGTGATCTGCATTTCTATTAGGCGCGTGAACGTTCAAAACATCCATACTCCAACATATATTGACCTACAATGACATAGCTAATTGAATGGTATCTCAACTGCAGAGTCTACATACCTGAAGCTCAACATGCTGAATATTGACGCTAGGGAAGTTACTCCTTTTGACGCTCGCGCTCATGCCACGACGTACCAAAATTTACCAATGTTTCTGATTATGAATTCGAACCAGGGTAGAAATATTTCACAGTCAATGCAGTGAAAAACATGGATCTCAGTATAATCTGCCGTCGCCTTCACCGCCGCCGTGGTGAGTGCGACTGGGTGCAGCCGAAAAATCATTTCCAACAGCGTCTGTTCAATTTCGCATTCAGCCACTCACAAGTCGCTCTGACAGGCTGCTCAGTTCGCACCTTACCGTATGACTGTGAGTGGCCCATTTAAACGCGTGGTGATTTTTTTCAATTTGCTGGGTGAATGTGTACATTTTGCTGTGGTAAATTTCATCTTCGCGGCGCAGTGGGTGATGTGAGTTCTGTTGTTTACTTTTCTGCCTCTCCGGGAATGTGAGGTTGATTTCAAAGCAGGAAGAAAATAAAAACATGATAGAAAAAAACATCCCCTTCATCCAGTGCTGCCGAAAATTTACAACCCTGATTCGAACTCCCACGTTCCAAAAATAATTAGAAGATATAGCGTATGAACAATCCAGATTTTCTTCCTGTAAAACTGCTATGTGCACACCATGGTGTATTAGAAGATTATTATTCGGCATCCATTAACATTAAAGGACGCAAATCGTAAATCGTGGATTTATCACAAAAGTAGGAACCTGAGAGTCTGTCAACTCTTTTCGTGAGGCTTTTTGAGCGATAGCTATTGGATGTGGTGAATGGCGCCGACGTGATGAAAATTCATGTGTTGAAAAAATGCTCCCAAAAGATGGAAAAAGCAGACTTGAATCTTCTACGGTATCAAATCGTTTGATGACAAGTGCCCGAAAAATAAGTGACACTTTTTTACGCGATTATTCCGTAAAAAAAGTATTTTGACCATAATTTCCGATCCCATAGTCCGATCTGGCCAAATTTCAAAAGGAAACAATGGGATAGAAGTCTGCGTCGAATGCAACTTGTTTCGAGTTGTTGGTGGAGGATAAGAATCCGAAAAATGAGTGACACTTTTGCTACATTTTGGTACGTAGGCGTGCAAAAACACACACACATATATCACGTCAATTCATCGAACTGAGTCGATCGGTATATAACACTATGGGTATCCGAGCCTTCTATAAAAAGTTTGTTTTTGGAGCGATCATATAGCCTTTACGTATACTTAGTATACGAGAAAGGCAAAAAATTCATGAACTGGATAGCTGAAACTCGGTATCTCTTGAACTGTACCTCCACCAGTGTCCAATCGAGACCCTGCTGCCCCGATACGCACCACACTGTCAGAATGGGTCTTCGCTGATTCCATGAGGCAGTCCGGACGTCTGTGCTCTTGCAAAGCGAAACCCCAATAGTAAATATGATGGCGGGAAGGTCCACTACTTCGGAATGTGCTGTTCGGAACTCGAATTTAGGACCCCTTTTGATGAACAATAATTACACTGCGCAACACTGGATCGCGCTTCAAGATGAAACAAAAGTAGAAGGTTGTATCCGAGACACGACCGCCAATTGGACGTAGGATTACGTGAAGTGTAAAAGATTTTATTTTGAAATTCTGAATATGTTCCCTGGCGTTGATATTGCGGTATTGCGGACTGTGCCCTTGTTATGTTGGCAGTGGCCATGCATTTAAAGGTATTGTTTAATCCTTCCGATACCCGCAGCCGCATGACTTCACGGTTGAAGCATCTCGGATGTCCAAGATAAATATTGTCTATCCGGAACAAAGTTAGAACGTTTATACCGAAGTTGGATTTTTCTCCAGATACAGGCAACTTTCCCAACTTCGGAAGTAGTGCGCTGGATTCGCCTAAAGATGCGTTAAACAACGCATCAATTAGTTTGACATATAAAACTTTGGAAGTTCGGTTCGGAAGTCCTGACTTCCGAATTCAAGGTTGGTGCTTCACCGACAATATCAGGGAAAGACAGCTCCTCAGCAAACTCAACATAGATAATGGAAAGCGGTTTCTGATTTTGTGCCGGTGCAAGTTCCAGACACTTGTCTTCATTCCACATATGAGTGTATGTTGTTGTCCAATCATCCTTTCTACCTCGTTCATCTCGTCGACGACTTTAAGGAATACTGCCCTACGGTCCTCCGAAATATCCGTCTGCTCTGTTTGTCCGATCGCAGCCAAGTTTTCTTCATTGAAAACAATTTCATTCCGCCTGTAGAGCGGTGTAGTAACCAGATAGTCCAGCCATGCTTTAACGGTACCTTTCTTCACGTAGCAGGACAAGTAACTTGATTTGTGTAATATGAATGCACACGTTGATAGCATAGTCGTCATCCAGTTGACGAGGAAGTACGCCTACCATTTGGGCCACGTCGACTAGAATGTTGATAATTTGGCCGATAATTGCCAAATTACCTGTTGCATGTAAATGAAAATAGATTAGGAAAATCATATATTTATTTGATGTAATAAATTTTTAAGTAAAATAACTTTCCACAAACCTGCAATATGCCGCAAACGACGAAACTGCATGAAATTGATCCTGGGAGACACCAGCCTTGTGGTGAGTAAGTCCAGCGGAGGCAAATTGGACGGAAACTTCGGATATGTAAAGCCATTTGATTGCGACAATGTTGGAATTGATCCGCGGTTCAGGCTTGTTCGACATGTAGCACACGCCGAAAATCCTTCCAACGTTTCGAAATAATTTGTCGTAAGTAACACGGCAACAGATTGGTTTCAAATCATTCCTGAACCAGATTCTAGCACACACATCACATGCGCAACCAAAATCGTTTTCCACGAATCGTTTCTGGAACTCCCGATCAGCCCGATCGAAATTGGGTTTGTCTTGTGTTAAAAGTGAAGAAAATATGTTCGCCATCATCAGCGACAGCAGACACGTTTTCTTCAACGTCACCACGCTCATCATCGACATCTGCTCTTGCGGACTGCATCGCAACATTTTCACCCGCGGTGGAATCTTCATGATCAGAGTTAACAACTGTATCAGCCAGATTAAGTTGAATTCTACTCGAAGAAATTGTAACACGGGAACATTAATCCTTATTGACAGACAGACATACATAATTGACAGATGCATTCGCATTTAAAATGACTGTACCAAGTACAATAAGACATGTTGAAACATAAGAGATTAAATGTAAAATTATGGCCAACTATAAACAACAATAGCATAATAATATAAAATTCAAGTAGCATGTGTTTAGCATATATTTATACAAAACACACTATCTCAGTCTCAGCTCAAACTTCTCCCATGTAATATGAAGGTTATGATAAGAACCAATTTGTTTTCCACAATACACCTATCCAATCACAAGCAGCAACACAGCTTATGATTGTTACTTTGAAAAATATTTGTCTCGGCTCAATCTTCTCTCGTGTGAAACTATGATTCTGAAAAGAACCCATTTGTTTTCAGTAATGCACCTTCCCTTCCCGGGGCCCTCCTTAGCCGTGCGGTAAAACGCGTAAGCAAGGCCATGCTGAGGGTGGCTGGGTTCGATTCCCGGTGCCGGTCTAGACAATTTTCGGATTGGAAATTGTCTCGACTTCCCTGGGCATAAAAGTATCATCGTGCTAGCCTCATGATATACGAATGCAAAAATGGTAACCTGGCTTAGAAACCTCGTGGTTAATAACTGTGGAGGTGCTCAATGAACACTAAGCTGCGAGGCGACTCTGTCCCAGTGTGGGGATGTAATGCCAATAAGAAGAAGATAAAAAGAAGAAACCTTCCCAATCACAAGCAGCAACAAAACCGAAGCAGAATCTAGAGAAAATTTAATTTCATTGCTACTGACCCCAATGTCAGCCACTCGATAAGTTACCGCTAAAACGCGATAGACACCATCCATGCGAATCAATTTTCGCAGCATCCCCCTCCGAAGAGCGCTTGCGCTGCTGCCGACGCCAAGCGATTATAATTTGCACTTTGAAGAAGTAAAAGAAGAAGAAGAGTCCCTGGTTATGTACGAAAGCACTGGCATCGAACAAAAGAAAGGCGGAGCAAGCAAGCCGATGCCAAGCGATTATAATTTGCACTTTGAAGAAGTGAAAGAAGAAGAAGGAGAAGAAGAGGCCCTGGTTATGTACGAAAGCAGTGGCATCGAACGAAAGAAAGGTGGGGCAAGTAAGCTGATGCCAATGATACGGCTCCCAAAGGGGCGGGGCCTCGGACTCCATGCAAACGTATTCTGACCAGCCGAAGTCTGGTTTTCTCGGAAAATCGGCTGGACAATTGCATCGCAGCGCCAACCAGACTTCACCTGTGGTGGAAAGGTTGCGGAGAAGGCAACAGCAATGATGATTGCTACGGGCGGTGGCAGCAACGATAATTGCTAAGAGCGGCGGCAGCAAGGCTCAGAGAAACATCATCTTCGTGCGTGTCGAGCTGGCCAAGCCCGCCGTTTCGGAGGGTTCCAAAGTCGTCACCAGTCAGGGTCAGCTCCTAGTGAATGAACGAGGAAGAAGCTTCACTTAAAACGGCCCTTTTCAGGGCCACAGTCCCACTCAAAGAGGAGAGGAATTTTCGTACCGCGCACGCCGGAAATCAAAATTTTGAAATGAATTTCCACTACTGATGCCACTGTCAGCCAATTTATGATTTGCCGCTGGAACACGATAGACGTCATCCATTCTAATACATTGTTTTGCAATGTCTTCCTGCAAGGATCGCATGGGCTGCTACCGACAAAGAGTTTTGCCCATCAGCACGTGATTATGATTTGAATTTTTAGCAAATTTTTGTCTCGGCTCAACCTTCTCTCGTGTAAAAAGATGATTTTGTTTCCAATGATGCGCCTTTTCAATAATAAACAGCAAGTATACCGAAATCAGAATCTTGGGAAAATCTCATTCGACTGCTAACGCAACTCAATGATGTGAGACGTCATCATTGTTTACTTCCCGCACTTTTACTGCTATCTATTCCAACTTTCTACCGTCACCAAGCGGTTATGATGTGCATTTTGAAGAAAATATTTCGGCTCTACCTTCTCTTGTGTACAATGGTAGATTTGACAAGAATCGATTTTGATCCACAATGCGCCTTTCTAATCATTCATAGACTAACGCAAAATGAACTCCCCCAAGAAATTATGACGTTTGAGTGGGTCGCATAATGAACGCAAATTGGACTTTTGTTCGAGTGGATGACTCGCCCAAATGTCAAAATCCATAGGGTGAGTGAATTTGATGAACTTCTGCATAGGTCTATAGCAAATAAACGATAGGGTAAATGATATATTTTGGACATGTACATATTTTGGACAAGCCTGAGCTTCTTCGATCAATTTTAGATAATGTGTAGGAAAAATTTTATCAAAAGTATGATCATTGCATACTTTTACCTCAACTCTAGCGGCTCCTAATGAGAATTCACAAATCAACTATTATTTATCTTTAAAATTATCTAAAATGTAAAGCTTTCTACCAAAGTGCCTGCTGGATGCCAGTATGCAGGAGAACATGCATTATAGGACTCTTCGTAACATGCACCTGAAACACGTTTAAATTGGTTCAAACGGCAATCTTGAGGTCCTGCGGCCAAAGTTTGATTGTAATTGAGATACTAACATATTCCAATCGCTTAACATGAACTTGAGACGGATGAAAAAGGAGTGACCAAAATGAAGTTATGTTTTTATGCATCAGACATTTATTGGTCACCCCATGTACAGTACATGGATGAACCGTTAATTGCCAACTTTCAGGCTGTTTTCAATGATATCGATAAGATTGCGAAACAATGTTAATTTCTGGTTTAATCTATGTCAGTTAAGCAAATAAATGCATTTAAATGAATGTGAATACGTGTAGGTGAGTCATACCATTGAGATCTGTAGGTGGCCATTTTTAAATTAGGAGAAAATGACTCTGTCCAAAATATATGCATTTTCCATGTCGAAATTATATATTTGATGTCCAAAAAGAAAATATTTCAGTTCGCAGTATATCACAGTTTACACCTAGTAAACGTAATTTACTCAAAAATTGGGCAATGGAGACACAAGACTAATAATTGGTTATGTATTTGGAAGAACCTAGTGATTTTCAATTGATTTATACTATTCAATCTCGATATATTTTCTAACGAATGTCCTGCGCTTGTCCAAGATACATCATTTACCCTAGTCCATATCTAGCGTAAAAATTTCACTTTTCTGCTAAATAGCCACTATTAAGAAAACATTTTTAGTGGCGCCACTGGTATCCGGGGACCGTAATCAATGCCATTTTTGCAATCAACTCTTTCTTCTCATAAAATTTTGGTCCTGAGAAGAACCGATTTTCTTTCCAAAATGCGCCACTAACAGTAACTAAACGATAGTCCGAAGATTGTTGCTTTTGGCGATGGTCTCTCGATGTTCCGCTTTCTGCTGAGACTGCTGCTACGGGCGTCATCGTTGTGCCCGCTCTCCGAGAAAATTTAATTGACGCAAGACGCAAGTTTGTTTGGAAAATTAGGGATGTTCATGTTAAGAGGAATATCAAACATTGCATTGCTGGTTGATCAGTAATTGCCTAACTTACGGGTGTTATCAACCCGGAACCCGGTATTTTCGTCGTTTTTTGATTGATTTTGATCCTGTTTTTTCGCGAATTAAGCTTTAAACAATTTCATAAATGTGAACAGGCATGCTACAGTAAGTATTACTACATTGATCGTATCACATACCAAAGCGAATACAGACCTATGTAACTGTTTTCCCTGCTTATCCTTACTAACAAAAATCCTTCCTGTGACAAACGTGGAGACGCTGATGTGATGATGATGATGGTCCCGCCACATACCCTAGACATAGCTAGACGATTTATCTTTAAGATAATTAATTGAATGATATAATAACAATTTAATCAGATTTGCAAAAAACAAAAACGATCTGATTACCATCACAGATATGAATTACATAACTTTTCATTACTATCCAGCAAAAAAAGGTAAATTAAGAAAAAACTGTTGTTTTCATCTACAGATTCTCATAAGCATCGGTAGTGATACTTCGAGTTTATACTAAAATGCAAAACTTGTGATACCTCTCGCACAGATTTCAAAAGTTCCACCAAGAATCGCGTTTCATGTTTATACAAGACCACTTAACGTTTATCACTCGTAAGCATCAATAAAATTAATAATCTAAGTCGTCAACAAAACTAAAACTTGTGTTACCGCTCCGTCGATATCAAAAGTTTCGGTATCAACCACGGGAACAAAACTCTACCAGATAGCCCATTACTAATCCGAAGAATCATTCAAACAGTTGAAAATGCGCAAGTCTGTACATAAATTTTAAAAATCATCCATATCTGCTTTGCGCGCGCGAGACTCAAACTTTTGTAGACTACACAAAAAAAGGTCAAATTACAATTACGTCAATATATATAAAATCCATCATCATCATCGAGGCGAACTAAATAGTTTATGAGTTTATCACTGCCTCAATAAATAAAAATACAATTGTCCAAACAAACAATCCGTAGGTCAAACTTCGTCAAGATACAAAATTTATTGAATTATAAAAGTCAACTAAGTAGCTGCTTAAAAGGCAGCTTTTACATGTGAAACACAAAGTCTCTTAAACTGTGATAGTGTAGTTGCACGTTTGATATGTGTAGGCATCGAATTGAAAAATTGATACCTTAAAAAACAAAGAATTTTGTGAAGCTCCATGCAAAAAGTACGGTGTTCTTATATCTTCCGCGTTTCTAGTGTTATATCTATGAATGTCACTTCCTCTTTCAATTCGATCACACAAATATCGAGGCAGCAATCCGTTAATTACTTTAAATATGAACACCATTGTTAAATACACAATTCTTTGCTTCACCGAGAGCCACTGCAAAGCATCCAACAAAAAAGTTGAGGAAGTGAATCTGTTACATCTCAAAATCAAACGCATAATCTTATTCTGCAAACGCTGCAATCTCGATATTTGTGTCTGATTTGCTAAAAACAAAATGGAAGGACAAAAGTCCAAGTGAGGAGAGATGATTGATTTGTACAACTGTATTTTGCTAGCAATATTTAATTCGTTTTTCAGAGGATTCCATACTTCTTGGCTATTTTCTTGATGACATTGTCAATGTGTTGGTCAAATTTCAATTTATCATCAATAATCACGCCAAGATATTTAATTTCCCGTACGCGATCAAGTAAGTGTCTCGTCATCAATTTTCACAGAGACATTATCTATTGAACGATTTCGCGAAATAATCATATACTTTGTTTTACTAATATTCAATTTCAACTGTTTGTACTTCAACCATCTACTTAAAGAATGCAAGTCTTCATTCAAGCGTTCAATCGCATCTTCTAAGTCTCTAGCTGCAATGAATAACACAGTATCATCTGCGAATAAGTTTATATCACAAAAACGTAAAACCCGTCGCATGTCATTTATATACATAATAAACAGAAGGGGCCCCAATACACTTCCCTGTGGCACTCCGAGGGTGTTCTCCACGGGATTAGATACAGAATCATTAAAAGCAGTCCGTTGAGTTCTGTCAGACAAATAGCTTTTAAACCAATTGTATGCAGAACCCGAAATTCCAAAGCGCTCTATAGTTTTCAACAATAAGGGCCTAGAAATTGTCTCAAAAGCGCGTTTCAGATCCAAGAACACAGCAACAATCGTATCTTTACGCTCTATGCTTTCTTTCCATTTAGCTAATACCAAGTTCAAAGCGGTTTCGCAGGAGTGACCCTCCCGGTATCCCGATTGTTCCGGTATTAACAAGCTATTACTATTTAAATACATAAGTAGCTGGCCTTTCACAACAAGTTCTAAAATTTTCTCTACTGTGTGCAACATGTTGATGGGACGAAACTCTTCGGCTTTAATCGTTAATTGGAATCACTAACGATTCCTTCCAAACTTGCGGCACGTGCCCAGTTTGCAATGATTCATTTATCAGGTCCAGCAGGTTGTGTCCGATGACATGAAAGCAATCTTGTATAATTTTAGCATTAACATTATCAATACCAGCCGTTTTTCCTAAATTAAAACAAATCGTTTCAAGTTCTTGAAATGTTATGGGGTGAAAACTTTCGAATCTCAAGTTACTGTTGACTGGCTGTTTTATTTCGTCAGGTTCATCCACTAACTCGATAGATCGGTTAATGGTTGAAACACTGTCGACAAAATAATCATTAAATTTAGACGCAATTACTTCTTCTGATTCTTCTAATGTGCCATTAAAAGTTATGGATCGCAGTTTACAAGAACTAGGTTTTAACAAAGATTTTAATATTTCCCATAACTCTTTGCTGTTGTTTTGATGCTGATAAATTTTCCTCTGAATATATTCGCATCGAGTATGCTTTAAGCATTGCGAATATTTATTCCGCGCAACCTGGTACCTATTCCAATGATTTTCATTATTACTTTTACGACATTTTTTGTACAACTTATCTCTTTTACGTTTAAGACGTAAAAGATCTAGATTGTACCAGCCGTTTGAATTATTCAAAGTTACTTATTTCTGTTCAACTTATTGATTGGTACAGGATTTTAAGACGCTCGTGATAACAGCTGCACTTTGATCTAAATTACCAGTATTTTCTTGAAAATCCACGTTTGTTTCTATAAGGCTCGTAATTGCTTGTTTCGAATATTTTCTCCAGCACTTAAGTTTTACCAAATCGTTATTATTACTACTGTCATCTGTAATGCTAATGACTAGTGTTTCATGATCGGTTACTTTTACATCACAATTCGTAACACTAGTGACAGAATCAAAGTTAGAGTAAACATGATCAATCAAAGTTCTACTGTGCCGAGAAATACGCGTATACTCATTTACTTTTTGTTTTAAATTAAAAGTCAACTAATCGCTTCAAATGATTCGAATTTGAATCGTCACACCAATTGATATTAAAATCGCCAGCAATAACATTTAATTTACTAGGATCCATAAACGACTCTAACCAGTTTTCAAAAATTTCCAAAAAATGCTGGTCATTAACACTGGGAGAGTGATATAAAATACCGTAATTACCCAACTTCATGCCACGTACAACTGCAATGCCTAAGAACCAATTGCCATCGCAAACTTCGTTCAATTGAAGCTTGAACTGAACTGATTCTTTGACATAAATAGCAACTCCGCCGGTGTGTCTCGAATGTGATAGACAAGCAGCAACACTATATCCCGGAATACTATATTGATCAAATGCTTCTAAGTTAACAATATGAGTTTCAGATAGAAATACTAAAAGTAGACGTTTATCTTCTACAATCTTACTTAGTTTGTAAACAAACCAGCAATATTCAAATACAAAATATCTAAATTTTTCACATTTCTATTGGAACTTGGTTGCTATTCATTGAAACGTAAGCTGCTCTTTTTACGATCAAATAACCTTTTATAAACTTTACACTCAGTACTAAATGCTCCGTGGTTTACGTCCAGATTCATTTTACGTTCTTTATTCATTTTCAAACAATTGATACATTTCAAAGCAGTTGACGTGCAATCAGATGTTTTGTGACCTTCACTGCACTTAGAACACGCAATACTATTCTTGCATTCCGTACTCATGTGCCCAAATTCTCCACATTGGAAGCATCTTAGAACACTAACTTCGGGAACTACAAGGCACCGATCAAACCTTATATTCATTTTCTTCGCGGTAAGCAAGCAACTATGAGTATCCTTATCGACTTCAATCACAACATTGTATTTGTTGTACTTGAAACGTGGATTTTCGTACGTCCTGATAACCTTTACTTCATTTATAACGATGTCTTCATTTTGATTTTTTAAAATCTCGATGAAGTCATCGGAGGATAATTTATCGCACATGCTTATCACTTAAAGTCTTGGCACCAAAGAGGGAACAACAGCATTGTAGTTTTCAGATCACTTTGAATGCCATCTTTCACAACATTTACATTGTATCCTGTTGCACACTCAGCAATAATAGAGCCGTCTTTCCCGTTCCTAAAGTTACTGATTTTGTGTGTTTTTGGATCTAATTTATCGTTCAAAAATTTCAGAGTAGCATCACTACTCTCTGGTTGGACTCTTTTGGTTTAATCACAATAACCGGACGAGCCTTACGTTTAGTTTTCGCTTCCTGTGAAACAGCGATTTTATTACTAATTTTAAATTTATTCCCAGCTTTCTTTTTTACAACATCCGCGAAACTAACATTCTCAGTCAACAAATTCTCTGACGCTTCAATAACATCATCCTGAACTTTACGCTTTTTAGGTCTGGCAGTCCGACCTGGCTCTGAGGCCGGGCTTGAAGTACCGTGCATTACATTCATTGCAGCCAAACTTTTATTCGAATTAAATTGAAAAAATGAACATTTCATATTTTCCTACTCTTGACCAACAGATTTTTGGAAGATTTTTGTATACTCGGTCTTTAGAATTAACGATTGTCAAACTGATATTCCTTCCCCTCCCCGATAGCCCGTAAGGACGTGGCCAGCGCCGTTATTGATCATTCAATCTCTAGAGCCCTCGGATTGTGCACATTGAGGTTGGGAAGCAAATCCCATGCCCCATCCACTGGTTCCTTGTACAATTTCCTGTCAAATAAACGCAATAGATAAATTTTTTTTTTGAAAAACATCGATTTTTTTTTAGAACATTTTTGGGACTTCATGCCCGATTGCATAGGGGAATATTTTTGGCTACGAAAAAGTTTGCGTATCGCCCGGTGTTAAAATTCGATGAAAATTTTTTTTCATCATTTGGAAAAAGTCCTAAAAATGTTCTAAGAGAAAAAACCGATTAAAAAAAAAATTCTTGACGTTTCATGCATTTTTATGTCATTTGGCATCAAAAACAAAAATTAGATTTTCGACTTTTCCTTTGGTCCCTCTTGGGAAAATATTCATGGGTAAAAATTTCAAAACTTTGATGAATTTTAGGCACCCATAAATCATGTCCGATTGAGCTCAAATTTTGCATGGGGTCATATTTTGGGGTAATGAAACTTGTGAACGTTTTTTTGAAATTCGATGACAAATTTTTCCCATACATTCCATTGACACCCTAGACTGTGAAATCACTGTGTTTGTTTGTTAGAATTTTTATGATCTTTTAACTCTAAGCACATAAAGCCGTATTGATTAGCTATCCAGCGCATTATGGTAGTGTTGCGGGTAGCCCAATCTGGTGCAATTAGCTTGATAAAGCCATTTACAAGGCGGATGCGATCCAAGCCTGTCAATTTTTTTTCAATAGGGAGCGGGACCATTTGAGCAGCACCCCCTATTCCCGTCCGCAACGTTAAAAACTCGACCGCGTTCCAACCAAATGGCTTGATTTTTTGTACATCACTAGATGTCGACAGAAACTAACCATGTACCAAAAAGTAAGTAACTCGGTTGTAATGCTATCGAGTAATGAACATTGTGCACGGAAATAGGGGGTACTGCCCAAATGGTTCTCTACCCTATCTTTGGATATGCACACAGTAAAGGTTTTGTGATGTTCTGCACTGTTTGTTACATATGACACTGATATTTATTTGAGTGCTTAAATTCTTTTTTATTGAGATCTTGGTTTGTTTGGGTCACGCGCACGGTCGATCGTGGATGGCGTATGGCCAACTCGTTCGTGCGGTATACCGCAAGCGATCTTTTTTCGATAGTGTTGTATAAAATAGAACAGCGCTCGTGCTGAAGTGTTAATAAATAGTTCGATTCGCCAATGAATGGTTCTGGACCAACAAATTTGCTGGCTCATCCATCGTTAGCTAACTTATTAGTAATATCGTGACCTAACCCGTTATGGATGGACGGATTTTGTAAATTTGTGTTATTTGTTATATGATGATAAGTGGGTGCTCGGTTAGAATACAAAGAGAAAGGGTATCCCAGCATGATTCACTCGATTATGTAAGAGAATAACTCTCTCGAATACCCCTCTGAATGAACCTACACTTGTCAGAGATCAACCATGGGCCAACCTATTTCTGATTTCCATGAATAGGGTTTTGCTGGGCCTCCGGGCTAATACATCTTCCACCAATTATTACAAGACCGCCAATCCTGCTATACTTATGTGGGCCACATCTGTAGATAATAGACATTAACAATTAAACCAGTCAAATAAGCAACTGAAAGGTCTTAAGCTTCTCCCTAACTTTCACGCAAATGAAAGTTAGCAGCCGGATTATCGGCGGCTCCGATTCCGTATCGGTCAGATATCACGCTTTTGTATGACCTTCATATAATCTGATCTGCCGACCTCCAAACAGGAAAGAAACTTGGAAAAGAAGAAACATGGAAAGAAACATTCTGCAGATGCTGTGCAATGTTGTAGCCGCCATTATCAGCTAGTCTATTGTAAATCTTTTCTCGAGAAAAATAGTTATCCTAAAAATAATGAAATATTTTTTGTTTTCTATAAATGATGAATTCGCTATAGTTGTGGGAAAATCACTTTATAAAGCATTACAAACATGGTTTACTAGAAGTTTTTGAGACAATTTATTTTACGTTTATTTTTAAATAAAAAAAAATACACTGAATCTATTTCAGTCATAAGCAGAGAAGGTCGTATTCAGCAGGTGGAAAAATTTTGCTGCGTTTCCTCAAACGATAATAAAGCAGATAACACAGTTTGTCAGCCAAGTACTTTCAAAACTAAAGCTGAATCATTCTGAGATGTAAAAATATTCTCTTAATTGGTCTACCTACTAATCATCAAGTAGATAATAAACATCCAGCTTCGAAACTGTAAACACGAAAATGCGACACATTGCAAATCCCTCGTTCCATTCACGTGTTAAATTTTATGACACCATGAGTCCAATTGACAATGCCGTCAATATCATCACTACGATGATAATACAATACTCCTAACAATCCCGAAATGAGCGTCTTCTATCTCAATTACTCGCTCCCAAGTGCTCGTCCGCTTCGGTACACTGTCTCCCGCAATATCTACCGCGGGACTCCACGAGACATGAGACACAACCCAACACACAAAGAGCCATGCCCACATCGTCGAGTCGTGCCCACAAGAGTGACTGTCACGTGAAAATTGACCACCGTTGCAAGTATTCACCTGTTTTCACCGCCATCAACTAATACTAAGTTGCACTCGCGTCAATCCGGATGCGGTGCAAATAATGACAAGGACTTTACTTATCTAAACGACCGCCCCATTGCCAACTGACTTGCAAATATGTGTGTACCCCTGCCGAACACCGCTAGCGAAATTTACAGCGCCCAATTTGGGAAATCCTTCAAAGTTGTCCGAAACTGCAACGCGAATCGCTCTGACTCTAAGGCCCGATCAAATAATGCCCAGCGGAAAGACTCTATTAATACATAGTGGGTGGGTGCTAAAACCATAAAAGTTGATTGAGCGCAGTGCAATATTTTAAAGCCAGCGCTGATAAAGTCACCTGCCGTCGGTCGGCCACCAGCATGATTTGAAATATGGCACATACCGAGCACGCGAGGATCACCAGGATCGTAAATCAATAATCGGCACATGTCTCCACCGAAGGCGCTCGCACGATTGACTAATACTTAGCCATAGCAGATGATGCGGCTATGCGAGCGAGTATTGGGGAAATTTGGGTTCGTTGGTGGATGGCTATCTCCGGAGGGAGCACTTAAATGATTGATTTATCGATGAGCGCAGATCTGCCTGTGAATTGTGAGCCGTTGTCCTTTTGTCTGGTTGGGCGCAATTTTTCCATCCGCTGAGTCCCGTGATGCTGACGGCGCTGATGCAATGCGTGATATGATACAATTCTGTTGTCTCGGCGTGGTATTTCTATGGGATATTTTCGAGCGTTTTGCATGTGTTTTGCGTTATCATGTACTTATGGGAATGAAGCACTAAGGGATTCCAATTGGTAAAAAGTAGGCAATTCACGGTTATGATTATGAAAGCATTCATTTACCTTAACGATTATCATAGAGCTGGTACGTCTTGATTCTAGAGAGAAATTTAAAGCACAACGCAGGACGAATGGTAGAGCTAATTTTCCGTGACGAACTTTATGGTTCTTCCGTATAGGCAGTGATAAGAAGTAGAAGCTTATCCAGTCTTGTTTGCTTCCTGCAACATCCGTGTCCCGACAGGAACTGCGTTAGATGAAATTTTATTTCGCCATGCTTCTTGTTTTCCATCCAGCAGTTCATCTATTGGGCGCTAGCCACACCCATGACCATGACTGCCGTAATCTGGAAAAGTGACGTATATGCCATTTTCCAAAAATGGTGTAAACGAGTAGTACTCAACGAGCCCACAGAAAAATGGAAAATGTCGTCGTAGCAAAAATATTAAAAAATGGATGTCGTAGCCAAGCAAATCCGTCTTCCGATTTGCCTTTTACCAACGAAAACAAGCGCGGAACACCGAAGGATAATTCGCATGTTCACGCCTCAAAAACATAACACTGAATAATCGTTTATTTTCACCGTTCAGTAGGAATTCTAGATGATACTCCTGTCAGCCTACTGAGATTGAATTTGAAATTTCTTTTCATTAGCTTCTTAGTATGCTGGCATTTCAAATGCCAACTACGATTGAATTTCAAATTCGTTATCATTTTTTATATTAATGTCATTTTTAAATATTTTAGTTAATTTCATTATTTTTATCATGAAATAAGAAATACATTCCACTTTATCCATCAATGTAACCAACAAATGCAAATGCATTTTTCATGTTGTAATTTGGCGCATACGTCACTTTTTCGGATTACGGCAGATGAGCCAGTACATGCTTCTTAGCATTACCTTGTTACGCTTGGATTTCAGCGCATAACCCCAGTGGGGGACACGCTCACGGACAAGCTCGCCAAAAGCCGGCTCCGGTGATCCTCTTTGCGCGTAGAATTGGATATTCAAATTCATCACCCCCCGCAAACACCTTCTTAGTTATTGTGCATCTAGTAGATCTTAACTCAAGATCATTTTGGAAGACCCTGAACATCTCATGTTCAAAGAAATTTGAGTCACATGAAAATTTGGTTTACATGATGCGCATATGTTTTTTTGAACCGAATTGGTTATATGCCGATGATGACAAAGTATTGGTTGATCTTGTAGATACCGTGGACTGAGCTCTAGAACGTTTTGGAGTACTTTGTACAGAGCAACGCGAAAACCAAAACACCGAAAAGGAAAACGTGGACTTGGACAGATAAAAGAAAAACACGTCTTGTTGCTTGGAGACAGTATACAAAAGTAAAAGTTTATTCAATGTATTTGTTGACATATATCTGACTCGTTCAACGATAAGTGATGGTTGATAGCAAACTCGTGGAACCTGGAGTTCCAAGCTCGAGAGGCTTGTTTTAATCCATATAGAGAGCGCTGTAACTTTGCCACTAATCCTTTGGTATCAAACTCTTGTGGCAAACGCATATACAGGGGTTAGGCAAAATGATTGAGATAGGCAAAATTTGGCCCAAATTCAAATCCTTATAACTTTTTGAAAAATTGATGAAATTGGACAAAACTGGAAGCATTCGACGGCAAATTTAGTCAAGATTTAGGAACATGTGCGGTCACGAATACTGGCCACCGGACACCGGAGATGTTCCGGATTTTCGGAGGCCATGTCAAAAACACATTTTTCTGCCGCTCGTATTTTTGTGTGTTTGAAGTTACATCGATAAACAATATTTTCCTAGAAACTAGATCTTATTGAAAATTGAATGCGGGCTGTTGCGCTAAGATCCATTAAAAATATCCGAGATATGGCCATTTCAGTGAACTTGGTTCCGGATACTATGGTCAATTATGTGTATCCTTCCAATCATGTATATATTAACCGGTACCATATCAATATTGGTATCAAACTTCAAGATTTTTCATGGAGATGCTTCATGAAGCATATGCAGGACGATCAGTTGCCCTGACCACTCTGTAGTAGGTTCTAGGTGCCCCGGGGGAAGTGGCCAATTTGAAAAACGTTCAGAACCCTATCAATATGGGTATCAAACTTCAAGATTTTTCTTGGAGATGCTTCAGGAAGCATAGGTAGGTGGTAGGTTCCAGGTGCCCCGGGGGAAGTGGCCAATTTGAAAAACGTTCAGAACCCTATCAATATGGGTATCAAACTTCAAGATTTTTCTTGGAGATGCTTCAGGAAGCATATTCAGGACGATCAGTTGCCCTGACCACTCTGTAGTAGGTTCCAGATGCCCCGGGGGAAGTCGCCAATTTGAAAAACGTTCAGAACCCTATCAATATGGGTATCAAACTTCAAGATTTTTCATGGAGATGCTTCAGGAAGCATATTCAGGACGATCAGCTGCCCTGACCACTTTGTAGTAGGTTCTAGGTGCCCCGGGGGAAGTGGCCAATTTGAAAAACGTTCAGCACCCTATCAATATGGATATCAAACTTCAAGATTTTTCATGAAGATGCTTCAGGAAGCATATTCAGGATAATCAGTTGCTCTGACCACTCTGTGGTAGCTTCCAGGTGCCCCGGGGAAGTGGCCAATTTAAAAAACGTTCAGAACCCTATCAATATGGGTATCAAACTTCAAGATTTTTTTTGGAGATGCTTCAGGAAGCATATTCAGGACGATCAGTTGCCCTGACCACTCTGGTAGCTTCCAGGTGCCCCGGGGAAGTGGCCAATTTGAAAAACGTTCAGAACCCCATCAATATGGGTATCAAACTTCAAGATTTTCATGGAGATGCTTCAGGAAGCATATTCAAGACGATCAGCTGCCCTGACCACTCTGTAGTAGGTTCCAGGTGACCCGGGGGAAGTGGCCAATTTGAAAAACGTTCAGAACCCCATCAATATGGGTATCCAACTTCAAGATTTTTCATGAAGATGCTTCAGGAAGCATATTCAGGATGATCAGTTGCTCTGACCACTCTGTGGTAGGTTCCAGGTGCCCCGGGGGAAGTGGCCAATTTGAAAAACGTTCAGAACCCCTTCAATATGGGTATCAAACTTCAAGATTTTTTTTGGAGATGCTTCAGGAAGCATATTCAGGACGATCAGTTGCCCTGACCACTCTGTGGTAGCTTCCAGGTGCCCCGGGGGAAGTGGCCAATTTGAAAAACGTTCAGAACCCTATCAATATGGGTATCAAACCTCAAGATTTTTCATGGAGATGCTTCAGGAAGCATATTCAGGACGATCAGCTGCCCTGACCACTCTGTAGTAGGCTCCAGGTGCCCCGAGGGAAGTGGCCAATTTGAAAAACGTTCAGAGCCCTATCAATATGGGTTTCAAACCTCAAGATTTTTCATGGAGATGCTTCAGGAAGCATATTCAGGACGATCAGCTGCCCTGACCACTCTGTAGTAGCTTCCAGGCCAGGTGCCCCGGGGGAAGTGGCCAATTTGAAAAACGTTCAGAACCCTATCAATATGGGTATCAAACTTCAAGATTTTTCATGGAGATGCTTCAGGAAGCATATTCAGGACGATCAGCTGCCCTGACCACTCTGTAGTAGGTTCCAGGTGCCCCGGGGGAAGTGGCCAATTTGAAAAACGTTCAGAACCCTATCAATATGGGTATCAAACTTCAAGATTTTTCATGGAGATGCTTCAGGAAGCATATTCAGGACGATCAGTTGCCCTGACCACTCTGTAGTAGGTTCCAGGTGCCCCGGGGGAAGTGGCCAATTTGAAAAACGTTCAGAACTCTATCAATATGGGTATCAAACTTCAAGATTATTTATGAAGATGCTTCAGGAAGCATATTCAGGATGATCAATTGCCCTAACCCTGTAGTGGGTTCAAGGTGCCCCGGGGGAAGTGGCCAATTTGAAAAACGTTCAGAACCCTATCAATATGGGTATCAAACTTCAAGATTTTTCATGGAGATGCTTCAGGAAGCATATTTAGGGCGATCAGTTGCCCTGACCATTCTGTAGTAGGATCCAGGTGCCCCGGGGGAAGTGGCCAATTTGAAAAACGTTCAGAACCCTATCAATATGGGACTTCATCAGACTTTATCAGACTTCAAGATTTTTCGATGTAATACTTCTTAATGCATTTGAGAACCAGCAGCTGTCATGACCACTCTGTAGTAGGTTCCAGGTGTCTTGGGGAAGTGGCCAATTTGCAAAATGTTCGAAACCATATCAAATACTCAATACTCATTATCAAAGTTCAAGGTTTTTCATGGAGATGCTTTTGGACTCTCCTGTCGAATAGAGTTCGCCGCCGCACGAAGTTGACCATCTACAAAACGCTCATTAGACTGGTCGGCCTCTATGGCCACGAAAGTTGGATGTTGCTGGCGAAGGACCAACGCGCCCTTGGAGTTTCAGAATGGAAGGTGTTGCGGACTATTTATGGTGGGGTGCAGATGGAAGCCAATGGAGGTGGTGGTGGAGGCCAATGAACCACGAGTTGTAACTGTTAGGAGAACTACCACATGGTACAATTTTGGCGGTTACGGTGGGCCGGGCATGTAGCCAGAATGTCAGACGACAACCCGATTGAGATGGTGCTCGATATTGATCCGACCGGTACAAGAAGAAGAAGCGCGATGCGGTCACGGTGGATCGACCAAGTGTAAGATGGCCTGCCATCAATGGCAGGAGGTCGCAAGCATGACTTAGCAATTGTTTGGGGTGCTATATCTTGACATGGCCATGGTCCTATTATGGCACTTAAGGGCAAAGTGAAGCCTGCCGATTATCAAATTATTTTGGAAGACAAGGTATTTGTTGATATGATGACAAATCCTGAATATGACGTCTGTTTTTCATTTTTGCGAAAGATCCGCAGGTCGCGTTCCACTTGGTCGATCCACCGTGACCGCTGTACGCCTCTTCTTCTTGTACCGGTCGGATTATTATCGAAGCATCATCTCAATCGGGTTATCGTCTGACATTCTGGCTTCTTGCTCGGCCCATCGTAACCGCCAAAATTGTACCGTGTGGGTAGTTCTCCTAACAGTTACAACTCGTGGTTCATTGACCTCCACCACCACCTCCATTGGCTTCCATCTGCACCCCACCATAGATAGTCCGCAACACCTTCCATTCGGAAACTTCAAGGGGGCGTTGATCCTTCGCCAGCAACATCCAACTTTCGTGGCCATATAGGCCGACCAGTCTAATGAGCGTTTTGTAGATGGTCAACTTCGTGCGGCGGCGAACTCTATTCGATAGGAGAGTCCAAAAGCATCTCCATGAAAAACCTTAAACTTTGACAATGAGTTTTGAGTATTTGATATGGTTTCGAACATTTTGCAAATGGGTCACTTCCCCAAGACACCTGAAACCTATTACAGAGTGGTCATGACAGCTGCTGGTTCTAAAATGCATTAAGAAGTATTACATCGAAAAATCTTGAAGTCTGATAAAGTCTGATGAAGTCCCATATTGATAGAGCTCTGAACGGTTTTCAAATTGGCCACTTCCCCGGGGCACCTGGAACCTACTACAGAGTGGTCAGGGCAACTGATCGTCATGAATATGCTTCCTGAAGCATCTCCATGAAAAATCTTGAAGTTTGATACCCATATTGATAGGGTTCTGAACGTTTTTCAAATTGGCTACTTCCCCCGGGGCACCTGGAAGCTACTACAGAGTGGTCAGGGCAACTGATCGTCCTGAATATGCTTCCTGAAGCATCTCCATGAAAAACCTTGAACTTTGATACTCATTTTGATATAGTTTCGAACATTTTGCAAATTGGCCACTTCCCCAGGACACCTGGAACCTACTACAGAGTGGTCATGACAGCTGCTGGTTCTAAAATGCATTTAAAAGTAGCACCTCGAAAAATCTTGAAGTTTGATACCCATATTGATAGGGTTCTAAACGTTTTTCAAATTGGCCATTTCCCCCGGGGCATCTTGAACCTACTACAGAGTGGTTAGAGCAACTGACCATCCTGAATATGCTTCCTAAAGCATCTTCTGAAAAATCTTGAAGTTCGATACCCCTATTGATAGGGTTCTGAACGTTTTTCAAATTGGCCACTTCCCCGGGGCACCTGGAACCTACCACAGAGTGGTCAGGGCAATTGATCGTCCTGAATATGCTTCCTGAAGCATCTCCATGAAAAATCTTGAAGTTCGATACCCATATTGATAGGGTTCTGAACGTTTTTCAAATTGGCCACTTCCCCCGGGGTACCTTGAACCTACTACAGAGTGGTCAGAGCAACTGATCATCCTGAATATGCTTCCTAAAGCATCTTCATGAAAAATCTTGAAGTTTGATACCCATATTGATAGGGTACTGATCGATTTTCAAATTGGCCACTTCCCCGGGGCACCTGGAACCTACCACATAGTGGTCAGGGCAGCTGATCGTCCTGAATATGCTTCCTGAAGCATCTCCATGAAAAATCTTGAAGTTTGATACCCATATTGATAGGGTTCTGAACGTTTTTCAAATTGGCCACTTCCCCCGGGGCACCTGGAACCTACTACAGAGTGGTCAGGGCAGCTGATCGTCCTGAATATGCTTCCTGAAGCATCTCCATGAAAAATCTTGAAGTTTGATACCCATATTGATAGGGTTCTGAACGTTTTTCAAATTGGCCACTTCCCCCGGGGCACCTGGAACCTACCACAGAGTGGTCAGGGCAACTGATCGTCCTGAATATGCTTCCTGAAGCATCTCCAAGAAAAATCTTGAAGTTTGATACCCATATTGATAGGGTTCTGAACGTTTTTCAAATTGGCCACTTCCCCGGGGCACCTGGAACCTACTACAGAGTGGTCAGAGTAACTGACCATCCTGAATATGCTTCCTAAAGCATCTCCATGAAAAATCTTGAAGTTTGATACCCATATTGATAGGGTTCTGAACGTTTTTCAAATTGGCCACTTCCTCCAGGGCACCTGGAACCTACTACAGAGTGGTCAGGGCAACTGATCGTCCTGCATATGCTTCCTGAAGCATCTCCATGAAAAATCTTGAAGTTTGATACCCATATTGATAGGGTTCTGAACGTTTTTCAAATTGGCCACTTCCCCCGGGGCACCTTGAACCTACCACAGAGTGGTCAGAGCAACTGACCATCCTGAATATGCTTCCTAAAGCATCTCCATGAAAAATCTTGAAGTTTGATACCCATATTGATAGGGTTCTGAACGTTTTTCAAATTGGCCACTTCCCCCGGGGCACCTTGAACCTACTACAGAGTGGTCAGAGCAACTGACCATCCTGAATATGCTTCCTAAAGCATCTCCATGAAAAATCTTGAAGTTTGATACCCATATTGATAGGGTTCTGAACGTTTTTCAAATTGGCCACTTCCTCCGGGGCACCTGGAACCTACTACAGAGTGGTCAGGGCAACTGATCGTCCTGCATATGCTTCCTGAAGCATCTCCATGAAAAATCTTGAAGTTTGATACCCATGCTGATAGGGTTCTGAACGTTTTTCAAATTGGTCACTTCCCCCGGGGCACCTTGAACCTACCACAGAGTGGTCAGAGCAACTGACCATCCTGAATATGCTTCCTAAAGCATCTCCATGAAAAATCTTGAAGTTTGATACCCATATTGATAGGGTTCTGAACGTTTTTCACTTCCTCCAGGGCACCACTTCCTCCAGGGCACCTGGAACCTACTACAGAGTGGTCAGGGCAACTGATCGTCCTGCATATGCTTCCTGAAGCATCTCCATGAAAAATCTTGAAGTTTGATACCAATATTGATATGGTACCGGATAATATATACGTGATTGGAAGGATATACATAATTGACCATAGTATCCGGAACCAGGTTCACTGAAATGGCCATATCTCGGATATTTTTCAACGGATCTTAGCGCAACAGCCCGCATTCAATTTTCAATAAGATCTAGTTTCTAGGAAAATATTGTTTATCGATGTAACTTCAAACCACACAAAAATACGAGCGGCAGAAAAAATGTGTTTTTGACATGGCCTCCGAAAATCCGAGCATCTCCGGTGTCCGGTGGCCAGTATTCGTGACCGCACATGTTCCTAAATCTTGACTAAATTTGCCGTCGAATGCTTCCGGTTTTGTCTAATTTCATCAATTTTTCAAAAAGTTATAAGGATTTGAATTTGGGCCAAATTTTGCCTATCTCAATCATTTTGCCTAACCCCTGTATATTGCGTGGTCTAAGATGCCGTTTAGGAAAGCTGTCTTAACATCGAGTTGATATGCATCCCATCTGAATTCGCAACAGCCAAAACTATCCTAAGCGTCGTCAACCTAACGACTGGAGAGTTGGTATCTTCGTATACCAACCCTCGCTGCTGAAAAAAATCCTCTGGCCACTAGCCTGGCCTTGTAGCGACTATTTCCATCAACCCCATGCTTCAACTTGAAGACCCATCGACTATCGATCGCTTTTCGTTCAGGTGGCAACGCAGAAAGAATCCACGTTTTATTCCTGACCAACGCATCCATCTCGGTACTTATGGCTGCCTCTCACTCTCCGTCGCTCCGTTTCTGCAGCTCCTCCACGGTATTCGGCAAAATTCTCGGCACACATCGTAAGACCGCATGACAATTCATAGCAATCGAACCATTGAGGCTCTTTCCGCATTCGTTCACTCCTTCGCACAACAGGCACAGTAGGATCGATGTTTTCCTCATCGCCGGAATTGTCTTGGCTTTCCGCCTGTTCAGATCTTGGATTCTCGAAATCCAACGCATGTCGGAGCTCGATTTCGCTTCGTTTGCAGTGAATATCACTCAACGCTTGCTTTACGACTACGCTGTTACCGAAGAAGGAACCTTCGTCGAACACAACATCTCTGGCAACTACCACCTTTTGCTTCGCCGCATCCCACAGCCGGTACCCATTCACGGTGTAACCTACCATGAAAAGCTTCTTGCTTTTAGGATCGAGTTTCGTTCGTAATTCCTTTGGAATGTGTGTATGAGCGACACTTCCAAACACCTTCAGCTTCGCTACGTCAGGCTTGCGACCAGTCCATAATTCATACGGGGTCTTATGCTCTCCTATCGCCGAACTGGGGCACCTGTTTGTTAAGTAGGCTGCAGTATATACGGCTTCACCCCACATCTCTTTCCCGAATCCACTCTCAGCCAAAACAGCACGGGCTCGCTCCATTAATGTGCGGTTCATCCGTTCCGAAACGCCGTTTTGTTGGGGCGTATACGCCATCGTTGTCTCCATTGCAATTCCTTTCTTGCGGCAAAAGGCACGCATTTCGCCACCAACATATTCGCCACCGTTATCTGTCCGGAACCTGGAAATTCTTGTTCCGAAACGCGCTTCGCAATTTTTCCAGGAAGACACGGTTCACAGACGACTATTGTATCATTGAATTCCGTCTGCATCAAATCGTTTACCATACTATGCCGCACAGGCTGGCGAAGACTTTCACACCCTACGTGACCATATCGCTGATGCCAAAGAACTGCGTTCTGAGATACTTTCCCGGTCACCATGGCCGAACCCATTTCACTCCTTTTACAATATACGTCTAGTTCATAGAGCTTGCCTTTGAGCCAACCGACTGCTTGCACTGTACCGTCTCTAGTGATCCGCGCTTGATCGTTTGAAAAACAAACTTGGAATCCGGATTTGGTCACCCGCTTCACCGAAAAAAGGTTGCAGCTTAGTCCGGGCAAATACAAAACGTCTCTAGCTTCACATTTCTTCGTTCTTCCATCGACGTTAACGTACATCAGCACGTCACCACTATATTCCGCCAGTAGCTTCTGGCCGTTGGCGACAACGATCTCCACGGGCGGAACCAATTTCCGCATCGAATAAAAATAACTAGGATCGTTCAACATATGATCGGTAGCACCGGAGTCTAGATACCAACCAATCTTCACTTTCTCTTCGGCATTCGACGCCACGAATGCTACTTCTCTTCTTTGCTTTATTGTTCTGGCTTTTGTAATCAGAGTCATCTTTCATTCGACAATCGGCCTTTTTGTGGCCGATTTCCCCACACTGAAAACATCTCTTCCGCCGCCTACTTTGTTTACTTGACATTGCTACTCCTTCGCTTCCGACATCACAATTCACTGTGTCCAAGTTTCGCCTTTTCATGTCGACGTCCAAGAGCCGCTTCTTAACAAACTCCATGCTGACTCCTCCGGGTAACGTTTCCATCGCCGTGACGACAGTATCGAATGACGTCGGTAGTGTCAATAACAAATGACAAACTGCATCCGACTCTTCCACATTAGCCCCGCTTTCTTTGAGTTCACGGATTAGCTTGTCGAAACGTAAAAGATGTTCCGCCAACGTAGTGCCTCCTTTATCCGAATACTTTAGCGTCAGAAGTTGTTTCCGGATAATCAATTGACCTGCTACACCCCGACACTCAAACACGTTTCACAGCATCTTATTTCTTTCTTCTTTTTTCTGTCTTTCTTCATTCTTTCTCTTTTTTCCTTCTTTCTTTCTTTTTTCCTTTTTCCCTCCTTTCTATCTTCTTTCTTCCTTCTTCCTCTCTTCTTTCTTTCTTTTTTCAGCTTTTCAGGAAACAGTTTTTCCTTCTTTCTTCTTCCTTCCTCCTTTTCTCCTTCTTTCTTCTTTTTTATACCTTCTTTCTCCTTTTTCCTTCCTTCTTCCTTATTTTTTCCTTCTTTTTTCCTTCTTTCTTTCTTCTGCCTTCCTTCTTTCTTTCTTCCTTTTTAGTTCCTTATTTCTCCCTTCTTTGTTTTTCTTTTTCCCCCATCTTTCTTTCATCCTTCCCTGTTACTTGCTTCTTCTGTCTACCTTCTTTTTTTGTTTCTTTGTGTCTTCCTTCCTTCTTCCTGTCTTCTTCTACTTTCCTTCTAACATCTTTCTTCATTCAATTTTCTTTCTTTCTTTTTCTTCCTTTCTTCTGCCTTTTTTCTTATTGTCTCTTTTTTTTCCACCTTCTTTCTTACTTATTTCTTTCTTCCGTCTTTCTTCATTCTTTCTTCCTCCGTTTCTTTCTTCTTTATTCCTTTTTTTTTCTTTTCTTCTCCCTTTCTCCATTCTTCCTCTCTTCTTTCTTTCTTCCTTCTTGTTTCCTTTCTATCTGCTTGCTTCCTTCTTTTTCCCTTCTTCATCAATTCATTCTTTTTTGCTTCTCTTCATTTTTTCTTCTTTTATCCTTTTTTATCTCTTCTTTTTTCTTTTCTTCCTTCTTTCTTCTTCCTTTTTTCTTTTTTTCCTTTTTTCTTCATTCTTTCTTACTTATTTCTTTCTTCTTTGTTCCTTATTTCTTTTCTATTTTTCCATTCCCTGTTACTTGCTTCTTTCTTTTTGTTTGCATCCTTGTGTCTTCTCTCCTTCTTCTTTCTTCCTTCGTCCTTCTTTTTTCCTTCTTCCATCTTCCTTCTTCTTTCTCTCTTTTTTGTTATTTTTTCTTCTTCTGTTCTTTTTCATTCTCTATTTTCTTTCTTACCGTATATTTTTCCTCCCTCTTTCTTTCTACCTTTTTACTTCTCATTATAATCTCTCCTTATCTCACATTTCTCACTTGTCACTTTCTACTTCTTATTTCTTCCTTTTTACTTTTCACTTCTCACTACGCTTTTCTCACTTCTCACTATTCACTTCTCACTACTCACTACTCACTTCTTACTTCTCATTTTTCACTTATCAATACTCACTTCTCATTTACCTTTGCCCAATACTCTTTTCTTACGTCTCACTTTTCACTACTCATTCCTTGTCATTTTGTCCTTTCGACCTTTTGTCCTTCGACGTTATGATATGTATTCGACCTTTTGTCATTTCGACCTTTTGTCATTCGACCTTTTGACCTTCGACCTTTTGACACATATTCGCCTGGGACCATAACCTACAGAGCAACGCGAAAACCGAGACAAGCAAACAGCCGAAACACCGAAAGGAAAACGTGGACTTGGACAGATAAAAGAAAAACACGTCTTGTTGCTTGGAGACAGTATACAATAGTAAAAGTTTATTCAATGTATTTGTTAACGTATATCTGACTCGTTCAACGATAAGTGATGGTTGACCTAAACGGCCGGGTAGGGCTGCACGAGGAGTGACGGTTGACTACAGTACACGCTCAATACTTTGAACATCTCGTATTCAAGGAAATTAGATTTACATTATGCGAATATGCTTTTTGAACCGAATTGGGTATACGCCGATGATGAGGACACTGCAACAGCCTTTGTTGATCTGGTAGATACCGTGGGCTGAACTAGAGAGTGTTTTGGAGTACCTTAAAAATCTCGTATTCCCTAATTTTTTTACAAGATGCGCAAACGTTTTATTAACCGGATTGGGTATATGCCGATGATGAAGTTTTTGCAAAAGTATTGGTTGATCTGTTAGATACCGTGGGATAGACTCATCTTCTTCTTCTTATTGGCATTACATCCCCACACTGGGACAGAGCCGCCTCGCAGCTTAGTGTTCATTAATCACTTCCACAGTTATTAACTGCTAGGTTTCTAAGCCAGGTTACCATTTTTGCATTCGTATATCGTTTTTTCGTATATATAACTTGGCTTAGAAACCTCATAGCTAATAACTGTGGAAGTGCTGAATGAACACTAAGCTGCGAGGCGGCTTTGTCCCAGTGTGGGGATGTAATGCCAATAAGAAGAAGAAGAAGGAGGGCCCCGGATAGACTCGAGAACGTTTTGTAATACCTTGAGCATCTTGTATTCCTGAAAATTGATCACTGGCTTCACGTTCAGGATGACTAAACTTCATGGAGTGCTCAAAATTATCGAACAATGCGGTATAGGACTCAAATATATCCGATTCATTTGCATGTTCTCAGAAGAGAAATTTTCCCAAGGTTTCGGATATCTGGGTCATCAGGGTATAGACACACTTGACCTCCGATATTTTTTCCTGTAATGCCAACATCCTGATGAACAACTTTGCTGAAGAAAGTGGGGAGTTAGATCTCTTCTGTGATTTTACACAGCCAATTTAAAACGCTGGGTATATATGACCCATATGTCCCGAAAGGGTTAGGGTAGGCATTCCTCAACGTAATTGCGCAAAATTTGGACAATGGAACACCACGTGCTCTGGCGTATTTTTGGACAATGGAACACCACGTGCTCTGGCGTATCCTCTATGTTGACACACGTCGGGCAGAAGAATGACGACCTATGGCCACATCGGTGCAAATATTGGCGAAAACAGCTGTGTCCGGATAGGAACTGTGTGAGGTAAAAGTTTACCTCTCCACGCATCCTGTTCACGGACGCCGACACATTGCGGGTGAGCCAATCTCCTTCTCTCACTTGTCCTGGACTCTATAGTCTAAAGTCTAACCGTCTTCCTCACGTAACTGGTTCCTCTTCATTGAATCCTCTGCTAGGACTAAATGTCAACGCAACTCACTCACTTCCGGCGGATACGTTTCGTTCTGAGCGCAGCTCTTCAGGCTAGAACTGCGTACCTCAGTCCTGAGGATAATACGGCCGCCAGAAGACGTGTTGAGACTCAACCGGTCGTCTATCATCACTCTGAGCTGACATCTAGCAGCACAGGCAGGTGGTATGTCGTGCCCTCCGCCGGTAATCTGCATCCACTGAATCATTCGGCAGTTGCTGACTAGCAGCACTTCTGTTTTGTGATGAGCAAGCAGCAGCTTTGTAACCGTTCAGCTCCCATATTGACTTGTTGGCTTCACCACAAGTGAATGTCCATCATCCATCTTCCCGAAACAACCCATCGATTACTACTTGGAACTGTCACACCCACTAGTCGAGGATCATTTAACGAGTGAGTGCGTGTTCCACTTTCACGTCATATTAAGTGTGACCAGATACGATAGACGTGCTAAATGCAACAGGATAAGCAAACTACTGTTTCAACGACTATCCGGTCATCGTAAGGACGACATCATCCACGAATCCGAAGCATTGTTTGAAACCTTGCGGAACGTCCGATGTAAGGCCTAATCGACTTCTGCCCCGAATTCTTTTCGTAAACCAAAAGTATGCAGCACCCTCCTGAACAAATCCGGAAACGTCAGCCTCGCGGTTTTCAGAGTCACGTTTGGAAATCCATCTGGACCCGGAGCTTTCTTCATCTTCAACCTTTCGCCACTGATGACAGTTCGCCATTAGAGACTTGCATACCTGCAATTGTTGCTCAGTCTTCATCCTGGTACGGTGTAGGTGACCACATCATAGAATAATGCTGCTGGAAAAGACCTTCCACGATGATCTTCAGCTTATCTGGACACATTTTCGCTAGCGTTACTGGACCTCTGAACTTTGCTGTTACGACCCGTTAAGTGTTGCCAACTCCTTTACGCAGTTTGACTTGCTGACATTATCCTCCTGTTTGAAGGCCGCTCAAGCTTCCCGGAAAATTATCTTACGCTCCTGTCGAACCGTTTCTTGCTCTCTGAAAACATCTTCTGGCTCTAAGCCAGGCAGCACGAAGCTTGCCAATGTTTGAGGGTGCCTAACAGCTACATACGAAGATCCAGTTAATTTTGGCGATAACGACACCTTCACTTGAGATGTCTACCACTATTGCTTGGATAGGGAAAATCCAAGTAAGTCGAAATCGCTGAATCCGCCAATCAGATGCCGTTGTCAGTAGGCATCTGATGTTGCTCACCATTCATTGCCATGTCGCACATTGCTTTTGTTGTCGACAGTCACACCAGTGGCTGTGCGGTGTCGCAATGATTGAGGTATAACTGGATGATCTCCATTAACAACAAGCTCCCGAAATGCGGAGCTCTTGATCATACGATCCTTTCTCGACTCGAACAGCAACTCGCCTGTTTGGGTACGCCTAGTACTCACCACTTTCTCACCCAAGTCTTTTAGCTTCAGGTTCTCTCGCACCTTCCTCAAGATCCCTGCATACGACGTTTTATCGCTTGCTTTGACGATCAGCCGAATTTATAACACATTTTGTTACAATATTTTTCTGAAATAAATAACTCCACTTGGTGGGAATCTAGTGGTCTAGTGGTCGAAATACGTGTCAAAGGTTAAATGGAATTGTACGAACTCGTCTTATTGTGAAGATATTCCACAAAAAACCTGATTCCTCCACCTCCACCATTCATCCATTTTTGGTGCATTATATATACTAAACAGACTTTAGTGAGATTTTCTTAGCGTGTTTTTTGTATAGAAATCGTATTTTGGCCATAAGTTCTGATCCCATAGCCCGATCAGGCCAATTTTCAATAGAAGACAATAAGACAGGATTCCCCGTCGAATGCAACTTGTTGCAAATCGGATCAAGATAAGTGCATAAAATCTGTGTGAGTGAGTGAGTTTTATTTTACACACGCACACACACACATACAGACAGACATCATCTCAATTAGCCGAGCTGAGTCGATTGGTATATAACACTATGGGTCTCACGAAATCGTGTTGTAAGTGATTATATATTATAACCTTTTCGTTGCACCTTGGTGTACGAGAAAGGCAAAAACGTAAAATAATTTGCTTATCAAGTGGAAATGTTGACAACTATCCGCTTTATATAGATATAAAGCTGATAGTCTATCTAATGGCAGTCAGTGGAAATGTTACCGAATTACTGTTTTGACCATTATATAGCACAGTTTTTCACACCATGACTAACCTTGAAGCCCGATGAATATCAGAAAAGGTTGTTGTTCGCTTCCTGTGATTGTTCGAGATATGATAGTATGCAATGGGATATTGAATGACCAGACAAGGTACACAGATTTCTGACCATACAACAAAGATCGTATCGTAGTCTGGCGTATTCAAGATCAAACAAACTTTTTTTTAAACAAGCTATCGTCATAGTAAACGTTTCCAACCACCTCATAACTATTCATTTATTTTCAACTCGATTTAATTTCATTAAATACTTTATAAAAATATATGTGACGTTTTTTTCAACAGGATGCCACACTATGGTAAAACGGTTTGTAAGTAGAAAAGATTTGTTGGACAGAGCACGTTGTTTGTGTGGCTGTATAGATGTCATAAATTGACCACAGGAACACGTGAAGTGCCCTGCGTATTTTATGCAATTAGTGTTTGGTGTTCATATTACTGTGTACAGCAGTATCGTCTTCGGTTTCCTCGACTCAACAACACAAGAAACGGTCAGGCTATTTTGGTTGTAAATCCAAGGAAATAGAATTACTGTTCTGCAGTGAACCTCAGAATTTCATCGATGCGCATGCAAAATAAGCGACAGAAGAGAACCAAGAGACAAAGCTTTGTTCTTAATGACAAAGATCCGAAAATTTTTGCAAGAAAAGAAATTTCAGTTGCGTACTTCTCATCTCGTTATTTTGAATTATTTCGTTTGCAAAAGATAAAAGTTTGTTGCGCGGTGTGTTTGTCAGGAAAAACGGTTAATTGCCAGACGCTGTTCGATTATTGCTTCCTTCCTGTTATGGGTTTTCAGTACGCTTCGCAAGCAAAGGCAGAACTACTAGGATTTTTGTGAGAAACATTCTCGACTTCCTGGGCATGGTGTATCGTTTTGCTAAACAAAATACATACTCATGCAGGCATAGAAAAGCTTTCATTTCGCGAAAACCGAGTGCTCGGTGGAGTTTTGTCAATCTGGCCGGATAACCGAGCATTCAGCAGATGAAAACGCGGTTCTCATACAACCGAGTACGGATGAATATTCTAAGTGTGTATGAAATTCTAAGCTATAGAATTTCTAATGGTTTCACAGAATTTCATCTTGCGAACAACGAACCTTAGTGTTTGAAAGATTCCAGTGTGATTCCGGGCAGCTTTGTCAAATTCAAGTGGACTTTGCACAGGATATCCAAGCTTTGTAAATTCTAGAATGACTAAACGATCTTAGAACTACTAAAATGGAATTTCGTAACGAGTTTCTATTAAAATTCTTTGGAGAATGGTTCCTCAAAAGTCGATGAAAGTTCTACAATAACCGATATCATAAATATTTTGGCTGTTTCTGGATAACTCAAAACTGTTTTTCTTTATCGTCTTTTGTTCAATTAAACTAATGAGAGGGTCTGATTCATTCATGACCCAAATTAATGTCATGTTAGTTATAAACTCTAGATCGTTTTCTAGCCAAATGGAGGTGTAATTTTTTTATCTGTATATGCTGATTTTCTACTGCTCTGCTGCTTGAATACCGAGGAATGCTGGAGAGTTAATTATTATTTCCTCATCATGAACAAGTACTTTATGCACGGTCGCTGGAACGTTAAACCAATCGTACAAATCAAGAGAATAACTTTGGAATAAACGTCAATATTTTCCGGGTGGTTCTCAACAATTACCTAATTGCGATTAAAATATTCCGGAATCTTACAATTAGTTGTGCGTTGATGTCACGTTGAAAAGAGAAATATTGGCTCTGCTATTCATGTTTGTACTTGAACTTATCTATTTTTAATGAATTTAGAATTTCCTCACTTTAACTAAAGTAAAAGTTACAAGGACGGGCTAGGTACACTTCAGATAACTAAAAAGGGATGCAGTTAGGTTGCTAGATAGTTATAAGTATTGGTTAAGCGGTCCTCCAGCTAAAAATGATTAGAGAAAGCTCCAGGGTTATTACTTTTCGGATGAGTATAATCATTGGTTGATATTTTTTTCCAACCATGTACAGAGCAAGACCATACTGTTGGCGGCTGAATTTGATTCCCGGTCTTATACCATGAAGTCTGGTCCTGAGGGGCATTGAAAGGGTTTTGATTAAGTTGACTTGTCGAGTCAAGTACGAGACACTGAAGACGACCACACAGTTGCGATCGAAATACGTATCTACAAAGATAACAAAACGTAGTGGAATTAAATGGACAGAGTACTAAACTCGTCTTAGATGGTTTCCGTATAGAGGGTGTTGCGATGGCTTTCGGTGTTTATATCTCTTGTTAGATTTTTTTCATAATTGAAAATAGCCCAAAAACACTAAATCGACTAAATCTAAACACTAAATCGACACTAAGAGGTCTAATGACTTGGTGGTCACCAGACTGCTTTCCGGAAAACCCGGAACGTTCGTAAAAATGGTCATGTTGGAAAGTTCATCCTACATCAGCGCAATTTTGACGTAAACTACGTCTAAGGGGAAGACTCGGATACAGGGTGTAAAATGAAAATTTCAAAATTGGGGACCGTCACGAAATCATGTAAGATTTGTAACATTAATAGCTCCTTTATCTTCCAATGGATTTTAAAGATTTATATATCAATCGAGCGGGCTTGGTAGTCATATGGCTACTGCTTCTGCCTCATACGCAGGAGGTCGTGGGTTCAATCCCAGGTCCGTTCCATTCTCCTACTTTGTATCTTTCTCTATATTTATCATGTTCTAGCAATCGCTAGAACTGGAAATGGACTTCCATACCGTTTCCATTACTATTCCTATACCTTCAACTTGAGTATTCTAACAGTAATCTGCTAGAATTGGAAATGAACTTATAGAGCTCGTTTCCTACATCCAATTAGAAATTCCATCAGTTTCCTTCTCCTATCTATCACATTGGCAGCTCGTTAACCAAGACGGACCTCTGCCTCTCGAACCTAACCCAAAATTCCAACAAATTCCGCATGAACTCGTGGCAAGTGCAGAGGTATATTCGGCTTGCAGTGGGCGAGTGATTGCATCATCATTTCCTCCCCCTTCCCAACATTGACTTGCATTCTGACGTGGCAGGCGCCAGTATGACCTAACAAATGAGATCACCAGTACTTGTACATTGAAGATGTGTGCTAGTCCCAAGCAAACATCTGTTGGTTCCCTGTGCAAGAACTGCTGATCTGGTCATAATGGAGTAGCAACTACGAGCAGTCAATCAAGCTCAAGCTCAAGCTCAATGGATTTTAAAGATTTGTATATCAATCGATTCGTAAACTCCCCACCAATTTGTCAGTAGTATTGAAACTTTTGATTATGAACGCTGAACTAGGGTAAAATGCCCAATAGTGGACCCCCTAGTAGCGAAATTTTGCTCTTTTTGTCATAAAGAGTAGAAATTTTCAACATATTAATTCTGCTTGACATCTAATACCAAGTCCTGCATCTCCTCTTCACGATACATACATAAAACACTCAAATACACGACGTTATTCGTTGAAATTAACATTTTAAAGTCTGGCTGAATTCGCCCCATAGTAGACCCTGGGGTCCATAATAAGAATATGCTTTTCTATAGTCGACACTTCATTTGATTTTTATGTTCCGTTTCGGGACGTTCTTCTTCCGTATTATGGACCCCCAAAATATTCCTATAATGGACACTCTCGTGTTTATTTTTATGGAATTGTAAAAATCATTTAATTTTACTTTCCATAGCATTTCCAATGCATGTAATCAAATCATAGGACTGTAAGGTAGGTTCTCCCGATGGAATTTCATAGCAAAATGTTAACATTGTGCTGTAATAATGCAAAAATGGCTGGAGGGTCCACTATTGGTTGGGGGTCCACTATTTGGCACATTACCCTATTGAAAATTTTAGTTCTTCCATGCATCATGCATCCCCTATACAACGTGTTCCAATTCTTGATAATTGCCTTTTACGGTATTATAAAGTATTAAACTGGGGTGTATGAAAGGGATGGTCCAGCTGCTAGACAGTGGAGTCCCTACTCTCTCACATAATGGGAGATGCTGCTAAAGCTGGGTAGTAGTGTCAGTGAGACAATTCCTCCTCTTCTATATAGAGCGGAATGATTAGTTTAATATACTATACTTGTTTTTAAGTAGTTTACGTCGAGCGGTCGTGTCTTGTATTCAACCCCAAGATTTTTTTTCTAAGCAATTTCTGGCGCTGGTCTTACAGTTAATACACAGTTCTTACTCTGCTATGACCGCAGGTGGTCACTAAACGGCCTATCAGATAATCCGGAACGTCTGTAAAATCGTCATTTGGTTAATTTGTCCTAGAGTAGCGCATTTTTTTCTAAGCCATTTCTGACGGTGATCTTCTTCTTCTTCTTATTGGCCATACATCCCCACACTGGTACAGAGTCGCCTCGCAGCTTAGTCTTCGTTAAGCACTTCCACAGTTATTAACTGCAACGTTTCTAAGCCTAGTTACCATTTTGCATTCGTATATCATGAGGCTAACACGATGATACTCTTATGCCCAGGGAAGTCGAGACAATTTCCAATCCGAAAATTGCCTAGACCGGCACCGGGAATCGAACCCAGCCACCCTCAGCATTGTCTTGCTTTGTAGCCGCGCGTCTTACCGCACGGCTAAGGAGGGTGATCTTAGTGTTAATTTACAGTTCTTACTCTGCAACGACCGCAGGTGGCTACCAGGCGGCCTTTTCGCAAATCCGGAACGAACGTAAAAATGGCCATTTTGGAAAGTGTCCTAGAGCAGCGCATTTTTTTCTGAACCATTTCTGACGGTGATCTTGGACATATTTCAAAGTCATACTCAGCTATAACCGCAGTTGGCCACCAGATGGCCTTCCGGATAATCCTAAACGTCCGTAAAATGGTCATTTTGTGAAGTACGTACCAAATCAATACCTTGTCTAAGTTTAGTTATCTTGTCGAATAATGTGTTTGTAATGGCCATCTAAACTCCTGAAAGTACCTCAATGAGGTACCATATCTACTTGAGGTACATACAGTGCACTTTGCCTTACTGGATGTACTGTAACTCGATGTGAAAACTGGCTACTATGATCAATTTCTTGATAATAATTTCGATAATAATAACGAACGGCCAATCCCAAGAAACAACGGAACGCAAAAGTCGGAATTCTTAATGAATCTAAAAACAAGTTTTACCCGCATTAAAATTTTTAACAGTAACTGCTAGACTAGTCAAGTTGAAGGTACAGGATTGAAATGGAAACGGTATAGAAATCCATTTCCTATTTTAGCGCTTGCTATAACATGAGAAATATAGAAAAAGATACAAAATAGGAGAATGAAATGGGCCTGAGATTGAACCCACGGCCTCCTGTGTATGAGGCAGAAACGGTAGCCATATGACTACCAAACACATTTTTCGGAATACATTGGTTTGCAAATCTCATATAATTGTAAATGACGGCACTTTTAAATCCCACATATCCTGAGATATCTAACAAAACTGGTTGACCCATATATCACCACCCAGCGGATGTAATCCAAACTAAACAGTTTTTCAGTATATTGGTTTTTATCCTCGAACAGCTGTGTAGAAGACGGCCACTCTCTAATATCACAGATCCGGGGATATATAACCAAACTGGTGGTCTCACATGCACTAGCACTACTCGGTAGATGATTTTTAAACTTAACATAATCCAAACAAACAATTTTTAAACTTTGTAGAAGACGGCAATTTTCTAAATCCCAGAGATTCCGAGATATCGAACTAAACTGATCTCTCATCTACACTAGCGCCACCTTACGGCTGAATTTTGAACTAAACAGTTTATCAACATATTGGTTTCCAATGCTCGAACAACTCCATAGAAGACGACAACTTCCCACGGGATCCCACAGATCCCGGGATATCGAAGAACTGATCTCTCATATTGTTCGGACGTAATTAAAAACCCAGTTTTTGAAGCAGCGGTTTGATGATATTGGCAGCTCAAAACTACAAAAATTCATTTTATTAGGTTTAAGATATGAGGAATAAAGTTTAATGAACTTACATAAATGGTATTTTCAATGTTTTTATCTATCCGAACAAACGTCAGTTTTTATCTCGAGGGGCGATTTGTCACTCACCTAAATATAATTCAATTAGCAATTGCTTATTGCAAGAATTCTCACCCAGGTACTTACAAATCGATTAAACTTTACATCTGCTCTAAATTTACGAATTGTAATTTGATCGCAATAAAGATATTAATTTTAATTAATGTTGCACTTTCGTTCTACCATATGTAAACAAAAAAGGCTTCATCACACAGCCCGGAAACGGTCGACCGCAGTACTCCTTTCTCCCGCAGTTAGTTGAAACGCAGTAGTCTCACTTTTCAACGGGGTCGGTACTCCTATTATCGGGCAGCGGTGCTAACAATCTCCCGCCCGTAACTCTGGTCTAGGCTCGGTTCCTTGGGCAGATTTACTACCGAGTTCCAGCACCGCCAATTTGGTCACCGGTCGACGCAGCACTTTCCGATTGGTCCTCACCAATGCTTGGCGAATTCGACCGTCTCTTCCTTGAATCAGCTGCTCAATGATTCCCCTAGTCCAGCTTCTCCGATTGCCACTATCTGTAATGTAGACCAAATCTCCTACAGCGATCGGTTGGCTTTCGCCATGCCACTTAGTGCGCTGATTTATGTTCGGGATGTATTCTTTCACCCACCTTTGCCACAGCAAGTCTGCCAACTGCTGTGATCTTATGTATTGGTCCCTCAGAGCCCTTGCTTGGTCAACTGCGGCTGGCTCCAATTTGAGTACATTTGCTGGCAGTCCTCGAAGGAAATGATTTGGAGTCAAAGCTTCGGCTTCCGCTGATTCTTGAGGCACATACGTCAACGGTCGTGAATTAATCATCTCCTCCGATTCGGCCAAAACTGTCAGCAACACTTCATCCGTTAAACGCCTACCGTCGTCGAGCGCCTTCATCGCTTCTTTTGCAGAACGCACCAGTCGCTCCCAACTCCCACCCATGTGGGGAGCTGAAGGCGGGTTAAAATGCCACTGTGTTCTGGCATCTGTGAATTCTTCTGCGCAGGCAATGTCAATTTGCTGGCCCAGCAGACCAAACTCCTTGCTGACGGCTTGGAAATTTGTCCCATTATCAGAAAAAAACTCCAGCGGAACTCCTCGTCGGCATATGAATCGACGAATCGCCATAATGCAAGCCTGACTGGTGAGGCTATGGGCGACTTCCATATGGATAGCTCTTGTGGTGAAACAAGTCAACAGCGCCACCCATCTCTTCTCCGACCGTCGTCCTACAGTCACGCTGATTGGCCCGAAGTAGTCGATCCCTACAAAGCTGAACGGCCGCATATTCGGGACAAGTCGCTGATCGGGCAATGGAGCCATCCTCGGGAACTTGGGCTTGCACTTGTAGACTCGGCACCATATGCATTCCCGTATCACCTGCAGCACCGCTGCTCGCACGTTCGGGATGTAAAAACGCTGACGCACCTCGTTTACCACGGTTTCACGATTGGCATGACCAAACTTCTTGTGGTAAAATATCAGCAGCTTCTTAGTAATATCGTGGTTTTTGGGTAGTACAATCGGGAATCTCAGTTCAAACGGTATGAATTCGGCGTGAGCAGACCTTCCTTCCATTCGGATGACATCGTTCTCATCCATCATCGGCGAAAGCTTGTGTAGTGGGCTAAAGAGTGCCATTTTTCGGGGGGCAAATTGCGATTTTTTATTAGCGTTTTTACCTCATCCGCAAATACTTCTTGTTGAACTGCTCTCCACAGATAATTCTCAGCTAGCAAATATTCTTCCCTCGTTAGTGGTGTTATTACTGCATCAACTGTATTGTTCACTATTTTGTGTAAGTGGGGTGTACTTGGCAGCGCGTCGATCGGTTGGTTTATTTGCCTTCTTCGACAATTCGATGCAAATCGTTTACAGCACGCTATTGTACGCACTAATATATTCCACGACGAGAAGCGAGTACTGTCAATAAAGTTGTCCTTCATTTCAATTTCGTGGAATAAATGTACGGCTCAAGCTCCTCCATTGGGTTTGGTGCTATTTTTCCATTTGGAGGCCAAAATTTTTCTGGGCGATATAGAAAATTTGGACCGTTCACGTATTCTCCACTAGGATCCAGAGGTTGCCCAGATTTCCACTTGGTCAGAATGTCGGCGATATTCATCAGGCCCGGAACCCAACGCCATTCAATGACACTCGTCCGACTCAGGATCTTGCCAATACGGTGCGCCACAAACTGTTTATATTTCCTGTGGTCCGAGTGAATCCACGCCAACACCGTCCGAGAGTCAATCCAGAAAACAGTTTTTGTGATGGGAATAGAGTGGCCAGCTTTGATCGTAACTGAAAGCTAGTTCCGCCGCATTTAGTTCCAGTCTGGGGATGGACTCATGTTGCAACGGCGCCACTTTTGTCTTAGCGGCAACTAATGCATTCTTGGGTAGACCTTCGATCACCGTTCGAAAGTAGGCCACACAGCCATAGGCGTTTTCGCTTGCATCTGCAAAAATATGCAGTTGTAAGCCGTCACGATCCATCGGCCTTGCCGACGAAAAGTAACAGCGAGGAATTTTAAGGGATTCAACAGCGGGCATAGCAGTTGTCCAACGATTCCACTTCGTGGCAGCTTCATCAGTAATTTTCTCATCCCAGGTGCGACCAATACGCCAAAAATCTTGAAGCAGATTTTTTCTGTGAATAGTAATTGGGGCCAAGTAGCCGTGTGGGTCGAAAAAACTCATGATACAGCTGGCGACCTGGCGCTTCGATGGTCGCTGAGTTCCAGTAATGAATGGTTCCAAATCTTCGCGCAGCTTGGCCGAGAAAACGAACACATCTTCAACGGGGTCCCAAGAGACCCCGAGAATCCGCTCAGTGGTGGTAGTTTTATTATATGTGAATCGGACCAGTTGCTCTTTTCTGGGCTCACCCAGTTTTTCCAAAAACATCTAAGTTTGACACCCAATTGCGGATGTGGAATCCGGCCTTCGAGTGGATCATTCTTACTTCGAGTGCGCGTTTTACTGCCTCATCGATGGTGTCGGTGCTATCTAAATAATCGTCGACATAATGTTTGTCGACGATCGCTTGTACCGCTTCCGGAAACTGGTCGGCGAACATTTGCGCATTCTTGTTTTTTACGTGCTGCGCAGAGCACGGCGAAGACGTTGAGCCGAATGTTGCTCTGTCCATCACATAGGTTTGGGGAGGACAAGAGGGATCGTCGCGGTACAAGAACCGCTGCGCTTGCTTATCACTTCGTTTGATCAGGATCTGGTGATACATCTCCGCGATATCACCTCCAAAGGCGATTGGCCGCTCGCGAAAATGGTAAAGCACAACAGGAAGATTCACTAGTAGGTCCGGGCCTTTAAGCAATGTCGAGTTTAGTGACGTGCCTTGAACCGCTGCTGCCGCATCCCAGACAAGGCGAATTTTGCCTGGTTTCTTCGGATTCAGAACCACATTTAATGGAAGGTACCACGTTCTGCCTGGTACTGCATCCTCTAGATCTTGAGCCGTGATTTTGTGGGCATATCCCTTTTCTAAATATTGCTCAATAAGCTTGGACACTTTGTCTTGCAACTCCGGGTTTCTGATTAGTTTCTTTTCCAGGCATTCCATTCGTTTGACCGCCATGGGGTAGCTGTCTGGCAGTTGCGTATGATTTTCTTTCCACAAGAGACCGGTTTCGTAACGATCTCCCTTTCGGACGGTAGTTTTCTCCAGCAATTCTCGAGCACGCCGATCCTCATTTGATTCTGGAAGCGGGGTCACAGATATACCAGATTCCTCAAGCGTGAAGAAGTTGTGAAGTAATTCGTGAAGTTCCAAATCAGCAGTATGCTGCACGTCATGATGACCGAAGAACCCAGCCGTCTGGTCAGTTTGTTGCTTGGGACCATACACTGTCCAGCCGAGTTGTGTGCGTACGGCAATTGGATCACCTGGGTTTCCGACACGAGACTCCAAAGGCGCGTACACGTGTAGATGTTTCAGTCCAATAAGTATTTTCGGTGAACCACAGCGATAATCTGCAACCGGGAGATCCTTCAGATGACTGTACTTGGCAGCAACTGCGCTGTAGTCCAAGGTCTGCTTGGGAAGTTTTAGTTGATCAACGGTTTGCACGTTTCTCAGTGTGAACTGTTTTGTCGAGTTGCATCCCGATATTGACAGGTGGACACATCTCGAGTCTCGTTCCATTCTTGTTATACCGGCAGTCCACTTCACCAACATCGGCTGCGGTACTCCTTCCAACTTGATCTGCTCAGCCACTTCTTTTCCACTAATGAGTAAGAAGCACCTTCGTCAAGAAAAGCTATTACATCAACAAACCGCTCGCCGTTAGATAGCCTGACTGGTACCATGCGAAAAATTACCGGTTGATTTGACTGTAGATCATGGACGTTGCAATCCGTTGTTAATGGGGTCGCTTGACGCTGATTTTGGGGTGGATGAAGCAAGGGATGGTGACGTTCCTGGCAGGTACCAATGTTGCATTTTGTCTTGAAACGGCACCGTGCTAGCCCGTGATCGTTTAGGCAAATATTGCACAACTTCCACTTGCTGACTTCCTTCATTCGTTGATCCCACGTAAGCTTGCCAAATTCGTCGCAGTATCGAATTCGATGATCTGTTCGTTGGCAAATTCGACAGGGTTTGCGACTGTCCGCTTTGATGTACGATTGTGTCTGGGGTAACGTTGCCTTAGTTCCGCTTGTCTGCAGCTTCTCCACCTCACCGAGGTGCGTGCGCAGATAACCTTCCTGATGCTTCTCTCCGCTTTTGCTTGTCCCTGCTGTCGCGTCCACCATAGTCCAGCTGCATTTCGGTGAAGAGCGTCACTTCACTGGCATCTGAAACTATTTCGGAAAGGAATTCCGAAAAGGTAGGTAGCTAGTGTGACTATCTCCTGCTGACGTTTGTAGCGCACCCAATCGAGTTTTGTGCTAGGAGGTAATTTGTCCACAAGTTCCTGGATCATTGTAGGATTAACCAGGTGGTCCAAAAGTCCCGCTGCAACCAAATGATCACTCAGTTGCTGCACAACGAGGCCAAATTTAATGAACGTCTGGAGCCGGTCGATTCGTGGTGGATCTGCTTTCCTTGCCTTTACCAACAGAGTCTGAAGAAGTTGTTCCGGTCTGCCGTATAGTTTCTTCAGCGTCTCGATGACCGATGGCACCATGTCAGGAAGCAAAAGTCTACTCCTCACAGCTTCAAGTGCCGGGCCCTTGATACTCTCCTGCAATCGGCCCAGATTCTCCAAATTCGACCAGTTGCACGCTCGATTGCTCGATTGACATCGGCCACTCTTCAGGCCTCCCGGTAAAACTAGGTAGTTTTTAGAACGGGCCTTGTCTAGCCGCTAGATTAGCCTTTGTAAGCTTGGCAATAAGTACTACCCGTCCTTCGTTATTATTATTTTCATTATCGCTCTCTTCTGAGCCACTATCGTCACGCGACTGACCCTCGTTAGCAGCTGGATGGTGGGATTGAGTATTTTTCGCCGTGATCGTATCGGTTGCTTTTCTCGACAAAGCATCCGAAATTCGCAAAGGGGTTATTTGAGATTTCGGAAACTTATTTCCCGGACCAACGGGAGTGGAGTTCTTTGGATACGAGCCACGGTGATCAGCGATTGGTTGCTGAACTTTCTTGTCCGGTTTTCGCATCGGATCCGCAGAATTCTTGTCGCTTTCTTCTCCGTATTTTGTCCACAGTTGCTCCTTCATTTTTCGGAACTTCTCGTCGGCCGCTTTTCGCATCTCCATCATCTCTCGTTCAAGCTCTAGTTCCGCCAGACGTCGTTCTTCTTGACGCTTCAACTCCCGGCGGAAGTTCCGTCGCCGAATCTCCATCATCAATTCCAACTCCTTTTTATGCTTTTCGTCTGCTACTTTCTGCTGCAGTTCGTTCGCAATCCAGTTTTCATCTTCTTGGAGGTCGGAATCCACAACTTCGATGACAGAATTTCTCTTGCTGTTTCTACCGCCAGCAGCTCCATCGTCCGTGCCGTCCGTACAGGCCTCGCAATTCCAGGAAACATCGTGTACCTCATCCGAGACACCCGCACAGGAGAAATGAAACCAGCGGGTACATTTCCCGCACTGGACCATCTGTTCATCTGCGTGGTTTGGCCGGTCGCACAGTGCACAATCGAACGCCGTTGTTTCTAGGTTAGAATCCTCCTTCTGGTGTTGCAAACTCATCATTTATTTTTGAGTTAATTTTATTTTATTATTAATTTGATATTAATGTCGAATTCGTTTTAAAAAAGTTCCAACCTAGGTTGGAACCAGTTCCAACCTAAGTGCTGTCAAAGTGTTTTTTTTATTCGCTCAGGTTGGAACTAGGTTCGCACTAGTTCCAACCCCAAAGCTGTCGGGTTCGCACTGTGTTGTTTCACGGTTTCGCACCGGGTTCACCAATACAACTGTACTTCAACTGTCAAAACCATATGAGTGGGTGGGACTGGGCGGAATAAACAAGCAGAAGGGAAAAACGAAACTGTCTGTTATTCAAATAAAATGCGCGTTGAAATTTTTTTCAGGAATTTCGTTATATTTGTTATTGTAGTTTTAAATGAAATTAATCCGGTACTGTTGTCTAGATTCAGTTTTAAAAACAATTGTTAGGGAAGTTATTCTTACGTTCATTCAGGGTTTTCCTCACAGATTGTATCCTAAATTAGGTCGGTGGATGGATTCCCCTTGAAACCCGTTCACAAAATCCGCTAAGAATTGTCAGACAAATATATTTGAGGAATACCGAATAGAATTCTTTCTAAAATAATATCCAGAATTTCTTTTGAAATTATTCCAAAAACTCTTTCGTGCGTTTCAGAATTTAATTCCAGCAATTCTTTTTTGAATTCTTGTATGCATTCATTGGCGATATCTTTCAGGCATTCCTCCATATTTTTTTCCAAGAGATGAATTCCTTTGAAAATCTTCTAGGAATATCTTTGAATACTGTTCCAGGGTTTTCTTTGAAAGTTGCTCCAGGAATTAATTTGGAGGAACTCCTCTGAAAGTTTTTTGAGGAATTCCTCCGGAAGTTCCTTGAGGAATTCCTCCGGAAGTTCTTTGAGGGATTCCTCCGGAAGATCCTTTAGGAACGCCTCTGGAAGTTAATTGAGGAATTCCTCCTGAAGGTCTTTAAGGAATTCCCCCGGAAGTTCCTTGATGGATTCCTCCGGAAGATCCTTTAGGAACTCCTCTGGAAGTTTATTGAGGAATTCCTCCGGAAGTTCCTTGAGGAATTCCTCTGGAAGGGAAGGAGCTCTTCTGGAAGTTCTTGGAGGAGTTCTGCCGGAAGTTCTTCCAAGAAATCTTCCGCAAAATCCTCCAGGAATTCCCCCGGAAGTCCTTCAGGAGTTTCACCGGAAGCTAAAACAGAAATTCTTACGAAAGCTCCTCCAGGAAGCAGGAATTTTTTCGAAGAAATTCCTGGATGAATTAGTGGAGGAATTCCTAGTGAACTTTCGGATGAATTCCTGAAGGAACTTCCGGAGGAGTTCCTGGTGGAGCTTCCCGAGGAACTTATGAGGAATTCCTGGAGGAACTTCCGGAGGAAATCCCGAAGGAACTTCTGGAGACAATCCTGAAGGAACTTTCGGAGGAAATTCTGAACAAACATTCGGATGAATCCTTCAAGGAACTTTCTGAGGAATCCTTCATGGTACTTCCGGAAAAAAAATCCACAAGGAACTCCTTTACATGAATTCTATACGGAATTCTTTGTATAAAAATGTGCACAGCATTATAGAATATAAATAATTAAATTCATATATCCGCCGCCCAAGAGTAAATTCCATTATCCGGAAAAACAGTTCACGCACTTTTTTTTATTTATCATGATCTGATTAGTCAAGGCCAACGCACTGCTAGTGCACTGCTAGTGCACTGGATGTCCTGGATCATATGTTTCAAATCAAAACAAACACGATGCTACGCACACCAACATATCCAATGACAGATGGACCTGAAAATGTTTTTTTATTCAGGGTTCGGGTTGGCACTGACCCAGGTAAAACGAATTCGACATAATTTTAATTAATGTTGCACTTTCGTTCTACCATACGTAAACAAAAAAGGCTTCATCACACAGCCCGGAAACGGTCGACCGCAGTACTCCTTTCTCCCGCAGTTAGTTGAAACGCAGTAGTCTCACTTTTCAACGGGGCCAATGATTTGACGGCTACCGTCGGTACTCCTATTATCGGGCAGCGGTGCTAACAATCTCCCGCCCGTAACTCTGGTCTAGGCTCGGTTCCTTGGGCAGATTTACTACCGAGTTCCAGCACCGCCAATTTGGTCACCGGTCGACGCAGCACTTTCCGATTGGTCCTCACCAATGCTTGGCGAATTCGACCGTCTCTTCCTTGAATCAGCTGCTCAATGATTCCCCTAGTCCAGCTTCTCCGACTGCCAATATCATCAAACTGCTGCTTCAAAAACTGGGTTTTTAATTACGTCCGAACACATATACAGTAGCGCCTCCTTGTGGATGAATTCCAAACTAGTCAGTTTGTCAACATATTGGTTTCCACTCTTCGAATAACATTGTAGAAGACGGCAACTTTCTCATTCCCACAGATCCCGAGATATCGAACCAAACTAATAAATCATATACACTAGCGTCACCTTGCGGCTGAATTCTGAATTCAACAGTTTCTCAACATATTGGATTCTAATTCTCGAACAACTTTGTAGAATACGGTAACTTCCTAAATCCCATAGATTCCTAGATTTCTTAGTGTAAGAATTCCAAATGAGTTTTTTCCTTGACTCATTGAACCATAGATGGATTCAGAATTTGTTTCACTACGCCATGATTTTTAGAATAGTTATAAGAATCAGAAAATTGACTATTGTTTTCCTGTGTTCGTCAGTTCCGAATCTTAAGGATTACCAGCAGAAGATTCATTTGACTTTATCCCCTTTATTATTCTCCCGAAAAAAAAAACGTTGATATCATTTTAATTGGCTTCAATATAACAAATTTTCGGACTGTTGTACTTTTTACAACACGCGAGTTCTCGTGTTATGAAAGTTGAAGCGAGCTGCGGAAGGTTAACAGAGCGGAAACCAGGCAGACATGTGAGGCCACGGTCGACGGAGATGCCGAGTACTTAAACAATTTTACGGTTGGGGATGAAGTGTTCCGCCAACTCGATACACGGCCCTGAAAGTTGATGCCTTTATCGACATTTGCTGGCGATCATGCTAAATCCTACCGAGGGGCCTAACGGAGGACGATACTTGCAGCGGGTTGTGTTCTAATAGGAGTCCGTCCAGGTGTATCTCCGACGACGCGATACCTCTGCGGCACCTCAGAATTAGGGGACATAAGCCCACGGAGCGAGTGACTAAGAGTGGTGCAAGCGAATGGGACTGAATGTATGAGCGAGCACACAAGTAAGCCTCGCATGGTACGGATGATCATAAGGGTCATAATGGAATCGGGGAGTCAGTCGTAGACAATTGAAGCGTGCAGTTCAAAACGAGGGGTCTCCAAATCCGGACGTCAAAAGAGTTTGTTACATGCTCATAAAGTTCTTTCTCAAGAGCGCGTTCGTCGGTGGTGGTTGTCATAGGCTTTCTAGTCTGCGGCAACGTATCGCCATCGTGGCCTCCGGGAGGTGTTAGGAGGGGAGGCGTGGGCATTGACTTTTATTAGAAAGTGATTGTTCCTAAAAAAGGTCGGAAGACACTTCCCACTTGAGTATGGGGAGAATGGACCGACTGGCGGTGGCCGAATGGCCATTGAAGAAGGTTAGTGAACCATTATTGAGCGGCATCGGATCAGCAGACTCCATGCAGGCCGAGTGGTGCGCGTTCATGTCTCCCAAGAGGAGGAGAGGGAGAGAGAGAGAGTTGTCAAAAATGATACTCACCTTATTTCTGATGGCGGGTAGTGGGCCACACCAAAAGGGATGTTAACTATGCTTATTGGCATGCTCGGAGACTAACTCCAACGACTGGGATGTCCTCGCTGAACTCTAGCACGTCAAAGTGTATGTACTGAAAGACCCCTATTGCCACTGAATGCCTAATGTTGGTCCCTATCTACCTACCTTCCACCGAGGGAACGATCCATAGAGTAAAGATAGTCGGGTTTCGAACATCTATTCAATCGATTTTTAATTTTGTTTTTATATGTCCTACTTACATCAAAAACTTTGTATTCTCTGGCAATTTCTGGAGATACATTGATTATCCACTTCATCCACATTTATTTTATTGGCCATGTCATTGTGGAAGTGCAGTAGAGATGTGGAATTCAGTCGCTGTTGTCACATACTGGGTCTCCTATAGATTTTCAACCTTCGAAGCCCAGAAAACGATCGCTCGGCAGCAGCAGAGATCCCGAGCAAAGCTTGAGAGTAAATCGATAACTTGTTTTGATCACTTGATGTTTTGATGTTGTGAAATCTTTTGGTCGTTTTGGTCGTTTTAACGGTTAAAATAACAAAATGTATAGCAGAAAAATATTACTTGGACACCAAATCGAAAACTATTCCTGCTATCGATGAGAGCAAATCGAAAACTAATTTTGATATTGGTTCCGATCAGGGATTGAATCCTAAAGAGAAAGAACAAGTCTCTCACTTATCATCTATGTATACATACGATATGTAGCATACCGCGAAAGACTTTTTTCACAAGCTATCATGATAGAGAACTGATTCGGGAGGCTGATAAATTTCTTTTAGAGAGCTCCAAATACGGAGAGCACTGGCTCTGATGATGCATTTCAACTTGTTTTACACAGCTGTGCAGTAACCAACACGAATGGAGCGAAAACAAAGCGAGAATCACCATTTTTCTGTGGGAACTGCCTATCCGATTCAATTTCTCGCACTTGTATACAAGTTTGATAAATTTGTTTTCATGGCTTGTTATGATTCGGAACAGTTTTTGCCTCTCTTTCGTCGTTGTTCGTTATCTATTGAAAGCCATTTCTACAAACCCTGGTTCCGATAACAAAATAAGTACACAGTTTGATATCAGATCAAACAATTTAGAAATCTGCAGCAAAATGAGATCAAAATATGTAATCAATCATGATGATTCATATTTGAAAACAATTTATGATTTCAATTTGATGTCGAAATCAAAATGTGTTTTCTCTATGCTCTCATTATGTTTTCAGATTCTCTATGCTTTTATTATGTTTACTCGGGAACCGCTTCGAGTCACCTGAAGCATCATTGTCAGACAAAGTTGTGAAAAATTCAACTACACTAGATTAGTTCGCCAGGACAGACGACATCTACACATACATTACAGTCCATCTTACTGTGCAAATCGGTCCTAGATTGGTGGTACCATTTGATTAGAGAGCCTGAAACAGAATCCCAGACAAAATTGATCCCTGAGAGCCCGTTTTGGAGAATCCCTGATAAAATAGATCATATCCTCATTACAGTGTTGGTAAAATCTCAAATTCGCAAATCTCATCGGCGATTCAAATTATGCATGAGTCAAATCCCATCAGAATTATGGCCCAGATTACCGCTCATGATTCGAATCGTGATTTGATTCATTGAGAAAAAATGAATAATAAAATGCATAACCAATACAATAATTCATCGGAAGCTTTATAGCATCGTAAAGATGCACAAACAGAGTGAAAATGGAAGGCGTTATCATTGTTATACATGAAATGCTGTTTCCATCTATATTCTAGTACAATAGTCAATAAACTCGTGTCAAATTTTGCTAGATGTATCTTATCTTTTTTAAATGGTAATGGAAATCTGTAGCCAGACATCTGCGCGGAGGAGCACAGCCAGACAATGTGATGTTGGGTTGACAACGACCGACTTACTAAACCAACTATCGATCGACTATGGAACCAGCGCGTCCACTTGGGGTATACAACGAGTCCCTGAACCGTTGACAGACACACGCGACAGCCGACGGATCGTTAGAAGCTCACCTAGGGTTGCAATGCACCTCCTGTGCACGACTACATACCAAGCACTGCATAGACAGCTAAATGGACGAGACTGGGTTTGAACCCACAATCTGGAGTTTATAAGGCAGGAGTGGTACTCATTAGACCATATTATGCTCGTCTGCTAGATGCATTTGATCCCAATGACGCCCAAGCGTCTGACAAATATAGTCTGTTACCATGCCGGTCGACCTGTACTGCATGGCAGTAGAGTGCTTCGTGTAGCGAAGCAAAGATCCCACGTGAAGGAATATCAATTAGTAATAATGAGCTGTCAAACGCTGAAGGCTATGTGAGGGCCACAACTAAAAACAAATCTGCACGTTGTTTTCACGTGGAAATCACATAGACGTGACAATCGCGTGATGTCTGTGTTGTTTTACGTCCAAATAATTGATATGAATGATGTTTACGTGCGTTAGTGGAATACAATTAAGTGTTCACGTAACTGTGCAGCAACTGAAATTTCAATAACATGCAAATTTTTATCTACATTCACTGTGGTCGATAATTATTGAATTGATTTGTCCAGCTCGTTTTCTAAAGATAAACCCAAAAGCATCATCTCATCATACCTATATCTTCGTTAAATGAAGATATAAACGTAAATTATTTCACTTAGTAGTGACACTGCCTCACTCGCATTCAGCCATGTTGATATCCTTTTTGGTTCAGTACACCATTTTTGGTGATGCCTTTCTCATGCAGCAGGATATCTTGACGATGCTCGTGGAGGACCAATGCGCGCTGGGAGTTTTCGAAATGAAAGTGCTCCGTACCATCTATGGTGCAGATGGCGGACGGTACGTGGAGGAGGCGAATGAACCACGAGTTGCATCAGCTGTTTTGAGAACCATCCATCGTTCACACCGCGAAAGTCGGAAGACTGCGGGGGCCGGGCACGTAGCCAGAATGTCGGACAGTAATCCGGTGAAAATGGTTCTCGACAACGATCCGACGGGAACAAGAAGGCGAGGTGCACAGCGGGCAAGGTGGATCGATCAGGTGGAGGACGATTTGCAGACCCACAGCAGACTGCGTGGTTGGCGAAGTGCAGCCATGGACCGAGCTGAATGGAGAAGACTTTTATGTATTGCAAAGGCCACTCCGGCCTTAGTCTGGTAATAAAATAAACGTGTTCGGGTCAATGTTGTTAAGGTTTTTAACGCAACAATGTGGAGGTTTGAAACTTCTTGACTTTTCCTATTTCGTGGAAAACTATGTTCCTAAACGTTGATCTACTTTGTAGGACGTTCCTGAAGGGCTCCAAAAAAACTCACACTAACGGTGTTCGGGTTATATTGACCCGGATATGACTTAGTCATATTTCCGACATTTCTCAGTCAAATTCACAAAATAATCGTCAGCTCATAAATTTTCCGAAAATGATTTTAGAATGTTGATCGGACATCCTGTAATCTGCGGAGGGAGGATCATCAGTTGGCTACTTTTATATGGACAAAAAGCCGAATATCGCGCTTGAACAATTTTATTGCTGTTTTTCTCAAAAATGTTCCCAGTGAGTACTGAGATTTTCATTTTCATTGAGAGAGATCGCGCGATATTTACATTTTATTCTCTCTCGTTTTCATAGAAAACATAAACAATGAAAGGAATTCTGCCAAATTATCACGGATTTTTATTTCATGAAAGCGCATCAAACTATTGTAAACAAGCTGTTTATTCTTCAATAATGTTACTTCTAACTCGAAAATCAAAAACAATGCAATCATTTTATCGACTAGTTATCGTTATTTGCACAGATCTCGCACTTAGTGTTTTCCTATTATTATTGTGGCAAATTGTGCTAGATTATCGATGATTTTATGGTTTGGTGTGATAAAGGATGATTGTATCTTGCACCAGAATCAATAATCACGGTTGTAGCTTTAAAAACAATTGAGTTATTAACAAAATATAAAATCGATTAAGAGAAATCGATCAATCCAGTTACGACCCTATGAAACTAAGCGCGAGCGATCTATTAAAACTATTCAGAAATTTAGATTTCAAAACAAAGCAACATTTCCATCATGACTGCTTGTTATGTGACAGGTGACCGGGAGACGGCTACATTTTCATGTGATCTCTTGAAAATGAAAATGCAACTGTTTTCGTTTTCACATGACAGTCACGAAAACTACTAGTTCTGTACCCAATACTATTTCAGTGATGACAACTGGGCTCGATACAAAGTCAATAGCAACCCATGGGGTCCACACATGCCTGTAGAGCCCATGTGCATGATTTAAGATTTGGATATGTTCAAACTGGATATTCTAAATGATAATTGCATTAGATCAGTTTTACCGATGTTTGACGATGCGTTTATTCATCAACTGTCAGACAACGATAATCTAAATCAGCATTACGAATGCGGCGATGCATTACTGTTGCTTTATTTCAGCATATCAAAGTAATGAAACATTAATTCGGTCTTATAAGTGCCCTTTTCCACTTTATAGCTACTTTAAGGGCGGTGTTTTTTGCAAGCATTCAAAGCTTCATGGTTACTTGACCTCTCTTTCGCACATAGAGCACTGCACGGACTACTTTGTCTCTTTTTCACTGCAAAAAAAAAAATGAAAACAACAAGGCCAGTAAACGTCAAATTCCATAAAGAACGAAAAAGAAAAAGATTCGTCCGTACAGTGCCCTATACGACCTATTCTCAAAGCACTCTAGGATTCTTTGGCTTATTTAAGATGAACTTTCCCAAAGAACCCATGTTTTTGACGGCACTAAGTTTTTTTTTTAATTTAAAACAAAAATCGAAAAAGTGCTGTTTTTAAAGATTGGCTCAATTTTGAACGAACATCGGGGGAATTTTTCAGGTCGGTTCACACGTGCAGCACTTTTTCGGTTTTTGTTTTGGATTTTAAAAATAGTAAGAGGCTTCAAAAAATATGGGTTCTTCGGTAAAGTTGTCCTTAAATAATAGGCAAATAATCGACTGAGACAATAAAACAAGAATATACCATTTTTGACGGGAAAGGTCAATTAAATAGCACTCGTTGGCTGTCCGTAAGCCACGTAGACCAAATTTGACATTTTTGCATCAGCGCGCTGATGTATTATATCACGACACTGATCAATAACTTTCCACGCAGGTTTCCGTGGATGTTTTGACCATTTTTTTTTGAAAATCCCGATGATTTTCCATTGGTAATTCTAAAAAAATCCATTTGTAATCCATTGATAAATTTGTCGTTGAAATTCCGAAGACATTCCCGTGGATATCCAAAGATTTCTCACTGGAATTCCAAAGAATTGAAACTTGCTGAAACTTCAGCAAATAATTCAATGGGAATTCAGAAGAATTTTCCGCGGACTTTACGGACAATTCCTTGCAAAAAATTGCTGAAACCTAAGAGTTCCCGTTGCAAATTCTGAGAAATTTTACATGCAGATTCTTAGCAATTTTCTTTGGAAACTCCAAAGAGTTTTCCAAAAAGTTTCCTTTGTGAATTCCAATTCGCTTTCGTTGAAATAAGGAATAATTTTCAGAAAAATTCTGAAGAATTTCTTATGCAATTTCCAAATAAGTTTCTGTGGATATTTCCAAGATTTACCCGTGGAAATTAGTAATGGGACCTGTCACTTTACTTTCGGAAAAATATTCTGCTCGATTGTTCCGTAAGTAAAAGTGACAATTTGCTCCATGCAGATCAGTTGTCAAAATTCCTTTTGGTAATATTGAACAAAATTCCGTAACCTCTCTACTGATTAAGTCAATACTGCCCTTCAAGTGGAATTTCTCTCGATTTTTAGAGGATTTCAAAAGATGCTTCCGTCTTATAAAGTCCGGAGCAATACAAAATCTAAGAAATGAGCGCAATAAGAAATCGTAACGCCGATCCATGTAGCGCCGCTGGCTTGAATAACGGTTTTCGGCATGAAGCCAAAAGCACCGCTGCCGATATTCGGACCAGCACACATTCCTTATTAGGCATGTATTCCCGGATAAAAAATATGATTAAAATATCATAAATTTTACTGTTACATCACCAATTAAAACATAATAATTACCATTGAATGTAATGGAATTTTAACAGCTAAATCACATCATAGACAATGGTTTTCCACGATAAAGTGAATGGTAAATGGGACTTTTACAATAAAAAAGGGGGGTTGTTATGTATCTTTACAATAAAAAAATCGAAAAATTTTCATACAAAATTCAGAGCAAAACAATTGATTCAACGGTTCTTCAATGGGATGATTTCGAAGTCCAAAACAATAGAAAACAATGTGTTTCAAATGTTTTTCCTTACATTTTTTTATTGTTTCACAGTAGAAATACAATGGGATTTTAAATACATTTTACTTCAATCTCGACTTCAATATTACAATAAAAATACAATTCAATTTAATGTTGTTCAATTTGTTTTAATGGTACTATTTTGTTTAGTTTTAATTAAGTTTTAAACTTAATTTGTAATCAGTCAATTTAAATTTCGTTATTAAAATATATTAATTTTTAAGCTAAGTCTACTTCAATTTTAATTAAGTTCAATTTAACTTTAATTTAGTTTAAATTTAATTTTAATACAATTTTTTTTTGTTTCGAAATGATTCCAATTTGATTTTAGTTCAATTTTTGTTTGAATTTGAATTAGATTACATTTAATTTTAAATTTAAATTATTAGTGGAATTGTTGAGTAGGTTACTGCTATTCAGAATAGGATGCATAAACGTAGATTTCAGTCGCCGATGGTGCAACCGGCTATACTCACTGAAGACGCTGTAACTGATGCTGCTCACATTTCTTTCCTGTGGAAGACGTAAATTATAAAATCATGTCAGGTAACAAAAAGTATAAGCCGAGAAGAAAAAGAAAAGTTACCTGTTTAATTTTTTATTGTATCCCGTTGGTGATGTAGCTCGATGATAGTCGCCGAACGATATTGAATCATCAGTGATGGTGGCAAGCTGCAGTGTTTTATCATTAACTCAATTTCTGAAAAGGAACAAGGATACATGCTAACAAAAATTTTGCGAACTGCTTCGGCGGTGTAAATCAAGGGACCCCTTCCTAAAGGTCTTTCACGTAAATAAATTAATGTTATTTAGATTTTTTCAACAAAGCCCCTGGGGTTGACCAACTACCAGGAGAGCTATTTAAACACGGTGGTGAGGCACTGGCTAGAGCGCTGCACTGGGTCATTACCAAGATTTGGGAGGAGGAAGTTTTGCCGCAGGAGTGGATGGAAGGTGTCGTGTGTCCCATCTACAAAAAGGGCGATAAGCTGGATTGTAGCAACTACCGCGCAATCACATTGCTGAACGCCGCCTACAAGGTACTCTCCCAAATTTTATGCCGTCGACTAGCACCAACTGCAAGGGAGTTCGTGGGGCAGTACCAGGCGGGTTTTATGGGCGAACGCTCAACCACGGACCAGGTGTTCGCCATTCGCCAAGTACTGCAGAAATGCCGCGAATACAACGTGCCCACACATCATTCATCGACTTCAAAGCCGCATATGATACAATCGATCAGGACCAGCTATGGCCGCTAATGCACGCACAAGGTTTTCCGGATAAACTGACACGGTTGAACAAAGCGACGATGGCTCGGGTGATGTGCGTAGTTTCAGGGCATTCTCGAGTCCCTTCGAAACCCGCAGAGGGTTACGGCAAGGTGATGGTCTTTCGTGTTTGCTATTCAACATCGCTTTGGAAGGGGTAATACGAAGAGCAGGGATTAACACGAGTGGTACAATTTTCAATAAGTCCGTCCAGCTATTTGGTTTCGCCGACGACATAGATATTATGGCACGTAACTTTGAGAAGATGGAGGAAGCCTACATCAGACTGAAGAGGGAAGCTAAGCGGATCGGACTAGTCATCAACACGTCGAAGACGAAGTACATGATAGGAAGAGGTTCAAGAGAAGACAATGTGAGCCACCCACCGCGAGTTTGCATCGGTGGTGACGAAATCGAGGTGGTAGAAGAATTTGTGTACTTGGGCTCACTGGTGACTGCCGAAAATGACACCAGCAGAGAAATTCGGAGACGCATAGTGGCTGGAAATCGTACGTACTTTGGACTCCGCAAGACGCTCCGATCGAATAGAGTTCGCCGCCGTACCAAACTGACAATCTACAAAACGTTAATTAGACCGGTAGTCCTTTACGGACACGAGACCTGGACGATGCTCGTGGAGGACCAACGCGCACTTGGAGTTTTCGAAAGGAAAGTGCTGCATACCATCTATGGTGGGGTGCAGATGGCGGACGGTACGTGGAGGAGGCGAATGAACCACGAATTGCATCAGCTGTTGGGAGAACCATCCATCGTTCACACCGCGAAAATCGGACGACTGCGATGGGCCGGGCACGTAGCCAGAATGTCGGACAGTAACCCGGTGAAAATGGTTCTCGACAACGATCCGACGGGCACAAGAAGGCGAGGTGCGCAGCGGGCAAGGTGGATCGATCAGGTGGAAGATGACTTGCGGACCCTCCGTAGACTGCGTGGTTGGCGACGTGTAGCCATGGACCGAGCCGAATGGAGAAGACTCTTATATACCGCACAGGCCACTTCGGCCTTAGTCTGAATAAATAATAATAATATTTAGATTTCTAATACTTTTTTTTGTGCTTAATGATATGTATAAGAAAAAACTTATACATTGCACTAGGTACATACATTCTAAACTTATACTTTTCATTAACTTATGAATGTTATTAGCTTTTTGGTATGGGATCATTCATTAGATGACATAATGAAGTGTATTGATATTTTCGAATATGTTGTTGCTTATAAGGTTTTAATTTATAAGTTTTTTTTTCTTTAAGTGTTGAAAGATTTCTCCCACATCAAAGTGGTCCGGTATCATGATAATAACACTATAAATACTCACCACGGTACAGCGGCCAATGATCCGCTGTCGCTTGCTCGCAGAATCAGTATTTAAATAAATAAAAGGTACACTTCGTTTACTTCGTCTTTCCACATATCACAAACAAAATTGTACACGGTCATCTAAATCAAGTCATTCTCCAAGTAAAATTATTGAGATTCTCACGTCCGAATGTGTGAGTGACGATAAAAGGAAAACAAACACTCCTAGATGGTGCAACTCAGCAAAGATTGGGTAAAAATGAGTATATTTCCATATATTTTTTGACTCTTTTGATATCATTGTGATGACCTGATCATTTTTGAGGTTATGGGCAGAAGGAAAACAAACATGTTTTTACACATGACGAATTGCACATTAGTGTGCGAGCGCTAAACGTCACTCATCTCTATAAGTGAAAGATTTTGTTCCTTTGAAATTTTTAAATTTAAATTGATCAGAACATGAATATTTCAAGCAATTAAAATATATATCTGAAAATCGGTAGAACGTTTTTTTCATGTAATAATGAAAGTTATTGTTATTTTATTGTTTTTAATTGTTATTTCATCAACATAATGGATCAATGAAATATTCTAAAATTTTATTTTTATTTCCCTTAAAACGGATTATCTGATCACCGAGATGGAATACCTTTATAATTTGTTTAATTTTTGGATGAGCAATATAAAACATAAGCGAACAACTAAAATATTATAGAATGTATCGGTCACATTTAAATGTATTGTACTTTTAAAGTAAGTACAATACAAGATTTTTACAACCGTTGAAAATCTACAATAAAAGTACAATTGATTGTATTATTTACCACATAACCAATTGTATTCCAATGGAACATGCCATACAAGGTACTGTAAATTTTTATCCGGGTGGTATACCACCTTTTTGTTATGGCAAGGCAATTTTTATGCACACTTTCTTAAAAATCGCGTTTTTTTACGTTACGTTATACCCAGGTAACCATAAGCATTAAAATAAGCCATACGTGCGACTATAAGGCTACCACAGAGCTAACAAACTTCATACTGGCTCTATAATAGCCCTATATAGCCGAAAAGGCGAAATAAAGTGCTAATGGTTACCCGGGTATTTAAACAGGCCCTTTATGTTCAAACACAAAAATTTCGTTACGACCTGCCGAGATGTTACTCTCATTTTCATTGAACTTTTTTTTAGTACAAATGACATTCCTACCCCTGATTGCCAGCTGAGAATGACATTTCCCGATGTCATTTGGCTTTCTCGCATTTTCTCTTTCATCAAATTTTATTTGCGTTCTCCTAATCCTTTCCACTGCTGCTGGTGCGTGTAAAATTGCACCACATTGTGTCGTTGCCAAAATCTTCGAAAGGTTTGCCAAGAAAAACAGTGATTTCGCGAGCAATTAGCGTTTAAATCTGTCGCAATGCCACCGAAGAAGAAGGGAGGAAAAAAGAATCAGGACTGGGAAGATGACGAACCCGAACAGCCGCAGCAGAAAACAGTCGAGCCGTCGAAGCCCTCTGGTAAGGGTAAGGGAAAGGGGAAAGCTGTCAACGTGGATTCCGATGAGGACGTTCCTGTCCCGAAGGGGAAAAAGGCAGCACCGGCCGCAGCTGCAGCGCCCCAGAAGAAGGGAGCCAAGGGTAAGAAAGGTAAGGGCAAGAATGATAACTGGAGCGATGACGATGATAGCAGCAAGGAAATGAAGTTGGCCAAGGAAGAGCCGGAGGACGACGAGGTGAGTGTGAAACCGGTTCAGAAGAAAAAGCAAGCGGCAAAGGGAAAGAAAGCTGGTAAAAAGGATGACGATTGGTCCGACAGGGAGGAAAAGGAAATCAAGCTGGATTTGGATTCGGAGGATGAGCAAGATATTGTGATGAGCAGCAAAGCGAACAAAAAGAAGGGAAAGGCAGCAAAAGTTGTGAAGAAGGTCTCCAGCGAGGAAGAGGACAGTGAAGACGAGAGCGAGGAGGAACCAATACCGGTTCCAATTAAGAGTGGTAAAAATGCTAAGAAAGCAGGCAAAGGCAAGAAGGTGGAATCAGAGGAAGAAAGTGAATCCGAACCTGAGCCAGTGAAGGTTCAAGAGCCTAAGTCATTAAAGGTTAAGGAGCCTGAGCCATTGAAGGTTAAGGATCCTGAGCCGCTGAAGGTTAAGGATCCTGAGCCGTTGAAGGCGAAGGAGCCTGAGCCAAAGCCGGACCCAGTGCCTGAGAAGAAGGAAACTAAAAAGCAGAAAGAGCCTGAGCCTAAACCCGAACCAACACCAAAGCCAGAGGAGGAAAAGAATGAGGCCGATGTAGAAGATCTGGCTGATAAGGTCGAAGAGATGGGCATCACGAAGGAAAAGAAATTAACGCACAAAGAGAAGAAGAAATTAAAGCAGCAGGAAGAATTCCAAAAACAACAGGAAGCAATGACCCGCAAGGGCGGTCAAGGCCATTCCGATTTGGATAGTAATTTTACAATGTCTCAGGCGCAGAAGAGCGGAAACCAAAGCAAGCACATGGAACACGCCGTCGATATTAAGATTGAGAACTTTACGATTTCTGCTAAGGGAAACGATCTTTTTGTAAATGCCAATCTGCTGATTGCTCATGGTCGCCGGTACGGTTTAGTTGGTCCCAATGGTCACGGCAAAACCACGCTGCTTCGTCACATTGCTAACCGTGTCTTCGCCATTCCACCGAATATTGATGTGCTGCTTTGTGAGCAGGAAGTCGTTGCCGATGAAACCTCCGCAGTAGACACCGTTTTGAAAGCCGACGTCAAACGAACGGCCTTGCTCAAGGAGTGCAAAGAACTCGAAGATCAAGTGGAAGCAGGGAAGATCGAACTACAGGACCATCTGCAAGAAGTGTATAACGAACTGAAAGCAATCGGAGCCGATTCAGCGGAACCTCGCGCTCGTCGTATTCTTGCCGGTTTGGGTTTCTCGCGTGCCATGCAGAATCGTGCCACAAAAGACTTTTCCGGAGGTTGGCGAATGCGCGTTTCCCTCGCTCGGGCTCTCTTCATCGAGCCGACACTACTGATGCTCGATGAACCTACGAACCATTTGGATTTGAACGCCGTCATTTGGTTGGACAACTATCTGCAGACCTGGAAGAAGACTTTGCTGATCGTATCTCACGACCAGAGTTTCTTGGACAACGTGTGCAACGAGGTGATCCACCTGGACACTAAAAAGCTGTATTACTACAAGGGTAACTATTCCATGTTCAAGAAGATGCATGTCCAGAAGCGTCGTGAGATGATCAAAGAGTACGAGAAGCAAGAGAAACGAATCAAAGATCTGAAGGCGCACGGTCAATCAAAGAAGGCAGCTGAGAAGAAACAGAAGGAGAATTTGACTCGCAAGCAGGAGAAGGGTAAAAGTAAGTCCCAAAAAACGGAAGAAAACGAGGGACCGGTTGAACTATTATCAAAACCGAAGGACTACATTGTCAAGTTTAATTTCCCGGATCCACCACCATTGCAGCCACCGATTCTGGGATTACACAGTGAGTTCGCTTTCTATCTTTTTGAATTTGTTAAATTGTAATTGGATTTTTTTTTCTTCTAGATGTCAACTTCAATTTCCCAGGACAGAAACCGCTATTTATTGGGGTGGATTTTGGTATCGATATGAGCAGCCGAGTGGCCATCGTTGGACCGAACGGAGTGGGCAAATCAACCTTCCTGAAACTGTTAGTCAGCGACTTGGAACCATGTACGGGTGAAGTGAAGAGTAACCACCGGCTCCGGATTGGGCGTTTCGACCAACATTCGGGTGAGCACCTAACTGCGGAGGAAAGCCCTGCCGAATATCTGCAGCGATTGTTTAATCTACCTTACGAAAAATCTCGTAAGGCTCTGGGAACATTCGGTCTGGCCAGCCATGCTCATACTATCAAAATGAAGGATTTATCCGGTGGACAAAAAGCTCGTGTAGCCCTCGCTGAACTGTGCCTCAACGCCCCAGATGTGTTGATTCTTGATGAACCCACCAACAACTTGGACATCGAATCGATTGACGCCCTGGCGGAAGCGATCAACGAGTACAAGGGAGGAGTCATAATCGTTTCCCACGACGAGCGTCTTATCCGAGAAACGGAATGTTCTCTTTACGTCATCGAGGAACAGACAATCAACGAGGTGGACGGAGGTTTCGATGATTACCGAAAGGAGGTTTTGGATAGTCTAGGAGAGGTCATCAACAACCCCAGCATATCGGCCAACGCCGCTGTGCTGCAGTAATAACCTTAACCGCTTTGTTGTTGCACTCGTTCATTATTATCTATATTATATTTTAAACATTTTTTTTCTAATTCAATAAACATACATTAAGCTAGGTCAATCGAGTTCAGCACTTCCCTCTGATGTTTTGTAATCCGATAAAACTCGCTCCTGCTCGTATATCGCAAATCACTTACCGGTTTCTTCCAAGGCCTCTCCTTGCATCCGAATCGCAGCTGTTGGCTTTTTTTCCTTCCTCCGAATCCACCGCCCAATCGTCTTGGTTTCCACCCTTTCAATCGCCTTTCCCACTCTTCGTCGACTATAATTTCTTTGTCATCCACTTTCCGTCCATGCATCTCATCAATCGCCCTCAACGCACTCTTACGATCCGAGAACTCCACGAATCCGTACCCTCTGGAGAGTTCCGTTACGACATCGCGCACCAATCGACACCGCACTATCGTTCCGAATCTGCCAAACAACTCCCGAAGCCTTTCCTCTCCGACGGAGTAAGCCAACCGGGCCACAAAGACTGTACACAACGGCTCGCCGACGACCTTGTGGTTGGGTTTGTAGCTGGAACTGAGGGCGCGAATCAACGCGCGATCGTGGGCAAACTCGTCCGTTCCGTCGATTGAACCCACCTTGATCGGATCGTACTCATCTCGGGCAAATCTACTCCACTGTTTTGATGACGGACGCGACGAATAATCCTCGTCCGAAGGCATATTAAAAAATTTAATTAAATTATGGACTTAACCACGAGCGTCTTCTTTTTCACGATTCTTCTTCTTTTCGCTCGAAAAAATGACATCCGCTGCGGGCCGATGAACATTTGAGTGAATTCGGAGCTTTTAGTTCACCGGATGTTCACGTTGATGTTCATTTTTGTAAACTTTGCCCTCAGATGAGGTTTCTTCTTACTGAAAATGCTGAAAATCGACGCGTGACGTCATCGTGGTTTAGTTCATGGTCCAATGCACCGAATGAACACAATGACGTTTGAGACGGGCGCTGTTTACTAAAAATGAACACTTGCATGAACTTGATGAATGAAAAAGTATTCATTCTTAGTAAACAGCGCCCGTCTCAAACGTCAATGATGAACTCGGTGCATTGGACCATTAAAGATTAATCTCTGTTTACAAAAACACAAAAACTTGAAATGGACTTAACCACGAGCGTCTTCTTTTTTCACGATTATTCTTCTTTTCGCTCGAAAAATGACATCCGCTGCGGGCCGATGAACATTTGAGTGAATTTGAAGCTTTTAATTCACCGGATGTTCACGTTGATGTTCATTTTTTGTAAACTTTGCCCTCAGATGAAGTTTTCTTCTTACTGAAAATCGACGCGTAACGTCATCGTGGTTTAGTCCATAACTGTTTATCGTGAACGCACTCCCTAATCAATCCACAGCATTGGGCGAAATGCATTGTTATTAATTTTTAGTACAGAATTTTACACGGAAAAAACAAAAATTTAAATCCATGCATTTTTCGACATGCAACGAAACATGCAATAGAGATGAGTGACGTTTAGCGCTCGCACACTAATGTGCAATTCGTCATGTAAAAACATGTTTGTTTTCCTTCTGCTCATAACCTCAAAAATGATCAGGTCATCACAATGATTTCAAAGAGTCAAAAAATATATGGAAATATACTCATTTTAACCCAAGCTTTGCTGAGTTGCATCATCTAGGAGTGTTTGTTTTCCTTTTATCGCCACTCACACATTCGGACGTGAGAATCTCAATAAGGCAATCCATAAGACAGCTGCGATCAGCTGACGATTTTTGTTTACCTTGATTTTTTGACAGATTCTGACCGGACTGACAGAACAATTCAAAGGAAAGTATTAAGCGCGGTTTACACCAGACGTGAGTTCCATTCAACTGCATACACACTTTGTTTTGATATCGATTGTCAGTCCCATCGTTGAATGTCCTCATGGATAGCCTAATCAGATTGAAACAACAGAACACTTAATTCTACACTGTGAAAAATACCGGAACGTACGCGCAAGATACTCATTACAACAATACAACAACCTGATAGAAATATTTAAAACGAACAGTGTAAACGAATATCAGAAAATCTTGGATTTTGTAAAGGATGCAGCTTTGGATTTATAAGAACCCTCAGCTGTGGTCAGGCGACCGAAGACAAGCAACAGGGCATATAGTCTTGGCAACTGGCCCTTATTCCTGGCAAGTGAAACTTGTCTCCCAGAATGAAGAAGAAGAAGACACTCAAACGTGCCTTCCTGCAAAATGCCTTTTTCGACAAATTCCTCAACAACTAGGACCGTTCCCAGCTTACAACCACTTGGAACTTAATTTTAATGATTACAAATATTTAGTCAAATGAAATCAATTCTTCAATATTACAGTCGCAGGACTTTGGATTGTATTTAGATTGGATTTGGATTGGATTTGGATTGGATTTGGATTGGATTTGGATTGGATTTGGATTGGATTTGGATTGGATTTGGATTGGATTTGGATTGGATTTGGATTGGATTTGATTGGTTTGGATTGGTTTGGATTGGTTTGGATTGGTTTGGATTGGTTTGGATTGGTTTGGATTGGTTTGGATTGGTTTGGATTGGTTTGGATTGGTTTGGATTGGTTTGGATTGGTTTGGATTGGTTTGGAATGGATTTGGATTGGTTTGGATTGGTTTGGATTGGTTTGGATTGGTTTGGTTGGTTTGGATTGGTTTGGATTGGTTTGGATTGGTTTGGATTGGTTTGGATTGGTTTGGATTGGTTTGGATTGGTTTGGATTGGTTTGGATTGGTTTGGATTGGTTTGGATTGGTTTGGATTGGTTTGGATTGGTTTGGATTGGTTTGGATTGGTTTGGATTGGTTTGGATTGGTTTGGATTGGTTTGGATTGGTTTGGATTGGTTTGGATTGGTTTGGTTGGTTTGGATTGGTTTGGATTGGTTTGGATTGGTTTGGATTGGTTTGGATTGGTTTGGATTGGTTTGGATTGGATTTGGATTGGTTTGGATTGGTTTGGATTGGTTTGGATTGGTTTGGATTGGTTTGGATTGGTTTGGATTGGTTTGGATTGGTTTGGATTGGTTTGGATTGGTTTGGATTGGTTTGGATTGGTTTGGATTGGTTTGGATTGGTTTGGATTGGTTTGGATTGGTTTGGATTGGTTTGAATTGGTTTGGATTGGTTTGGATTAGATTTGGATTAGATTTTGATTGGTTTGGATTGGTTTGGATTGGTTTGGATTGGTTTGGATTGGTTTGGATTGGTTTGGTTGGTTTGGATTGGTTTGGATTGGTTTGGATTGGTTTGGATTGGTTTGGATTGGTTTGGATTGGTTTGGATTGGATTTGGATTGGTTTGGATTGGTTTGGTTGGATTTGGATTGGTTTGGATTGGTTTGGATTGGATTTGGATTGGTTTGGATTGGTTTGGATTGGTTTGGATTGGTTTGGATTGGGATTGGATTGGATTTGGATTTGTTGAATGTTGAACAAGTCTAATGTTATGTGTACGATGTTTATAATCCCTTACCAGCCCTGTGAATATGTTGTTGTCTATTGTATGTATGTAAATAGTAATAAACGACCACCGCGGAGAGCGAATCGCTTGTTTTCTCGTCCACTTTACGCGTCCGAAATACCCCACCGGGAGTTTTGTTGGTTCCGCTGTGTACCGTGGGAAGCCTCCGTGTCAACTTCCCACAGGTTATGGGCCCAGTGATAGTGGAGAAAACGGTGGATTTTGCTGAGAAAATAAACCCGGAGTGTGAAAGTTTGCCCGCGAACGCTACCCTTTGTGCTTGTCGTTCGCCGGGAGCAAATTTGTTCCACTCGTTAGACTGTGCTGCAGTGGGTGGTTAAAGCAGCTGAGAACGTTGTACATGGTAAATAGTTATTACCGGAAGGTGGTTAGTGTCTGGATTGCCGGCTGTGTTTCGTTCCATCGAAGCTGGATTCGGAAGCAATTAGTGCGGACTGAGAACCATTTTGTGCAACGAGCTGTAACTGTAGCCGGTGGTGATCGAAGACATTGTTGTGTACCGACTTCGTGTGTGTACGGGATTACAGTGTGCGCCATCAGAAAACGAACGATTTCGAAATGGCTGAAAAAGTTTCGATCGCGCGTTTGGGTAATAAGAATTACCAAACGTGGAAAATAAAAATTGAAATGCTTCTGATCAGTGTCGACCTGTGGCATACGGTGAATGAGAAGAAACCGGAGCCAGAGTCTGCGAGATGGTCGAAAGAAGATCAGAAGGCGAGGGCAATGATTATTCTTAACGTCGAAGATAATCAGTTGCCGTTAGTGAAAGACGCCAATGCGGCGGTCGATGTGGAAGAAATTGAAGATGTACCACGAAAAGGCTACGGTTACGTCGCGAGTGTCACTTCTGAAGAAGCTGTGTAGTTTGAACTACGAAGAAGGTGCGGATATGGAAGCGCATCTGTTCGTCATCGAAGAGCTTTTTGATAGGCTATCGTGTGCCGGTCAAAAGATCGAAAGTTCGCTGCAGGTCGCGATGATCTACCGGAGTTTGCCGGAGTCATACGACGGTCTGGTGACGGCGTTGGAGAGCCGGCCAGATGCGGACCAGACGATCGAGTTTGTGAAACAGCGGCTGATGGACGAGTACCACCGACGGATGGAGAAGCGTGCAGGAATGTCCCGTGAGTGTGAGGACCGGGCATTAAGTGTGCACAGAAGAAGAAGAAGCGAACGTGCGAGGGAACGAATTTGTTACCAATGCCGAAAACCGGGACACATCCGGATAAATTGCCCGATGCTGCGGGAGCCGGAAGCGAAAACGGCAGCGAAGAGGGACCCCCGAATTTGTTTCGGCGTGGGAGGCGATCGGCAGCAGGGGAACTGGTACGTGGATAGTGGCTGTTCGAGCCACATGACCAGTGACCGGGCATTCTTCAGCAAAATCGATGTGAGTGTGAAGCGGGATGTGACGTTGGCGGATGGTTCTACCGTGAAATCTGCCGGAGTAGGCGAAGGCACGCTGAAGTGTATCGATGGCAACGGCGAAGTGAACGAGGTAGTAATGAAGGAAGTGTTGTACGTTCCGGGACTGGACAGTGGATTGATTTCGGTCCGGAAACTGGCTCAGAAAGGACTGAGAGTGAACTTCGACAAAGCGCAGTGCGAAATAATTAGCCTCGGAAGAAGAGTGGAAGCCGTTGCTGAACTTCGTGGAGGACTATATGCCTTGAGAGTTGGAGAGGAAAGAAAGCGGAATTGGCGTACGGGTGTGCAAAGCAAAGCTAGCAATGGGCGTTCGCTTGAGGAGGAGCGCCTGATAGAAGAAACCGATTTTTATGACTGTGTGGACGAATATTGAGGAGAAACCCGATGCTGTGTGCCGGATGAGTCGTGAATAACGAAGACTAAGCGGTGAAGAAGACGAAGCAGGGGCTGACGACGCAGGGAGAGTACCGAAGACTGAGTGTCCAACTATGTAGAACTTTGTTTGACTTTGTGAGGTAATACTTTGTGGACTTTGTGATATCTGTTAATGATGATAAACCTCGAGGAGGAGTGTTGAATGTTGGACAAGTCTAATGTTATGTGTACGATGTTTATAATCCCTTGCCAGCCCTGTGAATATGTTGTTGTCTATTGTATGTATGTAAATAGTAAATAAACGACCACCGCGGAGAGCGAATCGCTTGTTTTTCTCGTCCACTTTACGCGTCCGAAATACCCCGCCGGGAGTTGTGTCGGTTCCGCTGTGTACCGTGGGAAGCCTCAGTGATAACTTCCCACAGGATTGGATTTGAATTTGGATTAGATTTGGATTGGTTGAATTGGATTTGGATTGGATTTGGATTGGTTGGATTGGATTTGGATTGGTTTGGATTGCATTTGGATTGGTTGGATTGGTTTGGATTGGTTGGATTGGTTGGATTGGATTTGGATTGGTTGGATTGGTTTGGATTGGTTTGGATTGGTTTGGATTGGTTTGGTTGGTTTGGATTGGTTGGATTGGTTTGGATTGGTTTGGTTGGTTTGGATTGGTTTGGATTGGTTTGGTTGGTTTGGATTGGTTTGGATTGGTTTGGATTGGTTTGGATTGGTTTGGATTGGTTTGGATTGGTTTGGATTGGTTTGGATTGGTTTGGATTGGTTTGGATTGGTTTGGATTGGTTTGGATTGGTTTGGTTGGTTTGGATTGGTTTGGTTGGTTTGGATTGGTTTGGATTGGTTTGGATTGGTTTGGATTGGTTTGGATTGGTTTGGATTGGTTTGGATTGGTTTGGATTGGTTTGGATTGGTTTGGATTGGTTTGGATTGGTTTGGATTGGTTTGGTTGGTTTGGATTGGTTTGGTTGGTTTGGATTGGTTTGGATTGGTTTGGATTGGTTTGGATTGGTTTGGTTGGTTTGGATTGGTTTGGATTGGTTTGGATTGGTTTGGATTGGTTTGGTTGGTTTGGATTGGTTTGGATTGGTTTGGTTGGTTTGGATTGGATTGGTTTGGATTGGATTGGATTTGGTTTGGTTGGTTTGGATTGGTTTGGATTGGTTTGGATTGGTTTGGATTGGTTTGGTTGGTTTGGATTGGTTGGTTTGGTTGGGATTGGATTGGTTTGGTTTGGTTTGGATTGGTTTGGATTGGTTTGGTTTGGATTAGATTTGGATTGGTTTGGATTGGTTTGGATTGGTTTGGATTGGTTTGGATTGGTTTGGATTGGTTTGGATTGGTTTGGATTGGTTTGGATTGGTTTGGATTGGTTTGGATTGGTTTGGATTGGTTTGGATTGGTTTGGATTGGTTTGGTTGGTTTGGATTGGTTTGGTTGGTTTGGATCGGTTTGGATTGGTTTGGATTGGTTTGGATTGGTTTGGATTGGTTTGGATTGGTTTGGATTGGTTTGGATTGGTTTGGATTGGTTTGGATTGGTTTGGATTGGTTTGGATTGGTTTGGATTGGTTTGGATTGGTTTGGATTGGTTTGGATTGGTTTGGATGGTTTGGAATGGTTTGGATTGGTTGGATTGGTTTGGATTGGTTTGGATTGGTTTGGATTGGTTTGGATTGGTTTGGATTGGTTTGGATTGGTTTGGATTGGTTTGGATTGGATTGGTTTGGATTGGTTTGGATTGGTTTGGATTGGTTTGGATTGGTTTGGATTGGTTTGGATTGGTTTGGATTGGATTTGGATTGGATTTGGATTGGATTTGGATTGGATTTGGATTGGATTTGGATTGGATTTGGATTGGATTTGGATTGAATTTAGATTGGATTTGGATTGGATTTTAAAGGAGGTTCTAGTATGGATTGACAAAGAATGGAACAGATGGTCTTCAACAGAACAAAGTAACGAGGTTTATTGAAGAGCTATGTATTAAAACATCTGGTTAGCTTGAAGGCTTGATTCCTTCGATTGATTCATTTCTTCAGATTTGGATTGGATTTGGATTGGATTTGGATTGGATTTGGATTGGATTTGGATTGGATTTGGATTGGATTTGGATTGGTTTGGATTGGTTTGGATTGGTTTGGATTGGTTTGGTTGGTTTGGATTGGTTTGGATTGGTTTGGATTGGTTTGGATTGGTTTGGATTGGTTTGGATTGGTTTGGATTGGTTTGGATTGGTTTGGATTGGTTTGGATTGGTTTGGATTGGTTTGGATTGGTTTGGATTGGTTTGGATTGGTTTGGATTGGTTTGGATTGGTTTGGATTGGTTTGGATTGGTTTGGATTGGTTTGGATTGGTTTGGATTGGTTTGGATTGGTTTGGATTGGATTTGGATTGGATTTGGATTGGATTTGGATTGGATTTGGATTGGATTTGGATTGGATTTGGATTGGATTTGGATTGGATTTGGATTGGATTTGGATTGGTCAAATGTTAGGCTAATCATGAAAAACAGCAATATTTGAATTTTTGTTCTAAATTCTAAAAATACTTATTTAAGGCTGTGAACCATTCCTAATTTTTTCTTTTTTTTCTTTATTTAGGAGACTTGCAGCCCGAGGCTGGCTCGTCTTCAATTACGATATTAGTTAAAATTTGACAGTTCGATGGTTATTTCGCCGTGGTTAAAAATAACCCTGCTCCAGAGCATGGTAAGATTTGACAGTTCAATAGTTAAACTTTGTTCGCGAGAAAATAGAGCTTGCTGACGTTTAATCATCTTTCTCTTTCAAGCACAGAAGCAGAATAGGATTTGTTTTCATCTGGAAACGTTTCCCGATGAAAACAAATCCTATCCTGCGTACGCGCTTGAAAGAGAAAGATGTTTGAACGTCAGCAATCCTTATTGGCGCCAAATCCAAAAATAGTTTTGAAAAATCTCGCGTAACATTTGAAAAGGGCAGCCAAAACGTAAACATTGAGAAAATGCCGTTGAAAAAAATGCATCACAATTCCTATTTCTATTTCCCAGATTTATGATATTTTAAGCAGCAAAAGCTCCTTATAGCACATAATCAACACTATCTATCAATCCACAACTTTAATTGCATCGAAAACATGCAAAAATGTGTCGAAACCGTTTAAATAACATTTTAAGTCTAAGTAATTTTAAATAGAGGTAATAAACTATAGAGGACGACTGTCGCTACTGTTACCGTGTTTTTGCCAGAAAACCTGCCGAACCGTCGTGGGTACCTAAAAGTCAAAGTTCGTGCTGTTTTGTTTTGGTATTCGATCGTTTCGGCAGTAGCTCGAAGAAAACGATGGAAGTTGTTTTTAATTTGCTGTGTTGTCAAGAAGAGTGGAATAGAATTGCATTTTGTTTTCGAATTTAATGGTGATTAATAAAAATAGATTTATTTGTTTTATGTGCTTTGAAAATGGAAAACATCCACTGTTGCTGAATTTAATATAAGTTTGTCGGAAGCCGGTTCAAGAAGCACCAACAATCGATGCGCGTTATTCCTGCATGAACCATCGAGTAAGTAAACCATAATGTGAGGTTTCCGTCAGATTGTTAATCACTTTATCGAATTTACAGCCTCTTTCCGGTGGAAAATTCACCATTTATCAGTTCCTGATGTATCATCTGTAAGTATGAAACTTATTTAAAGGATCCCGTACATAAATACTGAATAATTTTCACTTCCATCAATATACAGTTCAAAGCTGTGAGCAAAGGATCACGGAAGCAACGATTGGCTTGAAGGGACTGTTATGGAAACAACAGCTTTTTATGTGGAAAAACCGCCGTTGATAGTGATTTATTTAAGATAAATACTCCTTCAGCTGAAAATAGAAGATTCAGAGAAGAAATGTGTAACGAGAGAAAACAAGATTTTCGCGTGTCTGCATATATTTATATATTTATGTACCATATATGTTTAGATACGGTACTGCACAGAGAAAATTCTTATATGTTTTCTTGCAGAATACTAACGATGTAGTAGCAAAATTAGACAATTAATATAATATAGCAATGACCGCATGGCGAAATGTGTATAGGGTATACAATACATCCTTTTCGGGTAGATGTTCTTTTTTTTGAAATAACAAATATTTTGGCGGCTCTTATTTTGTCTCATATTTCTACAGAATGTATTTAAAAAAGCGATATAATAAGATAAGATTAATACAGTATTTATACATTGGTCTATTTACTGTCCTGCAAAAATAACCATTTTCTTAGAAAATTGCCTGATATTTTCCTTCTTACTTGCTTCAGATACTAGCCTACACATGTGATGACTACGAACAACTAAATAGCAGCGAGCAATTAGTTTCATTAAAAGGTATTTATGGTTCTCATCTACTGGGCAACTTGTTACGTGATTATCCAAAATTCTGAACAACGATGGATTCTGATCGTACAGCACTGACATAGTTTTGTTAATCAATTTCACTGGCTCAAGAAATCCATCCTCCATACTTTCCTGCTCTGCTCTTAAGAGTCGCTCAGCTGTTTTACATATAGTTACAGTATCTTTCTGAGGTTCAATCAATCCAGCACCTGCACAAAATCGTTTCTGTTCGAGCAACATAGAGAATTCAGTTTCATCCGTATATAGAGCACTTCTGCATTCATTGCATTTAAGTATCTTATCAACTTTTCTTTCAACAAAACCAGAGATGTACGTAATAATATCGGTATCAATGTTGTCCAAATCTTGAAATTCAACGTCTTCGTACAACCAATCTTCAAACAAATTGTCGATAGACTTATTCTGCTTTTGTTTTTTTGTACTGGGTACGGTAAGTATTGCAAATTCTGTACAGTCCTGAGGAGAAGTATTTCCAACAGCTGACATTTTGAGTTCTCTGTGAACGAGGAGAGCTCGAAAGGCATATGAAAATTGCTTCGTTGTTGGGTTGTCATTAAACCTCCCTAGCTCGTATGAGACAAAATGTTTGTTCGATGTGATCCTGGCAAAGTTTGTGTGAGCAGATAATCTAGTGGGCTGCAGGGTGGATAGACATACTGGAAATAAAGGATACTGATTGACTCGATATTTACTAGCAGCCCAAGGAAACCAGTAATATTAACTGTTTGTAGTATACAATTTTGCTTTCCTTTTACAAAACAGGTTAATTTCGATATATACTGTTTGCAATACTGCAAATAATGGAAAAAATCGGAATGTGTTTCATTGCAATACGGTCTTTTGAAATTTTTCCCGAATTTTGATTTTGAATTCATGATATCAAACAGATTGTTGAATGTACGCAAAAACTCAATCGTTCCTTCACAACCTTTAAACTCTTCCGTTTGCTTGTTCAAAAGATACTCCAGTGCATTGGCTACGCTGTTGCTGAACATCTGAATAGCTAGCTTAGATTTCATCTTGTTTTTTTGAAAATTTATATGACTGCTATTCAGTTTGTTTCCTAGGTGAAGCCCCTTTTCTGTTTGTAATTCTTCAAGTTTCACGAGAAATTCAAAGTTAATTTCACGACCAAGGCGATCTTGGAATACACCTTTAGAGGCAAATGTGTTACGCACTAGTTTCAGCATGTGAACTGCATCCATAATTATACACACTGTTCCTGTGCCGCTCGGATGGGGAAAGGTTGGTGATATATCGCCATGAAATACCGCTCCCAGCAACTTCATGCAACGCATATTGGTTTTTGTTCCGTCAAAGGTAATTGATGGTACGATAAGATTTTTATCGTGCAATGCCATTAAAACCTGGGTAATCAATATGTTCTTCTTTTCTGCTACGAGTCCTGCCGTGAAGTGATGAGAAACTGGTACCTTGAAATGATCGTTCATAGCAGTTATGAGGAAAACTAATGCTTCTGTGGCCAGTTAATGCTTCAGTCCAATATCGAATACCCTGTTAGTACAGCCTCCAATACTACCATCAGCTTCAGTAAACAATTGCTTTCTGATAGACATCTCGTCCATCCCTAAATTCGCCAGAAGTAGCTTGCCTTTATCGTTCATTAATTTAACGTTGCATTCAATGATTTCTAGAGCTGCAGCTGAAATTCCCGGTTTACTGTCGACAACGTTGTACCATTGCGCAATTGTAGACTTATGTGGCAGATCATTACCGGGCTTAGCTTCTCCCTTGCAAACTCGTATGCCGCCGGAGAATGGTAATGCAAACCCATTGAAAACGATCGTATATCTTCACTGTATCGTGTGCCTTCTTTCGTATTAGTCGCCAATTTATATACGACTCTTGGCTTGTGAAACTTGATTGCCTAGAATTAATGTAAGGATATGAAGAAACATAATCCTAAGTATAACACTACTTCCTTGTCGAACTTACATCCAAAACTTCAGCATTCCTCTGCGATTTTGTCACCGACAGCTGCTTCATAGCCATTTGCAGTTGAGTTTGAAGACTATCAATTCTAGCCCGGAATTTTTCATTTTCCCTTTTGAGCTGTTCTTTTTGTGTCCTGGTTTCTTCCAGCTTATGGATTGCTACACTGTATGCCTGTTTTGCTCGTTGAGGGGATGAAAAGTCTGACTCTTGAACATCACCAGGGTACCGTATTCCCCTTGAGCGGATGGCAACTGCTGTATCAGGATTATGTGGGGCGCAACCGTTTGACGAAGGCTCAGCAGATCTGAGACAGTAAAAAAATTGATTAAGTAAAAGTAAAAGTGATTATGAAAAAAAACAGCAAAACACTTACCTGTTTAGTTCGTCTTCATATTCGCGATAGAATGTGATTGGCGTGTCATTATCAAATTGAAATTTGGAGTTTGTTTCAAAAGAAATGTCTTCTTCATGTGGTTGCTCAAAGATTTCGGCAAAAAGTTGCTCGCATTCTATGCGAACTTCTCCGAATGGAACAGCATCATTACGAAGATGTTTCCGCCCTCCTGTTGATATGAAATCCGCATGATGGAAATGACCAGAGCAAATAAAGTTCCTCTGTCCGTGTATGGGAAGGGATGTTCCCAAAGCCGCTTCCCATATTGCAATTTGCACTGCGTCGGTAGGTACACTGTTTGCAAAGTATGCTGGTTAACTAGTATTCAAGTGGTTCTTCGTTAAACTTACCGATGAAAAGATACTGAAGGCCCAGCTGTACGCTCCGTTTTCCGGCAGTTTTGCAAAAAACACTTTCGGACCATGTTTACAATTGATCTTCGGCAAACTGTAGAAGTAGCTTTCCCGAATATTTCCGACTGAGAGTTTGTAAACAATGCAATGACACTTAGTGCCCAACCGAGAGGGGTTATGTTTCTATAGTGACAACAGCGACAGTCGTCCTCTATAGTTTATTACCTCTATTTAATTTTATTTTTTTCTCCGGGATAGGCCTTCTTGATAAGTCATACTGCATTTGCTTGTCATTCAAAGACCCTTTGTTTATGGCATTTTCGAAAGTAAACACGGGATAAGGCTTTTCGGGAGGAAATTTTTCTCTCCGAGGTCGGGCCGATGACGGTTCGGAAAAAATTCTCGTTATAGGCCCGAAGTTGGAGAAGGCTTATACCAGACAGAAAAAACGAGTGGCTTGGCCGTTTTTAGGTGGACCTACACATATTTTGAAAATAACACGTTGTAGGCCCAATTAAAAATTTGTTTTTTCTAAGTAATTTAATTGAAGATGCGGAACATTTTTATACTATTAGTAGCTATTAGAGGATGCTATCGAAGGGTGTTAAAATTGAATTTGTTTACTTTTCATTGTAGGCCCTAATCAATTGTTAAGCGAGAAATCATGCATGATCGTTGTTTTGAAAAATCATGCATAATCGTCGTTTTGGAAAATCATGCATGATTTTTTGCTTTTCTTGACATATCCTGTTTGACCATTCCTTCCCCATAAAACATCCTACCGACTTTTCCCGCGACTTAGTCGGTTTTCGTCGGTCGGATCGGCCTACTTTGCATCCGACTAATCGGTTGTTTGTTGCACAGACGCTTATGGGAGCTTTACAGGGGCGTTTAGCGATTAAACAATACATTAAATCGGCCGACTAAATCAATAGATTTGAAGCAATTTAGTCGGTAGACTAATCGGCTAGCATAGTCGACGGCAGAAAAGCAATCAAACCGACAAAATCGACCGATGAAAATCTGAAGAATTGGATGATTAATCAACTGATTCAATCAAATAATGAAATGCAGCCGACGAAATCGGCTGATTAAAAGCCAGTAAATTGCTCGATTAGTAATTGTATTCTAATGGACAGTAGACGATTCCCGATGAAATCGGTTGTTTTTGGTCTACCAAAATAAGTTATTAATCGGATATTTAAAACCGAAAGCAAGCATAACCCGACGAAATAGGGTGATTTATTTGTATTTGTTTGATCGATATTATATGATTTAGTAAGTGATGAACTTATTTTGAAAATAAATTTATTTATTATTTATTCAGACTAAGGCCAAAGTGGCCTTTGCAGTACCGTCAACTGGGGGGAAGATGATCATTTTAAGACAAAACATGCAATAGCAATGTGTGTTTACATTTTAAATCGAAACAAATATTTTCAAAACATGGACTGCTATACGTTGCATCAATCAACAACTTTAGTTTTCTGAAATGCATTCGCATTTATTAAAATAAATTAAATTATCACACATTTTTGGAGTAATCTGGTTTGGAGTGAAGTTGATCAAGACAGCTCTACTAAAATCATTATGACCTAGTAGTTAAAATACACTAGGTTATTTGTATTAATGTTGAATTTACTACGTAAAGAAGTTTACGAAGTCAATATTTGAAACGAAAATAGCGTCATTTATGACTATCTCTCTCTTTCTTCCACAAAATACATTTTCATGTTTATAATCGAAAACTCAGATTTCTACCTAGCGGTAACATAACTTGAACGGAGAATATTGTTGACTACCGTTTCATAAAAAATTTGGCACTTTTGACTGACACATCAAATGATCATCTTCACCTCAATGATCATCTTCCCCCAGTTGACTGTACACATAAAAATCGTCTATATTCGGCTCGGTCCACGGCTACACGTCGCCAACCACACAGTCTACGGAGGGTCTGCAAGTCATCTTCCACCTGCCCGCTGCGCAACTAGCCTTCTTGTGCCCGTTGGATCGTTGTCGAGAACCATTTTCACCGGATTACTGTCCGACATTCTGGTTATGTGCCCGGCCCACCACCGCATTCTTCCGATTTTTGCAGTGCGATGGTTCTCCCAACAGCTGTTGCAACTCGTGTTCATTCGTCTCCTCCACGCATCGTACCCTAGATAGTACGCAGCACTTTCCTTTCAAAACTCCAAATGAATATTAATCACTATGAAATAGAGTATAAAAAATTAATTTGAGAGCATCTTCCTTCAGAAAGCAAGAAAAGCCGTAGATCCCGGCCCATGTCTTGATGGGTATACGATATGTAGGGTCCAGGTCTTCCTGGAGTTGATGGCTGCCATTCGTGAGGAAATAGGCTATCGGAAAATGAAGGCAACTAGAAATAGTTGGTTTAAAAATACTTGAATATTTCAAAAACGCGTTAAAAGTTTAGTTCACCTTTTAGATAATTATCCTTGCAACAGGTTGCATTTGAAGAGGAATCCTGTCCTATTTCTATTGATTATGGGTCGGAACTATGATAAAAGCACCATTACCGCCAGGTGGATAGTTTAGATTTTTGAAGAATTGAACTTAAAAAAAGATAGAAAACTGGTCACCTTTAGCTCATTCCCACCAGACAGATTCCTGGCTGAAGATTGGAAGGGCTTCGAAAATTGTTCCATTCAGCCTCCATAATCTGAGTTTTTCGTGTTTTGCTGAAATAAAAAATGTATTTGGTCATAGCTTCAGAGTTCATAATCTGATCCGATCATTTCACCATGGGAAACAGTGGGATAGAATTCCTCTCGAATGCAAGCAAGCCAATGCGAACAAATCAGTTGAAGATAAGTGCCCAAACATGTAGTGAAGAACTGGTTTATTACTAATTTTACAATAAAGTAATATAAAAGAATGTAGTTTGACCAAAGACTCTTAGGGCCAATTTGTTCACCTCCGGTTTAACTCTAAAGCGGTATTTACCCCGCTTAAACCTGGTTTAGTGACTAAGCGGGGGTGAAGAAATTGACCCTTAGTCAATAGTCCAGTCCGACCAATATTCAATGGAAACCAAAAATTTCCGTCGAAATTTATTGCGAGTTAACGATAAGTGCCAAAAATGAACGATACTTTTTGCACACACACATACTTGCCATTGTATACTCTAGGATAGGATGCGACAATTGAATTGCGAATGCCTTGTTGTTTCCTTAGTCGGTTGCTTCAACGAGGTGGTGACCAGTGCCTCCAAAATTTTTTTTGTGCAAAATCCGCCGAATAATATATGTAAAAAAATAATGTTTTCTCGTTCATTTCTTCTATTATTCATAATAAAAGATGCTACGTACTTTAGTAAAAAAGTTTTTACATTGAGTTAGACGAGTTTTACAGTGCAATGAGTAAAAAGTTGGTTAATTATGCTCCAAATCTAGTGTTTTAAATTAGCATAACCCTTGAGAATCATGCATACATCATTTGCAGTCTAGCATAAATTCATTTTACCCAAAAAATCGAAAAACAAACTTTTGAATTTTGTCATAAATTTCAATTTAATTACCCAGCAACACGGCCAAGGTAACAACAAGCTGCCCTTTTGAAAATGTGATACCGCCGATCGAAGTAATCGATTGTCATTTTCACCCAATCAGCAACCGGTACGATTTTGACAGAAAATCGGTACGATTTTAATGACTAATTGGCACATCCTATCCTAGTGTATACTGCACTACGCATTTTGGAACTAACATGTTAGATATTCTCTTTCTAACTAATTTTCATAATTATATTTTGTGCAATGATCTCAACTGCTTCACATGTAAACAATACACTAAACAGATGTAATTTATCAACTATTACCCCGATTAAATCGGCTATATAAACACTACTTGATCCATCGATTGATACGTCGATCTAAATAATGTCTAAGAGCCACCCGACTAAATAGGTTGTCCATGCATATGATTTGGTCAGCACCAGATTTAGTTGGCATTCATGATGGTTGATTTTCACTACACCCGATTTCGTCGGTGAATAAACAGCTGATTTCGTCGACACCTTTATTGGCACCCGATTTCGTCGGAGATAAAAACAGTTGTTATCCTCGGCACCCGACTTCGTCGGTGTATCAGGAAATTATCCATCTGTCAAATGTTTTATGGGGTCCCCTCAAACGAATCTGCCGCATAAAAAAACCCGCAAAAATTTGACATTCGAGTTTGATGCAACGACGAGAAAACACTGCATCGCCAGTCGCCGCATAAAATTTTCTTTTGTCATCGTTTTCACGCGTGAAGTGCATTAAATAAATTATATTAGCAGAAAGTTTATTCTTAATCCAGAGTGATTTGCAGAAAAAACATCAAACACAACCTGTTCCAAACTACTGCGTTCAATATGGAAGCCCTCCAGAAGTACCTCGGTCAGATCAAGGTTCCGTGTGGAAACGACAATGTCTACAAGGAGGAATGCATGTACGGTTTCGACAATCCGGAATCTCCGACGGGACTTTACGTAAGTTTGACCAGTTTTCTCGGGTTTGGCGAGGAGTACGCTCGAGTATATGCGGAGAAAAGCGGGAACCGGGTGTTTTTGCATTTGAAGCGCGATAAGATCGAAATTGCCGAGCCGCCGCAAGAAGGACCGGAGAAGAAAATAACTCGCCTGGCCATCGGAGTAGATGGAGGCTTTCCTTCGGAGCAAAAGAAATACGAATACAAAGAGCAGTACAAAGTGGTTTTGCTACCGGAAGGAACTAGTTTTGCGTACCCTCATCAGGACTTGCCCCTTCTGGTTCAGAATTCTGCCGAAGCGGTGCTGAATGCGGAAGCGGCGTCGGTAAAACGGGAACGAGAGCAAATGACTGGAACCTGGGATGGTGAAGTGCGGCAGGTTTCCCAGCATGCAAAGAACCTGTTGCAATTGGACAATGGACGGAAGATTCCACCGACCGGGTGGAAATGCGAACGCTGTGATTTGACCAGCAATCTGTGGCTGAACTTGACGGATGGTGCAATTCTCTGCGGTCGGAAGTTTTATGATGGAACTGGAGGCAACGACCATGCGTTGAACCACTATCGAGAAACGAATTATCCATTGGCTGTGAAGCTGGGAACAATCACGGCCGAAGGAAAGGGTGATGTTTACAGCTATCAGGAGGACGACATGGTAGAAGATCCCTACCTGGTCAAACATTTGGTCCATTGGGGTATTAACGTGGGTCAACTGGAGAAAACGGAGAAGTCAATGGTCGAGTTGGAACTGGATCTCAACCAGAAGATTGGCGAGTGGGGAATTCTTTGTGAAAGCGCCAGCAATTTAAAACCGATTGCGGGCCCAGGACTAACCGGAATGAAGAATTTGGGAAACTCATGCTATCTCAATAGCGTGATGCAAGTAGTATTTACTATTCCGGATTTCACCCGTCGGTTCGTCGACGGAGCGAAAGAAATTTTCGAAAGTTTCCCCGCTGATCCGGCAAATGACTTCAACGTTCAAATGGCGAAGCTTGGAGTTGGTCTGTGCAGCGGGAAATATAGCTCTCTCACTGAAAACAGTATGGATACTGTCGACAATTCATCCGGTATCGCTCCCACCATGTTTAAAGCGTTAATCGGTAAAGGCCATCCTGATTTTTCAACCAAACATCAGCAAGATGCTCAGGAATTCTTTTTGCATTTGGTCAATACGCTCCAGAAGCATTCCTTAAATCAGGCGGATCCAGCTGATGCCCTAAAGTTCAGTATCGAAGATCGGGTCGAATGTTGCTCTAGCGGAAAAGTGATGTACAATCGTCGCGATGAGTGGTGCCTCCCACTGCAGATTCCCCTTAATCTTGCGACCAACATTGCCGAGGTCAAGAAGTACGAAGAAGACTTAGCCCTAGCCGAGAAAGAAGGGCGCCGTCTGGAGCCAGAAGCCTTAGTCCGTCCAAAAATTCCCTTGAGCGCCTGCTTGGACACATTTGCTCAGGCTGAAACGGTGGAACAGTTCTACAGCACCGCTATTAATGGAAAGACCACTGCCAAGAAGACCACCAAGTTGGCCACAATGCCAGACTTCCTAATGCTGCACTTGAAGAAATTCACTCTCAGAGAAGATTGGACTTCCGTGAAGCTGGATGTGGCCATTGATATCCCAGAAATTTTAGATCTCGAAACACTTCGCGGAACTGGTAAGCAGCCCAATGAAGAGGAACTTCCAGAGCTTGTTGGAAAAGCTCCCTCACCGCCTCCGATGGATCCGGAAGTTTTAGAACAGCTCATGGCGATGGGATTTCCAGCGGAGGCATGCAAGCGGGCCATTTTCTTCACCAAAAATTCCGGAGCCATTGCGGCCACCCAGTGGATCATGGAACATATCGCTGATGCTGATTTCGCTGCACCATTTGTTCCCCCAGGAACCGATACCGGAAAGTCATCTGCAGCTTTTGTGCCGGATCCGATGGGGCTTGAAATGCTGATGGGCATGGGTTTCACCGATTTGCAAGCGACCAAAGCACTCAAAGAAACCCAAAACAACACGGAACGGGCTGTAGATTGGATTTTCTCACATACGGACGAACTTAACGCAATTGCTATGGGAGTTGAAGAGACTGAAGCCGCTGCAGAACCGAGCACCTCGAGCGCTGCGCAGTATCGTGATGGACCTGGAAGTAAGTTGATCGCAATGTTCTAATCCAAATATATAAACCTCATTAATTTCCTTTGCCCTCTTTGTTTTACAGAATACAAATTGGTTGCATTTATTTCTCACATGGGAAGCTCGTCCCAAGTTGGCCACTACGTGTGCCACATCCTCAAGGACGGTCAGTGGGTAATTTTCAATGACAACAAGGTGGCCATATCGCAAAACCCTCCGAAGGAACTCGGCTACCTATACTTATACCAACGAGTCTAGAGCCAAGCGAACAAAACAGGTAATCGATGGGTATTGGAACTCTCTTGTTTCTTTAGCTGATTGTTTGCTCTTCGGAAACGCTGAAATAATTTCTAGAGCGCGTTTGAGTTCGACTAAATAAAAACTGCTGCATCATTTATCGATTTACATAACTAGTTGTAAATTTAGTGCTGACTTATTCTATTTTCCTGTAGCACGCCAAGCAGATAATAAAAGGAATCGTACTTTTTCCCAACTTATCTTCCCCTGACTACCTGATTGATTCGCGTGAAGATTTTTTGGTTCCATTAGATTTGCGCATGATAGAAAATGTGAGAAACACGTCCTTGGAGTCTCCTGAGTGGACATTTGATATTAGCAATCATTTATACAGAATTTAACTGATTTTCCATCAGGATGGAGAGATGTGGCCGCGATCCGTGTATTGTGGCATCAAATTGTTGATTCAGTGTTATCTGTTTCGATCAGGGAATCATTTTTTCTGGAATGCGCATACGAAACAAGCAACAAAAGAGAACCAACGACAAAGCTTTGTTTTGTCGGAGAAAATAATGACAAAGATCCGAAAAATTTTGTCAGTAACAAAAAGAAGACAATCTTGTTGCTAACTTTTCATCCCGTTATTTTGCATTATTTCTTGAGCAAATTTCGGTTTCATGCTATCATAGTTTCTGCTTTTTAGGAAATATTCGAGATTCCAACAATGATTACAAAATAAGCATCGTATTTTGGGAAATATCAGAGCATGCAAGGCAAATGATTCTTGTCATATTGTGTTCGGGCTCTGATAAAGGTTTGTCGCTAGGTGCGTTTGTCAGTAACAAACTCTGTTGACGACAAAGAGTATATTGTTAGGCGTTGCTCGAATATTGATTCCCTGGTTTCGATGCAAGCAAAATAAATTAAAATTAAGGTCAATGGTCTGTTCGAATATTTGCAGCCCTACACACAAACGAAGCCAATAAGCATGAGTAGATTGAGCGCACTGCACACAACATTTATTTCCTTAAAACTAAATTTACAAGCTAAGACACGATAATAAGACTATGATCACCAAAGTAAATCAGCAAAATTCGTTACATAATACGTAGCCCGCTTGTTAACTTCTTCCCGCACAACGTTTCCTCCATATCCTGCAGAAGAAAAAAAATCGAATTACAATAACCTCTTCATAAAAGTTTTTTTGTGAGTAAATCTCACCAATGAAGAAATCTGCAGGCGGACATGCTTCCAAATCTGTCATTCCATCGCCAACCATTGCCACCACCTTGTCGCTGTTGAACCGATTCTTGATGATTTTGATTGCTTCTCCCTTGCCACCAGATTTTGAAGTTGCTTGGGTGGTGTCGAAACCGGCGTAACTGCCTACAATTAGCGTAACAGAAAACAGAGTCACCAAGATTCATCAATATGAGGCGAAGATAGAAACTCACCATTGAAGTGGAAATACAGCTTGTTGGCAAAGAGATTACACGGCGGCACCTCCAGTGCATCGGCCACCGGTTCAATCAAACAATCGAATCCCCCGCTAACGAGATAGATTTCGGCGCCGTTCTGTCGCAGTTGGTCAATAAGTTCTCGAACACCACCGGAAACCGTACTCGGGTGAGTCTTGAGGAACTCACGAATCTGTCGCTGGGACGGTTTAATGATATCCAATCGTCGTTTCAACGCTTCCTGGAAGGTCATACTGCCTCCCATAGCTTCTTTGGTTCTGGAATAAAGGTTTAACTTTAGTGATGATGATTGGGTTCACTTGCAAATATACTTACAAGGCTGCTACTTCCTCCCCCTTTCCGCAGAATTGCGCCAACTCATCGATACCCTCCTCGGTGATGATAGTGGAGTCCACATCAAAACACACGATTTGTGCCCTCTTGAGCATTTCGCGTGCTTCGCTCGGCCGTTTGACCACGTCCAGTGTTGCGCATCGGTCGTTGGTCATTTTGTTCGCCGCAGGCTGATGGGGGGTTCCGTTTGTGTGCTTACTGTTGCGGATGGATTTGAAAATTGGTGGCGCAGGGAGACTGTTCCGCCGAGAGGCCACTTCTAGGGGACCGTTTCCTGCCGATCCAACAGCGCCGGCTGCCGCCACCACACTGGCCACCGAGTGGTGTGAGCTTTCGGTGGCAGAAATAGCCACCAAGCTGCCGAACAGTGCACTGTTTGAGTGGAGTAGAAGAAGGTGGATAGTGAGAATAGGTGAGAATGTGTTCAGTCTATGTGGGTGTTTATGTTGCAAGGTAAATCACATAAAAACATCTATGATAGTGATAATGTTGTTACCATAGTTAGGGTGGGTGTACTAATTGTCGCCATACATAAGAAAAACATTTTTTTTTTAAATAAGTGAAAGGCATGTGGGTGGGCTTTACATATCAAGCGAAAGGTTTTACTTCCTGCTCCTTAGAACAGCTGTGAAAACCACAATAAAATTTGTTATTATCCTCAAAATTTATTAATCCATAATAGGAACGCATGCACCAGTTGTGACACTATTCTTAATTTTGGTTCCTTATTTGGCAAATCCCATTGTTTTCTTATGAGACTTGCCAAATTGGGACCACTAGTGCGACAACTGATGCAAAGGACGCCAAAAATTAAGCAAAATCATTTTTTACAATTATGCTTTGCTTGTTTTGAAGGTGGTCAAAGGTGTTATCGTATCATATGAATATGCTTTATCGATATGAACTTGGTTTGCGTTGATTTGATTGGCCATTTGGCATATAAAGCTCTAGTGCGACAACTGGTGCTATAGCCACAACTGGTACATCTAGCCTAGTACTGTTATCTTAAGAATAGAGTAAATGACTTGATTTTGCAACAAATATTACACTCTGACCTTCATTTATCGTATACGCCAAGAATCCCATTATTGATTGAGGTTTCATTATCGATGAACGATACCACAAAGCGCTTTCTTCCCCATCAATCAGCGCAACATACCTGAGACATCGTCGCCCCTACCTGCGTCGGCATTTCCACTGAAAGTCAATTTTTGCCTTCCATGTAACATCAATGGTTTCTGGAACAACTTGCCAAACCTAGAACTGTCAACCGTGTTTCTTCGCTGCTCCGGTACCCCGGATGGAAATACAAGTGGATATGTAAGGTAGGTTCAAATATCTGGCACTCTGTTGCGATAGGGATCTTTCGAGAGATCCCATTTAACGTCCTCCAGATTAGCAAAGATCTCCAAGTCGTAGGAGTCCGACTACGAGGAAGCATTCCCATCAGCGTAGTGAATGTTTACCTCCCCTGCGGAGCAATCTCCGGCAGTAAGCAAAAGGTGAGCAGAATCATTCGCGAGGTCCCCTCTCCTCTTTTCTTGTGGGAGACGTGGGGTGGAAGAAGGTCTGATCCCCGTGGCGTCGTCTTTCTCGAGACTTTCGAGGAGGCTGATCGCGTTCCCCTCAATGATGGCATCCCTACCTTTTTCAACTCTTACTTCTCCAAGATTGTCCTTGGCGCCGCTGCTTCTTCCATCCCTCATAGTCAAACCAATACTCGGTCTGGAAGAATAGCACTCCGTTGGTGGTCGGGTGAGACGCGTCGAGCCCTCAAAGCCAGAAGGAAGACACTCCGAGCGCTCAGAAGGCTTCCCCCTGGACATCCAAATAAGGTAAGTGCTTTGGATAACTACAAGCAAAAATACTACGAATGTCGTACGATTATCCAAGACGCCAAAAGTAAGCAGTAGGAGGACTTCCTTGACTCCTAACATCCGGCCCAATCCGCCGCCGAGTTAGGGGGGAAAGTCAATGCATTAAGTAGCAAGCGTAGATCTTTCCCCACCCACATCGATTCACAAGACCGTACTATCTCTGACCCGACAGAGGTGGCTACCCAAGTAAGCAAAAGTTTCTTTTAAAGTACGTTTTCCGCTTAATCAGCTTGACTGACCGGATTAAGCAAAAAACGTACCTTTAAAGCAACGTTTGGTTACTTGAGTAATGTACATATTTTGCATCACTCGCATCATTAAGTGGATACCCAGCCGATTTTCAAAGGCTCATAGCCACCAGAACCTGACGCTCCAGAAACCAGCCCTTTTCAGTCGCCGAGCTTTCCTTCGCTCTTGTCAGAAACAACGGGAAGTATTCTGTCCGGATGGAATAGGGTATCCGATGCTAAAAAACCTTGCCTCCTACCACACAAATGGTTTTCCTCGACCTGATAAATCAAGCCTGGACAAATCAAACCTTTCCCGACGAGTGGTGCCTCACTCTCGTTTTTCTGATTCCAAAAAAGAGTATCTCCTCCCGCGACACCGGTGATTACCGGCCTAGCTCACTGACCTCGTCGAGAGGTTGGTAAACCGTAGGCTGCGTGAAAAAGTTGAAGCTGACGGAAGATTTGGCTTCCGTCAACACGCCTTTGGCCCGGGGTATGGGGCCAGCTCGTACTTCGCCGGATTAGGAGACGTACTCCAAAGTGCCTTCGACCAAGGGAAACACGCCGATCTAGTTTCTCTGGATAACTCGAAGGCGTTCATCCGCACTTGCTCGCCCACTAGTGCTGGGAATGGGCGATACCGATACGATATATCGGGAATCGATATTTTCGCTCCGATTAATCGATATTTCGTATCGATTTTTTTAAGTTCGATATTTGACCGTATCGATTTTTTCTAGCGGATATAGGATTTCGATTTTTTAAATTCCAAAAATATAGCACATTAGGCACAATCTGTTAAGAACAGCGAAACAGCGAAACTTTGATGTACGATTCGATGACCTTAAATAAAAAATCTAAACTATCCTTGTTTTTTTTTGCTCGTACTGTTAATTTTTCGGGCGTATCGATATATCGGTATATCGATGTTTCAACGCCGATATTTTTCGACATCGATATTATGACAATAAAAACATCGATTCGGCAGTATCGATATTTTCCCGAAAAACGCCCATTCCTAAACTAGTGGACCATCCATCGTTAACATTTTATCTTTTATTCGCAACTTTCTCTCCCGGCGGTCCTTTCGGGTCCTTATCGGCAGCTACGCCTAAGGGATAGGGAATCAATTTTTCGTCGATGCGCATACGAAACAAACGACAAAAGAGAACCAACGACAAAGCTTTGTTTTTGTCGGAGATAATAATGACAAGGATCCGAAATATTTTGTCCACAACAAAAAAGAAGACAATTTTGTTGCCAACTTTTCATTCCGTTATTTTGCATTCTCCATAGAACAAATTTCGGTTTTATGCTATCGTAGTTCCTACTTTCATGGAAATATTACAGAATCTAACTCTGATTACAAAAATAGCCTTGATTTCTCGGAAATATCAGTGCATGCAAGGCAAATGATTCTTGTCATATTGTGTTCAGGTTCTGACAAAGACTTGTTGCAAGACGCATTTGTCATTAACAAACTCTGTTGCTGACAAAGGGTATATTGTTAGGCGTTGCTCGAATATTGAATCCCTGCTCAAGAACATACCAGGAGGAAACAGGAGTCCCGCAGGGCTCTGTTCTGGCGGTGACCCTGTTTCTAGTTGCAATGAATGGGGTTTTCAACGGCCTACCAAAGAACATCAACGTCGTTGTTTACGCGGACGACATCCAGCTTGTGGTTGTCGGAGACACTCCGGCACGAACGCGTATCCGAACCCAAGCAGCGGTTAGTGCAGTCCATCGGTGGGCCATGTTTTCAACGGGCGACATCGTCTCTCCGGCCCCAGTCTCAAGATTAATGGGCAGCCGATCCCAAACCGGAAACTCGTCAAGGTCCTCGGAGTTTCCATCGACCGAGGACTGTCTTTTGTCCCTCATTTCCAAGCGGTCAAAACCGGCTGCAAATCGAGGATTAACCTTGTTAAAACCTTATCAAGGCCGCATAGGACAAACAACAGGGCCACTCGGTATCGTATCGGGCAAGCGTTGATTGACAGCAGACTGCTTTACGGACTGGAGCTGACTTGTGTAGCACGTCGAGAGCTTGTCAGCATACTCTCCCCAGTTTTCAACCAGTTCCGCCACATCTGGAAACCAAAGTGCCCCCCTCCTTGTTAAAGGGGATCGGATGGCCGATAGCCGGCGTCAGCCTCCCCCCAGTGGCTAGGGTCCACTGGCACGGAGTTAGAAGCTGGCTCTCCTTTACAGCCAACATAAATCACTACATTGCGAGGCGCTTCAAAAGAGGGGACAACACAGAAGCCCTACGTAGCGTAGATCAGTCGCCGAGCAAGAACACGAAAATTGTCGCTCTCAGAGTGAGCCTTGCTTTCAGCGATATAGGGCACTGCACGGAAACATCTCTTTCTCTTTCGTTCTTCATAAGTTTTGACGTTTACTGGCCTTGTTGTTTTCAAATTTCTTTGCAGCGAAAAAGAGACAAAGCAGTCCGTGCAGTGCCCTATTCTACCTTTTGCTTGATTGCGATCTGAACATCGTCATCGCCGTCATGACGTTCTGAGTTTTTTTTTTTGCGAAAACCCTCCGCTCCGAATAGTTTTTTTTTGCGGAAACCCTTCACTCTAAGTTTGAGTTTGATGTCTGACTGCAGTGATCAAACTTCGGAGAACAGCGCGTTTCAATCATTGGATTCCTGGATTACCGATCAGCCATAGACGGCCACCCGGCGAAGTTTGTCGATGAGGACTCCCCACCGTGGAAGACAACCATGATCTATTTCTTTGTCCCGCTTTTTAGTCCTATTTTACTTTTCTTTACCTTTACCTTAAAACAAGTTTTAATGTATTTTTTTTTTAATTTGTAGTTTTAATTTGCTTTAAATTGTTCTGTACTGTAAATATTTTTTCCCATTGACTTGTGGAAGGTCCCTAGGTTGGACCTGAGGGTCGCTGATTTCAGCCCCCTCCCCTGCCAGGTGCTTCCTTAGCACTGGCCATGCCAAAACAAGTGAAGAACTGAATAGGGTAAAGTGCCCAATAGTGGACCCCCAACCTGGGTGGTGCGGATAGAATCGATTTGGTTGTCAAACTGAAGCCAAAATTTTCTATTGTGCTGGAGCCATTGCCGGAATTGCCGGAACATTGAAGATTGTGGTTATGTTCGTTTTAAATCTTATATTGAGAAGTATTGATATTATTTGGGGAAAAATAAAAATAAACTTAGTTTGAGTTTTGCATTTTTGTAATAAATGTATTCACATTATATTTCGAGTGGATAATTATTGTCGCGCTCTTCTCAAACGCTCAGTTCTTCGCGGTGGTAACGCGCAAGCAAAGATTGCAGCAGCGCGCCCATAAGCTTTACACAGGGTGCGAGTCTGAGCTGTTAAATATAATAAGCCGCCGAATGGGGTTGCCATTGCTGAATAGCCGCCTTGTGTAAAGTAAATGGGCGCGCTCCGGCGCAATTCAACGGAGGCTGATTGAGATGATCACGATCAGAGTGTTTATCTTGGGATGCATATAGTAGGAATGCAACTAAAAAGCACTCGTTACGAAATTTCTCGAGATTCAGCAGCTGATTGGAGCAGGAATATATGTATACCATCGTAAAGCCATGTAGAGTCTCGCGCATTTGTGCGCCTTCATGTACCATGGAGAGAGAAATTCGAAGAGCGGGAAATGTTGGACAACCGTGTAACTGCAAAATAATTTTGCTTATGGGATTGATTTCAAAATATCCCGCTACTTGCTTGAGAGCAGAAAATCGACTCTATCCGCAGCATCCAGCCCCCAACCAATAGTGGACCCTCAAGCCATTTTTGCAGTATTACAGCACAATGTAAACATTTTGCTTTGAAATTCTATCGGGAGAACCTATCTTACAGTTCTATGATTTGATTACATGCATTGGAAATGCTATGGAAAGTAAAATTAGATGATTTTTTACAATTCTATAAAAAAATAAACACAAGACTGTCCATTATAGGAATATTTTGCGGGGTCCATAACAGGGATGTCCATGAAGTGTCGACTATAGGGAAGCAATTTCCTATAATGGACCCCCAGGGGTCTACTATAGGGCGAATTCAGTCAGACTTTAAAATGTAAATTTTAACGAATAACGTCGTGTATTTGAGTGTTTTATGTATTTATCTGTACTTGACTTGAATTGGATTTGGATTCGATTTAGATTGCATTTGGATTGGATTTGGATTTTAATTGTATTTGGATTGGGGTTCGATTGGATTTGGATTGGATTTAGATTGGATTTGGATTAGATTTGGATTGTATTTGTATTTGATTGGATTTGGATTGGATTTGGATTGGATTTAGATTGGATTTGGATTTGATTAGGATTGGATTCGGACTGGAATTTGGATTTGCATTAGATCTGGATTAGATTGGATTTGGATCGGATTTCGATTTGATTTGATCTGATTCGGATTAGAATTGGATTGGTATTGGGTTTGAATTGGATTTGGATTTGATTCGGTTTGAAATTGGATTAGATTTGGATATGGTTGGGATTAGAATGGTATTGGATTTGGACTGAATTTGAATTGAATGTGGATTGGGTTTGATTTGTATCAGATTTGGATTGTACTTGGACTGGATTTGGTTTGGAATGAATTAGGATTGGATTAGGATTAGATTCGAAGGGGCCCTCCTTAGCCGTGCGGTAAGAAGCGCGGCTGCAAAGCAAGACCATGCTGAGGGTGGCTGGGATCGATTCCCGGATGTAATGCCAATAAGAAGAAGAAGAAGATTAGATTCGTATGGATTTGAATTAGATTTTGATTGAATTTGGATTAGATTCGTATGGATTTGGATTTCGATCGAACTTTGATTGGATCTGGATTGGATATGGATTGTATTCTGGATTGAATTTCAATTTAATTCGGATTGAATTTGATTCGGATTTGTTTATGCTGGATTAGAATTGGATTGCATTTGGATTGAATTTGAATTTAATGTGGATTGGTTTTTTATTGGATTTGATTTGTATCGGATTTGAATTGTATTTGGACTGGATTTGGTGTGGAATGAATTTGGATTAGATTCGTATGGATTTGAATTTGGATTGGATTTGCATTGGATTGGATTTTGTTTTGATTTGGATTGGATTTAAATTGGATTTGCATATTTCATTCCTTTCGAATTGGATAGATATGTAAGCTTGGACTTGAATTATATTTGGCTACGGTTCAAGCCGTAGATTGATTGTATTACATTTTAAATCTTTTTAAAGAATTGAGAAGGGAGATTTGAATTTCATTGGACTATAAAAACAAAAGACATTTTATTGGACTATAAAAAGTAGTCAGAAGATAGTTTGATGTGGATAATATTTGTTTAAGGATCAACAATATGAAGTTTAAAGTCATTATACATTTATTACACTTCTGGAGAGTAGAGGTGGAGAAGAATGTAGTAGATAAGATCAGGTCTATAAAGTAAAGAAAAAAAGGGATTTGATATTGATATAGTGATATTGATTTTTGTAATTTGAATACGCTCTTTTGGTATGTACTTCTTTCGAATGGGTAGCAAGCTACCTTATTTTGAAACATGTCGAATGATCGTGTCAAAAGCGAAGAGCGGATCAGTTTGCTGAGTATAAGGGTTGCTGACGTTCAATCACCTTTCTCTTTCAAGCGCATAGAAAAGATGTGGTTTGTTTTCATCGGGAAACGTTTCCCGATGAAAACAAACCCTATCCTTCCTAGGCGCTTGAAAGAGAGAGGTGATTGAACGTCAGCAACCTCTATTGTTGCGACGAACGGTCGAGACTAGAAATCTCGTCCGGGTCACGACAGTTAGTCATTGATATAAAACTGCACACCAAAATTTGGCTTTTCAGCAAAATGGAAATGGATTACTGAAATGTTTCCAATAACTTGCCTTCTGCAATGATATTCAGTAACCTTAATATTGCTGAAATACCCACTTTGTTGCATTCTATATACTGGAATTTTAACAGAAAACATCTGTCAAACATCTTGTCAGTTTTCTATTCAATTGAATAACGAAAAAAAAAGATCAGCAGAAGTTTTGTAAGCTGATGGAAAAGTGTGCCAATAAAGTGCGTTGAAAAGGTTAAATCAAAATCGTTGGAAGACAAACTAAGCGAAGCGCTCTTGGGAAGTATTCCGTCGTAGGTACATAGTTTGACTTCAAGCTCCAGACTTCATATGAACTAAATGACCAACGCTCCTTTTAGGATGCAATTCCGGTCTTCGCATGCAGTTTTTCATTTGAAGAAATTATGATCGAAGGAGATTATGCTCTGAACCTCTACTGAGCTTCTTTACGCGGTTAAAGATTACTTTTCAAAAAGTTTTCCATTCTGTTATTTTCCAGAGTAATTTCATGAATACGAGTGAATTATATTTTCGTATAAGATGCCATTTGTTGTATTACTTACAGCTGTATCCTTTTTTTCAAATTTGAATCGCCTGAAAGTATCCCCAAAAATAATAGCTGAACATTAAAAAAACTGCAACAATTCAGCAAAGCAGCTGTCAGTAAAGTCGACATATTTACTGAATATTCAGCATAGAATATTTTCCTGAATGAGTTGTTGCATTTACAGCACAAGAAAATTCTGCAATATTTTGTTGATTTCCAGCAAAACCACTCGTACATTTTTCTCATTTTTTCAATATATTCATTTCTAAATCCTAACACTTCCCTAGTCACCCTATACGAACTGTAGAAACGGGACACGTTCACGCAAATCACGTTAACACTTCCAACAGCTGAGTCATCAGCTGATCGTTGCACTTGTGTCTGTGCGATGTACACAAGATAACGAACACTGATGCGGCTAGCGCTTGACAGTTTGTTGTTTTGACGATGTTCGTCCCATCCATCATCAGCATCAACAGCAGCAGCGCACTGTTTGTTCCGCGCAGTGTTTTTCTGTCAGTCTCACTCTAGCAGCCAGCCTTGTTTGTTCGCTTTTCCAGTTCAGTGGTAGTAAATAAATAACGATCCCGCCTGGTTGCGCACGAGAAAATCTAATAAAACGTAGTTTAGTAGTGGTTTGGTTTAGTGCTGCTTATTTTGATATAAGGTGTTAAGTTTTTAGTGCCCAAAACGAACTTTTCGCGTCACACAGATTCGTGTTTGTTGGCGAAAAGTGAAAACATTCATCTGCTTGAGCGTGGTTTGGAAAGGGCATCTACGACTGACCAGCGAACAAGAGCCCTTTGCCCCCTACAGGAAATTTGCGCAGTCCTACTACTCGGTGGTTGGAACAATAAATGGCCATGAGCCTGATGTCGGACGGTGGAGCTCCGGAAATTTTCCACCTGTCCTTCACCAACGATGACGACGATTCGAACCTGAGCGCTAACGCCGTTCGATGCCCATTGTGTAATTATTCGAAACGCCAATTCCACTGTAAATTTTGCATCCGCAAGGGAGATTTCATTCACTCAACCCATCATATACTGGAAAGGTAAGCGTCACTGTATCAAAAGTAACTGACAGGGCTGCTGCGGAGTTACTTGATTACATTACAAATTCTTGCCTAGCATTTCGTTTACATAACATGGGTATTTGTAACATTTCCTCTTGTATTTCATAATTGGAAATTTCATACAATGAGTAAATTCTAATTGCCAAGTTGTTATAAGGTGGTTCGTTACCAGCCCTGTTATTGAGTTCGATAGATCCAAATGACGATCGATTGATTTTCTTGCAGATTCTCCGAAAAACAGCTTCGATTAATGAACCTAAAATCCGCCCATTCCACACTGGAGAGAAAATGCGTAACCCTGCTGCAACGCCGGAGACTGAGCTGTCAACTTCGGGCGGAGATAAAGCAGCGGACGGAGAACATAGACAACATTCGTAAATTGATGGCGCTGAAGCGAGAAAACGTAAACCAGCAGCAAGCGCTGAAAAAGGAGCTACATGAACACAATCGATTACTTCGGATGAAGCTGCCGCGCTGCGACGACAAGGTCAAAATGATTGGCGACTATGTGCTGTCCAAGTTGGAGGAAAGCGAGCGACGCCGTGCCAGCCTATTGGAATTACAGGACAAACTGAAACATTTGCGGAGGGATCAGATCGAAAAACTGATTCGTTACATATTTCCTATTTCACAAGCCATTAGCAATCGGAGTAGTTTCTCAAGTAGTGATGGAGAGAGCAAGAACACAATTAACGAAATCTCGGACGCTACTAGAACGGCATACGTCCGGGGAAAATGGGTCCTGCAGGATAGCTTCGGAGAAATACAGCATATAATAGTAGCGCCCGCTTTGCCAGGAAATGGAAACTATTCGGCGTACAATGATTGGGCCACCGTAAATCCGGCTACTGATGTCAATTCTGCCGGAAGAAGCGAAGATGCAGTTCGCAACATGGCTAGTAGAAATCCTGCCCATACAATCGCAGCGGCGTTAACTTACACGGCTCAACTGGTTCAAATAATGTGCTTCTATCTGGACATTCGTTTGCCGTACAAAGTTACCTACAGCGATTTTTGCACAACAGCTCTCTCGGAGGCACAATTCAACCGCAAGGTTGCTCGACTGAATGCCAACATTCTTTATCTCTGCTACACTCAAGGTTGTCGCTTGAACGAATTGCGACCCACCCATACGCTTGAAAATGTCCAAAAACTGATGAACTCGACCCATGCGGATTTGGGCCGGTTTGGACCGATGGACAGAAATTTTTGCCTCAATGAACCGGCCGATGCCGCACTGACTCACCATCTGGGCATCGGTGAAGACTCCGACTCTGACGGTAAGCCCGTTAATGAAATTATATCTTGTGAGACTTCAAACCTGTTGTTTTTATTTCAGACGAATCGAACATTCACCAGGATTGGGAGGCGGTTCCGAGCAATCTACCACCTCCGGTAGAAACAAACATTCTGCTGTTGGGCGGGACAGCAGGCGGAAATGCGTTGCCCTACAGTAATACTCATCATTACCATACGCAGCAGCAGCATCACCATCATCATCCACCTCACCATCAAACGACGACGACCAGTTTAATGACGAGTGCGGTCGCCTCGGTCACCTCCTTCTGGAAAGGCTGGACCGGAGGAAAGTGAACCTCTTGGCGATGGGTTGAGGTTGGAGTGAGAGGCGGAACCAGTGGGGCGATATCAGAAATTACAAACATCGTATTTTATCAAAGTTTTTAGTCGCCTAGTAGCCACATAAATCTTTTATTTTTGTATAACGCATAGAAATTAATAAATTTACATTATTTGCATTTTTCTAAACAGTACAAAACCGTGAATTTATTTACAGAACTTTATTTGATCACAGTAACCATTATCCAATGTTCAATGAGAGCCAATGCAAAAAACGTACAAATATGAGCAAAATCCGCATCCGCAAAAGTCTTGAAAAAGATAAATTCGACTTCGTCTTTGGAAAACTTGACTTTACAAATTGAACTAATATATTTTTAATTAAAAAAAATTCAATTCGAACATGAAAACACTACACTTGAAAATGTAATTTTTTGTTGCATAGATACTGTGTACAGATTTTATAACAGCATCATAGTAACTGTGAAATCATATTTGTTTGCAAGCCTGTCAGCTGTCACACATTTTTGCATGCAGAGGTATTAAATAATCGAACTATATTTTTGGATTATTACAAATTTTTATATTTTAAACATTTTAATTAAACAAAAGAAATTAATTGCAGAATGTGATGCATTAAGGAAAATGGAAAACCGAATAATAAATACTTTTCTCTCAGCATCAAGACTAGGTTTTTGATTTGATTTGATGGGCTACAACAGCTCTTCGATGAACCTACGCCGAATGGAGTATCCTTCTCCACTGGACTCGATCCTGGGCCAATCGCTTCCAGTCGCCCTGAACATTGAGCGCCCTCAGGTCCTCTTCAACTGCAAAAAGCCATCGTGTACGCGGCCTTCCACGAAGCCTGCGGCCTCTTCCGGGTTCTTTACTAAATATTATCTTCGCTTGACGTTCTTCCGGCATACGAACAACTTGATCAAGACTAGGTACATGACTCATTACTTTGAGTTCGCAAACTGTGTTTGGTGGGGCTTATGAAGGATTCAACCATGAGACAACAATGGTTCACGCACACTCAAATTCTTAAGCAATTTGCTATTTTTAATGTGTTTATTTTCAATCTTCAATTTTTCATTATTCGAACATTAGGCCAAGAATAATTTTTGTATACTATACTCTCAATCTCCCTCAATCCTCACGAAGCATTCTTTGCTCTTACATCTAAAGTGTCTCATACACCTGGGCTACGAAATTGTGAGTTGACATCCGGGAAGGAGCGCTTAACATAGCTCTGGTCATCACATGCTCCAATACTCAAGCTTCGTTGGGTCTTCTGATGACAATTGACCGCCAGCTAAGGGTTGCGTACATAGCTGGTAGTGTAACCTGGTCACTGTTGTCCTTCTGACATCAGCTAGAGTGAGAGGGTGCGTCCTGTGGGGTCTGTCTAGGATGTGGTGGGTTCGACAGTGGGCTCTGTTTAACTTCTATAAAAAGCAGCTGACGCTTAGCGCGAAACAACGGACACGAATAGGAACATGGAACGTTTTAACCCATAGGCCAGCAAGGTAATTTGGCGCAACTTGCCAATGAGGTACGCCGCATGAAGCTTGAGATCCTGGGACTGAGTGAAGTTCGTTGGCCAAACTTTGGAGAACATAGAACGCCGTCGTTCCCCTCCGTAAGTGCAAATCTTACTGAGCGTGTGTTCTCCATGTTAGGAGCGGCTCAAAACAGCGTCTGTTCTCCATCTTAGGGCCGATGTCCACGTAGCGGTTTTTTACGCTGCGTGCACGTAAGGTACCCAGCATCAAATGGAGCAATGCACACGTAAACGTGTGCACGACTACATTTGATGCTGGGTACCTTGCGTGGATGCGGTGTGCACGCAGCTTGAAAAAACGCTACGTGGGCATCGGCCCTTAGGGGCGGCTGATCATCGTCCGAGTGTCAGCGAGGGACTCTAAGTGAAACTGTGCACCATGGTCCACCGGAAATTTGGGGGCTTTGGTGTCAGGCCCTGTAAGTCACCCTTAAAAAAATCACACAACGAACAATCAACAAGAGAGTACAGACCGGAACCATCGGCGTAAACCTCTGCGACGAAAAGGGACTTGCGATTGGAAGCTCGGTTCGTGGAACTGCAAATCTCTCAACATCATCGGGAGCACACGCATACTCGCCGATGTGCTCAAAGACCGTGGATTCGGCATCGTAGCGCTGCAGGAGGTTTGTTGGAAGGAATCAATGGTGCGAACCTTTAGAGGTTATCATACCATCTACCAAAGCTGCGGCAACTTACACGAGCTGGGAACAGGGCCGCTGCGGTACGACCTAGAGCGACTGAAGCAACCTGATGTCGCCACTGCATACGCGCAGCATCTAGAGGCAGCGTTGCCGGACGAGGGTGAGCTCAATGGAGCGCCTCTTGAGGACTGCTGGAATACAGTAAAAGCAGCTATTAACGACGCAGCAGAGAACAACGTCAGGTATGTGGGACGAAGTTGACGGAAATATTGGTTCGACGAAGAGTGCACACCATAGGCGTAACTAGAGTCTCGGTCTAGGGGGGGCCATGACACCAGCTGGTGGGATGTAATTTTCAAAGGCGATTTAAAGCACTGTGCGCATGGATTGCAATAGAAATTGTTTGACTAAGTTTATCGCTCATTCGTCCTAGAACTAACATAAAAAAAAATCGCGAATAATACAATTGATTTCCAATGATTCTGTGATTGCTTCAAAACGCTGTGTCTGTGTGAACTTGTCTTCTCCATGTTACTAAATGTGGATAAGTGTGTAATCTAAGATTCAAGAATCTTCTTCGAATTATCTATAAATGAAATTCGATATGAGTATATTTCTGAAAGTTTTCAAGCATTTCGATGATTACTTAATGCATAAAGATCTCGATTTTTTTGAAACTTGAAATTTTTGAAACTCTTTAGATGTGGAATAAATTCCACGAAATTTTGTCATAATCAATATAAGTATTCATGCAATTCCAAAATGTATGCTATGTGCTGAAATAGTTAGGTACCGATGAACACAAATTTGGAATCCTAAAGTGTTTTTTATGAGTCATAAATTCCATGAGTCATAAAATTATGAGTCATAAATCAAATTCCAGAATAACATAGGGTTTTTGTAGTTACTGACGTTAGGAAGAGGCTTTATTATGGTTTTCTGAATAGGTGAGAGATTTCTCTGCAAAAATCAAAGAGACTTGAGAAGCAACCAAATCGATCTGAATTGTGCTGCAAAAGAAAAGTTTTCTGATACGAACTGGTGTCTTAATCTATTTTTTTTTTATCCTAAAAACAAATTCTAACTAAAGCAGGCACAAAAGAGTTTTCCGATGATCCTTATGAAATCGCCAAAAAATTAAATGAAACAAGATCTTTTGAGGATTATAAAAATATTTCTTTTATGCAATATCTGTTGTGAGTGCGAAGGTTGCCTAAGTTTTGTCCTAATACTTTCAATGGAATGCGTTGTTGATTTTTCTGTCATTGTAACAAAGATTCATAAGTTTTAAAATTTTATATCTTTCTGTGCCAGAATTATATAGCGAGAGCAAAAAGCTCCATAGGAATTTGATCAACTGTTTTGCGGCATACCTTGCGATTAACTCGAAGATTTTCAAAAGAATGGTCGTTCGAAATTTTATTGACCGGATTTGTGTACATGTGCTCATTTTGATGTAGTTGCTTCAGTCCTTTTTGAAGCGGATGGTAGTTTAATAGAACAGAAATATTTATACCTTAATACAATTATGTTTTTATGTTTCTGCGACCAGGATACTAGTCAAACAAATGCAGAACAAATTTATTATTTGAAGCTAGCAACTGAATTAGAAGCGGCATTGATTTTAGCCTCAAAATCGAGAAAAACTTAAATATTTCGATGCTTTGCTGAGCAAATGGTCATAGATGTGATAACGCAACAAAAAATATGTTTATAGAATTCATAATCAAAATTAAGAAATATGTAGGAAATATGTAAATGAAATAAAAACTGACTAAGTTGGAATTACTTTTCAAAATTTTCTGGGGGGGGGCCACAAGTAGGTCTGGAGGGGGCCAGGCCCCCCCGGCCCCCCTTATTTACGCCAATGGTGCACACAGATTCTGGAGGAGAAGAACTCAGCGCGGGAAGTCGCGCTGCATCAAGGTACCCGACAAAACTATGAACGTTCTAGACGGAAGCGGAGACAGCAGACCCGCCTTTTTCAGGAGAAGAAACACCGCCTGGAAAAAGCGGAGTGCGAGGAGATGGAACAGCTGTGCCGTTCTCAAGAAGTTCTATTAGTTCTAACGCATCCCGCAAAGGCTTCGTGCCGCGAGCCGAAATGTGCCGGGATAAGGATGGGAGCATCTTGACGGACGAACGTGTGGTGATTGAAAGGTGGAAGCAGCACTACGAGGAACATTTGAATGGCGCTGAGAGTACAGGCAGTGAAAGTCAAGGCAGCGGAGGAGATGACCACGTCAGTTCAGCGGACGATGGAAGCCAATCAACCCCCAATTTGAGCGAAGTTAAGGATGCCATCCAACAGCTAAAGACCAATAAAGCAGCTGGTAAGGATGGTATCGGAGCTGAGCTCATCAAGATGGGCCCGGAAAAGCTAGCCACTTGCCTGCACAAATTGATAGTCAGAATCTGGGAAACTGAACAGCTACCGGAGGAGTGGAAGGAAGGGGTTATATGCCCCATCTACAAGAAAGGCGACAAGCTGGAGTGTGAGAACTTTCGAGCGTCCACCATCCTTAATGCCGCCTACAAAGTGATATCCCAGATCATCTTCCGTCGTCTGTCACCATTAGTGAATGAGTTCGTGGAAGTTATCAAGCCGGCTTCGTTGACGGCCGCTCGACAACGGACCAGATCTTTACTGTACGGCAAATCCTTCAAAAATGCCGTGAATACCAGGTCCCAACGCACCATCTGTTCGTTGATTTCAAGGCGGCATACGACAGTATAGACCGCGTAGAGCTATGGAAAATTATGGACGAGAACAGCTTCCTTGCGAAGCTCACCAGACTGATCAAAGCAACGGTGGATGGTGTGCAAAACTGTGTGAAGATTTCGGGCGAACACTCCAGTTCGTTCGAATCGCGCCGGGGACTAAGACAAGGTGATGGACTTTCGTGCCTGTTGTTCAACATTGCGCTAGAAGGTGTTATGCGGAGAGCCGGGTGTAACAGCCGGGGTACGATTTTCAACAGATCCAGTCAATTTATTTGCTTCGCGGATGACATGGACATTGTCGGCCGAACATTTGCAAAGGTGGCAGAACTGTACACCCGCCTGAAACGTGAAGCAACAAAAGTTGGACTGGTGGTGAATGCGTCAAAGACAAAGTACATGCTTGTGGGCGGAACCGAGCGCGACAGGGCCCGCCTGGGAAGCAGTGTTACGATAGACGGGGATACCTTCGAGGTGGTCGAGGAATTCGTCTACCTCGGATCCTTGCTAACGGCTGACAACAACGGTAGTCGTGAAATACGAAGGCGCATCATCTGTGGAAGTCGGGCCTACTACGGGCTCCAGAAGAAACTGCGGTCGAAAAAGATTCGCCACCGCACCAAATGTGTCATGTACAAGACGCTAATAATACCGGTTGTCCTCTACGGACATGAAACATGGACAATGCTCGAGGAGGACTTGCAAGCACTCGGAGTATTCGAGAGACGGGTGCTTAGGACCATCTTTGGCGGTGTGCAAGAAGACGGTGTGTGGCGGCGAAGAATGAACCATGAGCTCGCCCAACTCTACGGCGAACCCAGTATCCAGAAGGTAGCTAAAGCCGGAAGGGTACGATGGGCAGGACATGTTGCAAGAATGCCGGACAGCAACCCTGCGAAGATGGTGTTCGCTTCCGATCCGGCAGGTACGAGACGGCGTGGAGCGCAGTGAGCGAGATGGGCAGACCAGGTGCAGAACGACTTGGCGAGCGTGGGACGTATCCGAGGATGGAGAGATGCGGCCTCGAACCGTGCATTGTGGCGTCAAATTGTTGATTCAGTGTTATCTGTTTAGATGTTAACTAAATAAATGAAATGAATCATGTAAGTTATTTGATCCTTAGGAGAATGCTCCACATATGCCTCGACGTAAAAACCGCATTAAAATTCAATTCAAACATGAAAATACACTTGAAAATGTAAATCTTTGTTGTATAGGGAGAATTTTTATAAGATTTGCAATTTATAAATCAAGACAAAATTTTCAAAACGACTTATCTGCTTTTGTAAACAAAGATTCAAACGACGATTTGACGAATCTGATAGCTCTCCCACGCAAACCAACACCACCAATAGGTAGGTGAAGGTTTCCGCTACCTGTTTATGGTGTTGGTTTGCGTGGGTGAGCTATCAGATTCGTCAAATCGTCGTTTGAATCTTTGTTTACAAAAGCAGATAAGTCGTTTTGAAAATTTTATTCTTGAAATAAGGGTTTGATACATAACTGACAGGTCAAAAATCTATTTCAAAGAAAAGATCTATCCAGCTATTATTTTATTATTTTTTGGATTAATTTATTTTATTTTTTGGATTAATATAATTTTTTTTAATATTTTAGGGATTTTAATTAAACAAAAAAAAAATGCAGAATGAGATGCATTAAGAAAAACGCAAAACCGATTAATAAATACTTTTCTCTCAGCATCAACAAGATACATGACTCATTACTTTGAGTTCGCAAACTGTGTTTGGTGGGGCTTATGAAGAATTAAACCATGAGACAACAATGGTTCACGCACACCAAATTCTTAAGTAATTTTTAAGTATTTTTTTTTTAAATTAAGTAGTTTTTTATGAGCTTTTTCCGACTTCAATTTTTCATTATTTAAACATTAGGCTAAAAATATTTTTTGTATACTAGACTTCCAATCTCCCTCAATCCTTAACCCTCTCTTCACCACGCCAAAGATTTCAATAGGAAGGAATCACCTATGGAAAAAATGCTAGAACAAAAGCTATTCGGCATAGCTAAAATTAGTGGAAAACGAAAAAAAAAGTTTTTGGTTATAAATCAATAGTTACTTTATTGTTTTCAATAGTTTAACTATTTTTAGACAAAATTGATTATATTTGCAATCTAATGAAACCATAAAGTTGTGTCAAATACTGCATTTTGTTGTTGAGATAATTCGATGAATTTTGGTAGGTGCAAAACACTGCCGTTCTACGCATAATTATCCCATGTACATAGGAAATCCCAGCAAACGTGGGACAGATATGCGTATGACGGCAGTACAGCTACCATGGGAAAGGAAGGGTTAAGAAGCATTCTTTGCTCTTACATCTAAAGTGTCTCACACACCTGGACTACGAAATGGTTAGTTGACATCCGGGAAGGAGCGCCAACATAGTTCTGGTCCTCACAAGCTCCAATACTCACGCTTCCTTGGGTCTTACGATGACAATTGACCGCCAGCTAAGGGTTGCGTACTTAGCTGGTAGTGTAGCCTGGGCACTGTTGTCCTTCTGACATCAGCAAGAGTGAGAGGGTGCATCCTGTGGGGTCTGCCTAGGATGTTGTGGGGCATGTGTTCACAAGCAAGCCCTATCAAAGCGACCGTGTGCCGCTCAAAGCTCACTAGCCTAGTCCTGGTGTTGGGTGGGACTTTAAACAAATTTGATCCGACTAATCAAGCGTCTGTTCATCAAGGAGGTGCGGTTCCAAAAGCTTCTGTTTTGGCATCCAGCGGCTGAGTATGAAATGCTATTCCCCCAAGTACCTAAGATGGCTGCCCATCCCAGTGGATAGGGAACCTTGGGCCAACAACCTACTGTTCCCGAAACATCAATTTGTTCGAGAATCCGATAATAAAAGAATACGGACTGATTTTACGGCGACGACAGATTCTGGAGGAGAAGGACGCAGCGCGGGCGGTCGCGCTGCAGCAAGGTACCCGGCAGAACGTGGAACGTTATAGACGAAAGCGGAGACAGTAGACCCGCCTTTGCAGAAGAAGAAAGAAAAGTATGAAATTATTCAATTCGGGAAATGAAAACATCACAGCAATCGATTTTCAAAAACCCTAGGCCCTGCTTACATATTATTTTTTGAAATATCTGGCTATCAACCACTTCATCCACATTTATTCGCCATAAAACGATCGCTCAGCAGCAGCAGATACTTTACATACTTGACAAATTTTGGCAGAAGATCTATCCAATGTGGTTGTCCACAATATCTGAGACTCTTTCAGCAGATTTGGTACCTTCTATCAACAATTGCATAAACATATTTCATTGAATCATCAATCGCTTCGCGTCACCTGAAGCATTATTTCCAGACAAAGTTGTGATAAATTCAACTAAACCAGAGTAGTTCGCCATGACAGATTACGTAGACATACTTTACGTCCATTACGTCTAACCCTCACTGGCTGGCAGTGATGTTATAGAAGAAAGCTGTCTGTTTCACATAATTCATCACTAGTTCGAGGTCACTTTTGCTTACAATAAGCCCCGCCTGTTTACGCCTTACAATAAGCCCCGCCTGTTCGAGGTCACTTTTGCTTACAATAAGCCCCGCCCCCACTATTATCAATAGAATAATGGATCCATAAGCAAACTTCCGGATTCTTCGAATCCAGCGCGTATCTAGTTTTTATCATAAGATAAGCAACATTTTGAAACAATCTCACCACCATAAACTTCTTGGTGTATATATTAGCTGGAAAAAGCTTCGAATTATTTTGATGATGACAAAAATAAACATCCGGGAACGAATTCAATACGATTGACACAGACGTGATTTCAACTGCCCTTTTTCGAAACCTAATTGTTTATTTGAATTGAAACAGTACCGCACTAGCACCACTTTAACGCGTAAAACACTTTGAAGAACGTAGCACATCCAGCCGATAATTTTACATTTAAAAAAATATTCGAGAAAAATTAAACTGTGACAGGAAGTTTTAAACGCTTCCGTTCGCGAGCACAGCCTACTTTTCCATTCGAAAGCCTGGAACAGAATCTAAGACAAAATTAATCCCAGAAAGCCCGTTTTGGAGAATCCCTGAAAAAATTGACTATATCCCATATCCATATACTATATCCTTAGCGGGTATACCCCGTTAGGCATAAGTACGTTAGATATAATGGACGTTAAGCATAACGGACGATAGGCATAATGTACGTTAGGCATAATGGACGTTAGGCATAAATTGACCCAAAGAACAGCCTATGACATAAAGAAGGCAGAATTATGCCAAACGTCCATTATGCCTAACGTATATTATGCCTATCGTCCATTATGCCTAACGTCCATTATGCCTAACGTACGTATGCCTAACGTCCTTATGCCTAACGTACTTATGCCTAACGTACTTATGCCTAACATCGCGGACTCATCCTTAGCCATGGCTACAGACAGGAACAGTGAGCAAAAATGAGCCAAATAAATAAACAAAATAAACCTTCTTTTCGTCATCAAGGATTTTGACAAAAATGAACTGCCAGTCCAATATAAATAAAATAATCTGGTAGCTATTTGAATCGACCATTGCAATAATATGAGAATTTATGAATAATCTTGAAAAAATGGACTTATGAAGGCAAAATATATTGCGGGGGGAGAGAGGGTAGAGAAATGATACTTTGCCCCCTTAGATAATTATTGAGGGGGCAATATGGCGCCTATGATTGTGGCGTCAAATTGTAGATTCAGTGTTATCTGGTTAGATGTAAACTAAATAAATGAATGAATGGTCAAGATCTACCTCACCCTTCATAGGCCAAAACTTTTTGGAAAACATTGAAGATAACGAGGATGATGGAATTAGGATCATCATAGACAGCCCCTCCGAATCTCAGTTGGTTGCGTATAAAAGGGCCCTATAGAAGTATAGATTATATGTACAACCAAAAAACAAATCTTACAAACATTGTAAAACACATTGGCAATAAAATAACAGTACAGTATAAGAAAAGTCCAACCCCGTACTGCTTTCCGTTTTTAATTAAATTGCTTCTAGAATTTTTGAGAAGAGTTTTAAAAAAATTTACGTATACTTCCCCGTGCAATATTTTTCTAATATCATCCTTCGACTTCTTCTTCTTCATGCAACCTTTAATCGCCAATATTGTTACAGTCTTCTTATTCTATTATTATTTGAATTACATTCTTTGCTGGGACATGTATTGCCGCTTCGCAGCTTAGTGTTCATTCAGCAGTTGCACAGTTATCAACTGCAAGGTTTCTAGGCAAAGTTACCATTTTTGCATTCGTTTATCACGATGTTACTTTGCCCAGGAAAATCGAAAAAATTCTAATCCGATTAATAAAGTCCGGTGATCGAATCCTGCCACCTTCAGTATGTCTTGCTTTGTTTATGACATTGTATATTAGCAAGAATGATGAAATTTTACACTTTTGTGACAGATATTCAAGTTGAACCTGTATAGTAGGCAAACCTGAACCAGGAACGGAATCCAGTAGAACATCCAGTGATCATTTGTACAATTAGATCGAGCTAATCCTTCTGTGCTGCTGGTTAACAAATTTTGATCAATTCGGTAACTGTATACACTTTTTTATTGTCTCAGAACATCTCGGAACAGTAAGGCTAGTCTTGCTAAAATCAATTATATTTTAGTCGCTTTATTTAAAAAAAAACATGCAGTTTCCACGCTAGCTTCTTGGTTTCTTGTTAAACCGTAGTGTTCATGATTTTGTTTTTCAAACATTGTGATACTTGAGGGTAACAAATCCGTTGAAAATCTCTTAGATTTGAGTGCCTCAGTATAATATAGATTAGTTATGAGTTGAATTCCCACTATCGATAATGTTTTCATGATTGTCCTCGTTACAGCACAAAGACGGTCAGTCCACAGATTACGAGGTATCCCTTGTTTTCAAATCTAATCTTTTAATACCACCATCACAACATATTATTAGAATTAAGCAAGCAATGGTAGATATGTCACATCTTAAACAATCCAGAAAATTGCTCACCGATTCATCTTCCGAGTTTTCCAAAAACACTACACCCAGGTTTTTTTTTACACGGTTTGGTTTAAGTCGTTTAAGACCTTCAGCGTTAATGGATCAATAAGTTAACCCCACGAAAAAATTCACAAAAAGTCAAAGAAAATTCAAGTGGTATTTGAAAAGCTGTGAGAGTTCAGGTTAACCGAGAAATTAATGAATTCCAACCGTGTAAAAAAAACCTGGGTGTACACTGAATATCCAATCAACACGCCTATTTCCGTACGAATTTCACTTGACAATAAAACTTGTTTCTACAACAACCGTCTGCGATCGCGCCACGGTACGGTCAAACGTCCACGTTCTTCGAATGTTAAGCTCACTACTGATGCCAGCTGCCGATTGGATGCTCTCTTTATTCCGAACTATACAGTCCGTGTCTGCCTCACCTGATAACGCCGCATAGTCTCAATTAGAAAATCTTGTCGGCGACGAGGGCCCAAGATTACGGACGCTGAACAAATATTTTTCTCTCCGCTCCCTTTTAGGTCTTGGCAAAAGTGGCATGACGCGCGCGGGATCAATCGGTCGACGATTAGGAACCAACCGCCGACACTCGACTCGGCACTTGTTTTTCGATCGTGCACTCAGCGGCACAGTGGCGATGACGACGGTTGATGTTGGTGCAAGTCTCCTCGCGTTTGCATCACAAGCGGTGTGCATGCAACGGGGGAATCCGTGATGCAGCTTGACCGTGTGATGCTCGGGAACAGCCTTATTTAACATACCGGCTTTCACTGATACGAGCTGTCCGGTAGAGGGTGTGTACAGGCCTTGGCAACTACTGGAAGTGTTTGGGTCAGCTGCAGTATAGGAAATAGAGCGAAACTTGTTGACAACAAGCTCAATTGAAGGGCCCTTGAACCCGGTCATTAAGGCGGGAATTCGCATTCAAGTGATTGTTAAAATGAGATAGGTGTGTTTAAATTTTCCATTTCAGTAGAATACTAAGCAATTGACTATGCTAATAAATAATAGACGTGACCTTACTCTAAGATTGAATAATTGCCTATGTTGAAGCAAACTCAGCTGGTTGTTCTGGTAAGGGGGCGAATAAATAAGAATTTTGCAAGTCATTTGCACGCTTTTGCAGTATGGGATTACTGCTCTCGCCGAGAAGTGAGCCATCTTCAAGTCAACGCAAACAGCTTGCTGATAACGTTCAAAGTTGAAAGCACTAGTGCATGGATTAAGTGGACTTCCCTTTCTTTCTGTCGTTTATTTTCGGTGTTACTGGAAAAAACCGGTGATGGCTCATTCTTCAATAGTAGAAAGACAAATATTTCCATACGCACATCACCGTGGGCGTAGCCAGTATTACCGTCAAACTATTTTAGGTGCAGGTGAATGCCTGCTCCGACCAGGAATCATAGAGACATTTCCAACGTATAGAATTATTCAATCGGCAGGACATATTACATAAGACAAGAGTTGCGCAATGCCAATGTGATAGTGATGTTGCCATGGTAGTCACTATCACCAGTAGCCTATCAATATCAACATAAAACCATAGCGACAACCAAAACTAGAATCGTGGCACGCACTATCAACCGTGATCAAAGTTGGCAGGACTATGCAGGACAACGTCTACTGGGTGTACTTGTTGAAAACAATCAGGGTTGTTACCTGCCGTTCTACGCATACTTGTACCAAATTCAAAAAAATGCAATTGGGAAAATCTCATGTAGAATAAAACTGCAATTTTCATTTCTTGCTTCTAGCGGGTAGGAGATTTAAGGAGTTTACATCACTAGATCAATGGGAGAGCTCCATTCTATTGAAATCATTCATATGTTGCATATATAAATATAATTTACGGTCTGAATCAGGGAATAGTTTGGCGGACAGTTATGCCGAAAATCAGAGGCGCATCCACGTTGCGAGTCGTGGGTAGGACAAATAGGAAAGGCCAGTATGAGCAATATTTATGGTAGGGGAAGGTGGGTAGACTTGATCCCCGGGGAGACTTGATCATCCCCTGTTTTATTGAGTACTAAAGTAGTTTTGTTCTAGCGTATTTTTTAGTATAGATCCTCTAGACAAATGACCTTTATGTAGCGAGTTATTTTTTGGATTGACAATCTTATTTATTCTGCAGGGCGGTTTGTATGTTTTGACCTTCCTAAAGATTTTTTTATTGGTCGCGCAAAATTTGAATAATTTTTCATAACAATGACCAAATGCTTTCGTTTTTTCACAGCACAAAGCCAGAAATGTGCTTAATGATTTATACTGATGAAAATGTCAACATTCCATCAAAGTTAGGGGACATTTGATCCCCCATTAGTCACCCATACAAAAATTTGGCGAAAAAATTCAAAAAAATATAAATCTGTTCTCAGGCTTCTAATTTTTTGTAGATTTGACAGATTTGATGAAGGGTTGGCAGGAAAAAATATTTATTGCGTAGATATCATAGAAAGGGGATCAAGTCTCCCCAAATTTTAAAATTGCATGTGCTGTCGAATTCAATAACAAAAATCGTTCATGTATACGCACAGCAATTCGAAAATTGCGCGTATTTTGAAGGAAAAATATTTAAAAAATCTGAGGGCACCTTTCTAATTTTATCAAAGCAAGTTCTTGGAGAGGGATCAATTTCCCCCGAATATTTTGAAAGTAGATTTTTGACAGCACTCTAAAAAATCGATTGTGTATCAATAACAACAATAATTTAAGGACTGTCATACATCAGTAAAGTAAAATACGATATTTCTCAGAGAGTCTATGTGAAAATCGCATATGTTTATTCATTTTTGGCTCTGATACATCGGAAATCAGAAAAGGGGATCATGTCTACCCAGTCTTCCCTATTGGCATTGGCTTTAAGCGATTCGCAAAAAAATCGTGGGTGTTACAGCCTAGACTATGGCATGAGAGTAGTATCACTTCCACCCGTGATCACCGAGATCTGCATCTCTTACTACAAAGGTGCAGAGAACTCAACGACCTCCTGCGTATAGGCAGAAGCGGTAGCCACTAGATCACCAAGCTTATTTCCAAAATCGATGCACATTCTACCTATACTGCCGCCAAAAGCGTAAAAGTTACCGTCCCATGTTGAAATGAAATCCATATCAATATAAGACAATTATACTTGCAGCAGCAGCATAATCAATTCTAGAAATAATCTGGTCTTAAAAAGATCTTTGCGGACAGAATACTCAGATAATTTGAGAAGTTTTTTACGATTCTCTGGAAAAATATTGCCTTTCCAAGATTGTTTAAGGATAACTAAGAAGATCATACATATTTCAATTCTCGATTATCGAACATTTTTATAAGCTTCCAGAAGAAGTCATGGATCACAGAAATTTGTATAAATCTTCAATGGTTTCAATCAATTATTGATTATTATTGGTTATGGATCTAGCGATTCAAAGCGAACTTTTAAGAAAACTTTTAGACTAAAGATATTTCTGATCATTTTGTAATCTGGGTTCGATAATTTAGTAGATTGTCAATAAATCATTCCAGGTGCTGAATTCCAAAAATTTTAGTATGAAGGTTTTTCTTCAACTCTGCCTAATAGTTCGTTAATTGAATTCTACTTATAACGGACATAAAGCGCCAGTTGCAGTAACTAAAATCGAATGATTAATATTTTATTCATTTAGTATAATTTACTGCAACTAGTACATTACCTTCGTTTTACCAGCTTCTGGAATGAGGCAATATTGATAAACTACTAAATTATTGAACCTAAATTTCAAGATAATCGAGAAGATCCTTGCCTCAGACATCTTGAACGGTTTCGAGATTATAAAGCTCTCAAAGTCCTAAAGAACATTCAGTAGTCTGTTCCTATAGAATCTTAGAAACCTCTGTGATTATTTTTGAGACTCTGATCAAATTTGAAATCACTTTTTAATAATACACATATTTTTGCCAGCTAATGATTTGACTGTCCCACCCAGGGAATTTCGTGCGTAGGACATGTCCTACTTGTCCCACCTACTCCCGGCGCCACTGCCGAAAAATATAGCCCGTGTTTGCAGATTTCTACGCATGTTAGTCCCGCTTGAGTGATAAATTTCTTTAATGACTACACTGGAGTCGGTTTTTACGCGGGGGATACGTTCCGCATAAATCAAAACCGTGTAAAGTTCAAAAACCGCGTAAATCCCGAAAATCGCGTAAAAAACCGCGTGAATCCCGAAAACCGCGTAATAAATGACTTTTAATAAAAATCGTTTTTTCGCTATTTTCCTGCGTAACCTGTTTCAAATATGGTGCAACAGAATGTGTATGAAGAATAACTTTTTGGCCATCCAAGAAATACCTGGAGTAAGGCCTTTATTTCAAATATGGTGCATGCTGTTTGTGGTACATGTGCTGATATAATGTGTATGAAGAATAGCTTCTTGGCCATCCAAGAAATTCCTGAAGTAAGGCCTTCTAAATCTCACTTCTCACTTGTAGCTTCTCATTTCTCGGCTCTCACTTATCGCTTCTTGTTTCTCACTTTTCATTTTTCAAATCTCATATAATCATCTCATTTTTCACTTCTCACTATTCACTTCTCGCCTCTTGCTTCTGATTTCCCGCTTCTCACTTTTCACTTCTCATTTCTCACTTCTCGCTTCCCACTTCTTACTTCTCACTTCTCGCTTCTTATTTCTCACTTCTAATTTCTCATTTCTACCTTCTCACTTCTCCCTTCTTGTTTCTCACTTCTTACATATATTCACTTCTTATATATTACTTCTCACTTCTCATTTAATTATTTAAGCCCGCTCAAAAGTTTTCCCCGAAAAATTCAAACTAGGTATTTTCTGGTTCTCTTTAAATTGAAAAAAAAAATGAAACCCAAACAACGAACTACAGCCTCACAATTAACAAAACTGAATAAAATAATGTTCAGTGTTTTATTTCATAAACCCGTAACCGACCCGGGCCCGATATTGTACTAATTTTTCAAACCTGAACCCATCGGGTTCGGGTTCGACTCGGGTTGTGGGTTTCAAAAGCTGAAACCCCACCATATCTACCGCCCGTTACAAGGCAAAAGGAGTTGCTAATGTTTTCTTTCAAAGAAGACGTCTTCCCGGTATAAGGCGAAGGGAGGTGTTATGCCTTCTTTAAATGGATGCATTTGCTCGGTATAAGGCGAAAGGAGTTGATAATGCCTTCTCTAAAAGAACGCGTGAACGCGTCTGTCCGGTATAAGGCGAAGGGAGGGGTATCGCCTTTTTTAAATGGATGTATCTGCCTGGTATAAGAGGTGGGGGGGGGGGGGGCGGTGTTAACGCCTTCTTTAAATGGATGCATCTGCCCGGTATAAGGCGAATGGAGGGGTAACGCCTTCTTTAAATGGATGCATCTGCCTGGTATAAGGCGAAAGGAGTTGATAATGCCTTCTTTAAAAGAGCGCGTCTGCCCGGTATAAGGTGAAGGGAGGGGTTACACCTTCTTTAAATAGATGCATCTGCCCGATATAAGACGAAAGGAGTTAATAATGCCTTTTTTAAAGAACGCGTCTACCCAGTATAAAGCGAAGGGAGGGGTAACGCCTTCTTTAAATTGATGCATCTGCCTGGTATAAGGCGAAAGGAGTTGATAATGCCTTCTTTAAAAGAACGCGTCTGCCCGATATAAGGCGAAGACAGGGGTAACGCCTAATGGATGCATCTGCTCTGTATAAGACGAAAGGAGTTGATAATGCCTTCTCTAATGAAACTTGCTAGCTCACTGGGTGGGGATAATATCATTCAGGGTCGTTAATTCACCAACTTGCCGTTTCGTTCATTAACTGATCAGTCCTTATGACTTGTACCTACCAGAGAGAGGAACACTGTTGAAGCGGAACACGTGTAGAATAGGGGTGCCAGTTTTCTTGACTGTGTGAAATGCAAAGGTTTTACACCGTGAAAAATTCTCAAAAGCCAAAAGAAAATCAATTTCTGAATAATAATCAGAAGACGAGGCTTGAAGACTCCTCTGTGAGTCCGAAGCTTACGAAAACAATACAAAATTGCAAAAATGCCTTATTGCTCCAGGGATGTGCGTTTGTAAATGAATCGCTACAACCTGCTCAATTGGATTTCATAGTTTATGATTTATTTATTGGGCCCTAATTAGTCACACTCTTAGATAGGACACTTGCATGCTGGGTCTCTAGCCCTTGAATTCGTTGATCTTGGTGGCTGGCGGTCGACTACGATGAAGGAGCGCGACGGACGGTTCGCCGCAGGTGAAACTCGAAGCGACTCGTTGATTGCCGGTTGTCGATGTGGGTTGTAGCAGATGATGGGGGTTCGCCACCGGTGAAGCAGTGGCTCGAGAGGTTGCTGTCGGTTCGCCACCGGCTTGGTAGGTGGCCGTGAGGCTGATGACAATTCGCCACCGGCGTGGCAGATGTCCGAGAGTCTGATGACGGTTTGCCACCGGCGTGGCAGATGTCGGAGAGTCTGATGACGGTCCGCCACCGGCGTTACTGGTGGCCGAGAAGCTGATGATGGTTCGCCACCGGCAAAACAGGTGGCCTAGAAGCTGGTCGTGGAATTCGGTCTTACAAAATGGCCGACGGTGCGGGACAGACACTGGTGATATGACACTCCGAAACACCACCTTCCAATGGCGGATGCAAAATGATGGTTGGCTTGGATACCCCGGCGCTTGCACGTGAGAGGTCTCCTTTTCTGTCGAATCTCCTCAGATGACGAATAACAGGTTGTTCATGCGCAGATCGGGACACTTTAGCAACTCGTGCAGCTCCTGGTGACAAGCCACAGCCTGTGCGAAAGGATCAAAAGAAAAAGGTCCTCTGATCGGACCTGCCAGGAGGCATTAGTACCCTATCGTGTGACTATGTTCCTTTTTGTTACAACTTTTCACGTGTATTTCTAACAATTACCTTTTTCTTGGATGTATTTTCGTTTAGGCACTTTTTTCACAATATTCGCTTTCGAAACAATATTCGTACTAACTAAAATACAATTTACAATTTATTTTTGGGTTACTTTTTGCATGTGGTTTTACTAACCGTACTATTTTTGGCCCCTAGTTGTCATTTTTTTTTGTTACAAGTGTTTGTTTTGGCAACATGTCCACCTCGCTACCAATAAATACTGATAAGAAGGACTGAATGGAATTGAACTGCTTGAGTGCTGCATCTGTCAAACCTTAACTGAGTTTCCCAGAGCAGTCACTCACTGGTATGTTAAATGTAGTATAGGGTAAATGCGTTGAATATAGGATTTGTGGTGGAGCCAGCAAATTATCATTTTGGAACCATCGGTTACACTACAAAAACACGTCTGTCCGGTTTAAGGCGAAGGGAGGGGTAACGCCTTCTTTAAATGGATGCATCTTACTGGTATAAGGCAAAAGGAGTTGATAATGCCTTCTTTAAATGAACGCGTCTTCCCGGTATAAGGCGAAAGGAGGGGTAACGTATTCTTTAAATGGATGTATCTGCCCGGTATAAGGGGCAATTGAAACTACTTTTAAATATTCTAGGAGGCGTTCCTTAGCTGTGCGGGAAGATGCGTGACTTCTAAGCAAGACTATGCTGAAGGAGGCTGGGTTCAACTTCTGGCTCGGTCTAGGAAATTTATCGAACTTTTTTTTAGGCTTTTATAAAAGTTTCAACGTATTAATCTCGTGTTAAACGAATGCAAAAAATGGTAACTTGGCTAAGAAACCTGGCAGGTAATAATTTAGGGAATGCTGAATGAAGAAAAGCTATTATTATTATTATATTCCGCGAAATTGTGCATTCCGTGAAACGGTACATTCCGCCAAAAGTCATTCGGCGAAAAGGTACAAACCGCCAAATGTCGTACCGCGAAAAGTTACAAACCGCAAAATGTCATTCCGCGAAATGTTCAACCGCGAAAATGAATTCCGCGAAATATTTTTCGGTGAAATGTTATACAATCCACTTATCGTATCTAATTTTTCATTTGTCACTTCCCACTTATAGCTTCTCACTTCTCACTTTCCGCTTTTCACTTATCACTTTTCGCTTTTCACTTCTCCCTTCTCACATCTCACTCATATGTTTGTTTCATTACTCACTTCTCACTATTAACTTCTCGGATCTCACTTGTCACTTCTCATTTCTCCCTTCTCGCTTCTCACTTCACACTCCTCACTTCTCCTCTTTTGCTTCTCACTTCTCACAAATTACTTCTCATTTCTCACTTATCACTTCTCACATCTCACATATTATTTCTCACTTCTCACATATCACTTCTCAATTCTCGCTTGTCACCTCACACATCACTAATCACTTCGCACTTCTTACTTCTCACTTCCTCACTTCTCGCTTCTCACATCACACTTCTCGCTTCTTACTTCTCCCTTCTCACTTCTCATTCGGCCTAACGGCTGTGGCCAAATGACCTTCGGGACTGATGGCCTTCGCTCTAATGACCCAGCATCGTACCTCCATTAAATACTGTAAGTTTTTTTTATATATTTTTATTAAGGAGACTTTCAGCCCAAGGCTGGCTCGTCTCGTAAATACTTTAAGTGTTTTCCCTTGAAAAAGACTTATTAATATTTTTTTGAAAACCGTTTCAAATCCGAAATCCGCGTAAAAAACGACTTTTGCAAAAATCGATAAAAAAATCAACTTTTTACAATTTTTACGTGATTTCAAGACTTTTCGAAAAATCGCGTAAAAAAAATCCGCGTCAAATAAAACCGCGTAAATCCCAAAATCCGAGTAAAAAAAAGTCATGTAAAAAGCGACCGGCGTAAAAAGCGACATATCATATCTTGCCTCATGCTTTATTTAAAAAATGCTACTTTCCACGTACTTGAATGTGTTAGATTACAGTTGCATAACTTAGGATGAAGATGCTTAAAACTGATGTGAAAGAAATGATCAGTGAATACCATTCCTATGAGCATCGCTCGTTTTTATAACAGATTCGACAACAATGGGACAAACAGACTTGATGTTGTTTTCACTAATTTTTCCGAACAAAGTTCGGTATTTTTTTATGTTTTCGAAAAATATGCATGAGAATAGACCGCATCAATTTAAAATGACAACAAGTAACGTTCCTTCCTAATAACACTTGTTAAATGCATGTCATTCAAAAAGGCCTTGGATTTTTCCGAAAAATTCTATAAGTATGGACTCCAAACCGTGAGCTTGATTCTCAACCATATTTTGCTGTCGTGAATAAAGCTGCATTTAGCATGATCATATATAAATAACATTTATAAAAGTATATTAGAAAGATCAGAAATTATATTTAATGAATTTTCATCTAAAACTAAATCCGCGCGAAGTTCTCAAAATTATATGCGAATCCGTGCCAAATCCGCAAAAATGGCGCAGTGTAAGAACCAGGTATCTGGCAACCCCAATCCTACCCTCTACGTTTGACAATAGCCAACATCTTTGAGTTTCCCATTGTTCTATTGTAATTGGGTTTCCTACTGACAATTATATTTTGTAAACAAACCACTATTCCGAACTGATTTTTTTCCAAATAGACGAAATTATTTTTCATCGTTTTTCAAGATTTTGTGCGAAAGTATGAATGGGAGGTGTATTTCAACAAGAATATTGATGTATTTGATAAATCTTCAAATTTCAATCGGCTCCAAGCGATCTACTTCGCCAAAATATTGTGTTATTTAAAATATATTTTCAATAGCAGGTTTCAACGATTATAATTACGCCTTCGTATTAAATAAATCGATGATTTTGATGCTGGCATCAGAAACAGGCCGCTTGGCAGACCCCTGGTAATAACCGTATTATTATTTTCAGTGAATTTATAAAAATCCTATATAGTCGACTCTTTACATCTTGATTTTCTATTTCTCGATATGTCTCTCTCCACACACTTAATTTAATTCAACGGGCTCGGTAATATCGAAATTGTTGAAGAATTCGTGTACTTGCTTACTGGTGACTTCCGATAACATTACCAGCAGAGAAGTTCGGAGACGAATCGCGGAAAGAATTCTTACGTACTTTGGATTCCGCAAGGCTGCACGATTAGAGTTCGCCGCCGTACCAAACTGACTATCTACAAAACGCTCATTAGACCGGTAGTTCTCTACGGACACGAGACCTGGACGATGCTCGTGGAGGACCAACGCGCACTTGGAGTTTTCGAAAGGAAACCTTTGCGTACCATCTATGGTGGGATGCAGATGGCGGACGGTACGAGGAGGAAGCGAATCAACCACTAGTTGCATCAGAATGTCGGACAATAATTCGTTAAAAATGGTTCTCGACAACGATTCGAGGGGAACAGAAAGGCGAGGTACGCAACGAGCAAGGACCTTCCGCAGATTGCATGGTTGGCGACGTGCAGCTATGAACCGTGCTGAATGTCCATTCCTGACTTTTATGCATAGCACAGTCCACTTCGGGCTCAGTCTGAGGAACTAATAAATAATGTACCACGCGTTTCCACGATCGGTCAAATTAGCGCGATCGCAATGACTTGCGATTTCCATTTTCAGTTTGATGTTGTTTACAGCAAAAACCACTGACATGATGATCAGTGATATGTAATTCAATTTTGCTGTTTGTACTGTCGTCAATTGCCATAACATATTTGTTTTCTCAATGGAATTGTTTTTGTTTTTGCATTAGCTGAACTGTATTGTTCTCGATTAAACATGTGCTCTGAAGCTCACCACACTAATCGACACCATCCATATTCATTGGCTGACTCAATACGATTCGAAAGTTGCATATACACGCGAGCACTTGCCAACTCGAGGGGGGCATAGTCAAGGTCCATTATCGCCACAGTTGTTGACTGTTTTCGCCAAAATGCATAAACAAACCATTCCCGTGCATGTTGTTATTCCCGTAATAGATCGACGCGACGGCCACCCGCTCCATGCACTTGAAAAAATGAAGTTGTTCGACTCATGGCTGGCTTTCCACTGTCGGTCTTTTTCATTTTATAGAAATGTTCACATAAAATTTCAGTTATATGTATATTAGTTCTTGATTGCAGATCTTAATATTTTCAATGTCGATTTGGGAAACAAATTTAGCCTTGTGAAATAAATTTATTTGACTAACGGTAATCACGTTGAATAACACAATTCGTGCAAACACATGATGCAGATGAGGTAATTTTCCAGAGTGTCTAGGTTACTTACCGTGGTCTCCTTTGATGGGGCGATAAGAAGCTGTTGATGTTGTTGATCGCGAATAACAGCTGATAGCTTCGACACCGCATTCACCTTTCTTTTGTGTGCAAACTCACTGACACGCGATATGCGTTTAGTCTACCGAGCCCTTACAAGTCGACTGGGTCTAGCTGCTTTATAAGCACATGCGCACACAACACATCTGGCAGCAGTGGCGAGCGAAGATCATTTGAGAGGGATATTACAATGTTTTCGTTCTATCCAGCTATCGACCTGCTGCCCCACTGTACAAACTTGTTTCCGTTTGACGATCAGTCAATGCAGAGTGCATACATTCTCATTATCATCCGCATTGCCACCGGTTGCTGGGTCACAAATTTTATCAAGTTCGCGGTCGCGGTTCAAAATTTATACCAGTTTTATGTTGGTTTATGTTCACGTTCCCATTGATAATGAGAGAGCGCGTCGGTTTTTTTTTGCGTTTCAAAAGCGATAATTCCGTTCCAACACTAGGTAATAGCAATAACAAACGACAACTTCAATGATCCCAATTGGTGCAGCCATCCAGTTCGCTCTGGAAAATTTCTTATTTAGCACATTTGAGTTCGCACATGATTACAGCGGTCAAATAATAAGATGGGTGCATGTGAATAGTAATGTGTTGGGTATCAGTTGAGCGTTGCGCTTTGCTGTTTATTTCTCGCCACAACGATAGGGGTCTGAACTGAGTTGTTTACGTCCTAGGCATTCAGGGTTTGTTCAAACTTTACGTGACTCTTTTGAAGGTAGGCAATTGTTTTATTTTTGGAAACGGTTTTTAATGTATTATTGAACTATGTATCAAAATTGAACTTATTCGGTATAGCGTTTAGCTACATTTGACAGATTTAAATATATTTAAAATATCTTTTCAACCGGATTATTTGGTTCAGAATTGTAGGGTGGGTGTACCAATTGACGCCATACATAAGAACAACTATTTTTTTTAAAATAAGTAAAAGGCATGTGGATGGACTTTATATATCAAGTGAAAGGTTTTACTTCCTGCTCCTTAAAACAGCTGTGAAAACTACGATAAAATTTGTTATAATCATCAAAATTGATTAACCCATAATAGGAACGCATGCACCAGTTGTGGCACTATTCTTAATTTTGATTCCTTATTTGGCAAATCCCATTGTTTTCTTATGGGACTGGCCAAATAGGGACCACTAGTGCGACAACTGGTGCAAAGGACGTCAAAAATTAAGCAAAATCAATTTTTAGAATTATGCTTTGCTTGTTTTGGAGGAGATCAAAGGTTTTATCGTATCATATAAATATGCTTTATCGATATGAACTTGATTTGCGGTGATTTGATTGGCCATTTGGCATACAAAGCACTAGTGCGACAACTGGTGCTATAGCCACAACTGGTACATCTAGCAAAAATTTCATCAATTTGCAAGTTGTTTAGCCTTGAAATATGCAAGTGGCGCAATTACATTTTAAAAACCCTTGTGCTCAATTTGAGCAATCGATGTGATACAAAATTGGAACAGCGTCCAATTTGACATTGCGTCTGTTTGTCATTAAGGACACTCCTGACGGAATCCAAGTTTCAGAGTACTCGCGTTTTCAAGGGCACACCATTCGATACGGAAGCAACGCACAACTGTCATTTTTATTGTTTCAGCTTTGCTGCGTCGTAGCATGCGTGAAAAAATAAGAATGACAGTTGTGCGTTACTTCCATTTCGAATGCTGTGCCCCTGAAAACGCGAGTACTTTGAAACTTGGATTCCGTCAGGAGTGCCCTTAATCCAGTCACATAACTATTAGCAAGTTTCCATAAATTCACTTATATTTTGTCGCAACAAGCAGCAAGTTTCGTTGATTTCTTTGAAATGTAATCACGATCGCCCATTGCGTTCGAAAGTTATGAAGAAAGTGGAGTATCCATCCAAAAATATTGGTGTCTTGATAAATTACAAGAAAGGCATTTTCACGCCAAGCCACTATTCAGTTTGTTTTATAATGACAACGTGTTTTCCGGATGGACCCTACTGACGTATGGAGTAGACCTTGATGAATAGTTATGATCTGTTTCAAAGTATGGTATGAATTTCATGTTTTCTTCAATATTGTGACACGGGAGGTCATCAATTCATCTGTCATTATCGTCTACTCTTCGATGATGCAATTCCTTGTTTCTACCAAAAAAGGTTGAGATTGAAAATGTATCCGGGTGCTTACTTGCAGTTTGCTTGCTGATAATTTTACAATTGCGTCAATCTACATAATGCCAAGAATATGCGTATTAAAAATTTCATAGCGAAAAATAGATTACACAAAGCGACCTCATTTGCCTCATACCTTTGAGGCCCAATTTTTAACAAACGGTATTACACAGTACATTTGATATAGTGTTATTCAACCTGGACTTCAGCTCATAGCTCCGATATTCATCACACAAAAAAAATGAAAAAGAATTTGTTTTTGTTTCTTATGATATTGTGATATTTTTTAGCAGTAAGCATGCATGTTAGCAAAAAGAAGCGACGAAATTGGTGCTGTTTTTCTTTGTTTCGTGATGAGATTATTTTTTATTTATTTATTTACTGTTGTATCCATCTGACATCATGGTCTTGATGTATTATACCTAATTAAATTATACTAAACAATTAATTGAATATACGTGATGTACGCAAACGTTGTCATAGATAAATTAAAGTTGAATAAAGAATATGCTTCTCGAAATGCTCTGCAAATAGAGTTGATTGGATCATTGGCTCCATAAATAGTGTTCCTAGCTGATAATTGTATCAGTTGCCTCGATCAAAGGATACGTTCAGGGGCATAAAAACGAACACGTTCCAGCAGAGCAGGGCAGTCGTTTTCACTTTGTATTAATTTGGCGCCATAAACTGCCCGGTTAGTTTTACGACGTACATGTAGTGGTTCAATTCCTAGTAAGGCACAACGGTGTTCATAAGGAGGTAAATTTAACGGGTCACGCCACGGCAGATTCTTCAATGCATGTCGAACAAATTTTCTTTGTACCGGTTCTATTCTCGTGATCCATAATATTTCATAAGGAGACCACACCAGCGCACCGACATAATAATACATGCTCAGTGAGATGGAAAACGATACAGTTCCCCTATTCCATTTGTTTTAGTGATAAATAATAGAGAAATTACTAAATAAGTTAAAAATATTTTGTTGCGATATACTGGGCCATTCAAATTGTCTTTGGGTCCAGAACTTGCGATCTGTAGCCATGAAGCTAGCTTTTTTCGTCATTCAAAGCTTGGATATGTATTTAACCATACCCAAAACATCTTTCAAAAGACAACAAATATGATAGATGATCTAGGCATATCCTGGGTCTTCCAAACTGTTTGCGATCAACAGTTGTGGTAGTAGCTGTTTTCGTTATTCAAAGTTTTCATGTACATTTAACCATATCCATTAGACTGCTTTTGTAGCTGTAGAAGTCAAGTCATTAACTCGAGGATATTTTGGATAACTCAAAATATACCTAAACATACCAATACTATCCTGGGGTGTCTGTTGGTCTCACTGCACGATGGGCTACTCCGGGAAATTAGGAGGATATTTTAGGAACAAAATGTCTTCAGCAAAGTCAAAGCTTATTAATTTGAGGTTTGTTACAATAGGGTTGCCCCACTACAATTTGAGATAAAATTTTCAACTTGTGTATTTCTAATTTTAGCATTGTACGATTTTCTAGAAAGTTGTTCCTTTTTCAATAAGGCACTTTGCTAAAGAAACCATTGTTGTACGTCGTTTCTATCATTTGTTATAACAATTTAAAATAATTATGTTAGGGTGACCCTAAAAAAAACAATATTTTGATAAAAAAATATATTAAGCTCGTTTAGTGGAATGTATTAAACCGTCTAAGACGAATTAAGTACTGTCCATTTAATTCCACCAGTTAATTTTCGTTATCTTTGCAGATACGTATTTCGACCACAACTGTGTGGTCGTCATACGATCAAGTCAAGTACAAGACACTGAAGACGACCACACAGTTGTGGTCGAAATACGTATCTGCAAAGATAACGAAAATTAACTGGTGGAATTAAATGGACAGTACTTAATTCGTCTTAGAATATTTTGATTGTAACTTTTGTCTATTGTCCTTCGGTCCCTTAACGGGACACTTTTCTGCATCAACGAGAATATGTTCCAAACTTTCGCTGAAATTTCAATTTGTGGAAAGGGGAAATGTTGGTCAGCGACACGCGACACTGTTGCAAAAATATCGACGGCAGCGGCGGTGCACACCCCTATTCCTGAGTTAGTGTATGCGTGCCTCCTAACATTTTGTTTTTGACGAATTGGGCGGAATTTTCGGTTTTACAACACATCTAGAACTGATCATTTTGATTTCTTTGTACAAATAGCCATTTTTAAAAGCCTCAAATTCCCTTAAATTTCCCAGTTCCAAAATATACAGAGCAATCCTTATCAGGTATCAGGTATCCGAACGTCGGCTCAGGAGGCTCGTTCCCCTCAATTTGGGAGCTTTGTGCCATCGCCTTCACTGGCCTTTCTCATCATTTACCTAACGGAAAAGGAAGTAAAAAGGGGAAAGGAAGAGGAAGTGAAGTTGGAAAGGAGAATGGAACCATTTATAGGAAAGCCAATTATGTAGACTCACACGCATTCAGCTTGGGACTAAAGAGAGGTCACAAAAACACAGAGGATGTAACAATGGACGAACGTCAAAGACGAAACACAGAGTGCACTGTGAAAAACGCATAATGCGAATCCATATAGGTGACAATCACAAAGTACATTGTAAAAAAAAACGCATAATGCGAATCCATATAGGTGGCAGTTTGTTAAAAACTAAGTAAAACACATATTCATAACCCCACACTCACGTTGAGATTGAACAAGAGTAACCAAAGCCGAACGTCAAAGACGAGACACAGAGTACACTGTGAAAAACGCATAATGCGAATCCATATAGGTGGCAATTTGTTAAGAACAAAACACAGAGTACACTGTGAAAACCGCATAATGCGAATCCATTTAGGTAACATACACAAAGTACATTGTAAAAACGCATAATTCGAATCCATATAGGTGACAATTTGTTGAAAACTAAGTAAAACACGTATTCATAACCCCACTCTTGTTTAACCTCACGTTGAGATTGAACAAGAGTAGCCGAAGCCGAACGTCAAGGACGAAACACAGAGTACACTGTGAAAAGCGCATAATGCGAATCCATATAGGTGACAAACACAAAGTACATTGTAAAAAAAATGCATAATGCGAATCCATATAGGTGGAAGTTTGTTGAAAAACTAAGTAAAACACATATTCATAACCCCACACTCACGTTGAGGATGAACAAGAGTAGCCAAAGCCGAACGTCAAAGACGAGACACAGAGTACACTGTGAAAAACGCATAATGCGAATCCATATAGGTGACAATTTGTTGAAAACTAAGTAAAACACATATTCATAACCCCACTCTTATTTAACCTCACGTTGAGATTGAACAAGAGTAGCCGAAGCCAAACGTCAAGGACGAGACACAGAGTACACTGTGAAAAAACGCATAATGCGAATCCATATAGGTAACATACACAAAGCACATTGTATAAAACGCATATGTTTCTATGTGTTTCCCATATTTTCCAATACCTGAATCATCAAACAAAATATTTGGTATTATTATATTTGGTTTGGCGAAAAATAAGTTTTTGCCTTTTTCGTGAAACAAAGTTGTACCGAAAGGCTATCATTTCACTCCGAAAACGAACTTTTTATAGAAGCTGAACATTTGTCTGTCTGTCCGTGTGTATGTATGTGTGTGTATGTGTGTGCACAAAAGCTAAGAAAAACATTAGACAACTTTTCATTTAGTAATCCTTAACCGGTCGGAGCAAAGGGTCGTTGGTCTCTACTGAATTGTAAAACGATCGACCGTTACATTTAAAAATTATGAATTGTAATTTGGGTTCTGATTTATCCATTGGTACTCTGTGCTCTCCTATTCAAAGATGAAAAATATTGAAACAGTGCCCAATGTAAAATTTAATTTATTATTGCAAAAATCTAAATTAGACAAGGTAAAGTCTGTCACAAAAAAAGCGACTGTTTTAAATTTTCTGAAAAGTACATAAAGCCTTGTATTCAAAATTTCGTATGCTCTTTGTTTTGAGTACTTAATAGAAAGCTTTGTGTTTTGGTGGTAATAGAAAAAAAATAGGAGTTAAATAGCCTGAGTTTCACCTATGTAAAGTTTGCGTTGTAACGTCACGGAAAAATATTCCAAGCCTACAGAGCTTGTAACATATCCAGACAAATTGCCTCAATTTTTGTTCAGCTCTTGGTAAAACATATTAATATAAATGAAAACCTGAATTTTCCATTGATGTGGTTTAGGGTAACGTGGTACTTAGGCGATATCACCTATTTCTGTCAGTATATGCAGGACAAGTGAAAAATCTGTTGAATTATTCTCTCCAGTAGCCTTGCGAGCAAAGGCGTAGGATTGCCAATCCGGAGATGACGAGTTCGATTCTCGATCCGGTCTAGGATGTTGTCAGGTTGGAAACATTCTTGACTCCCTGGGCATAGTGTATCCATTGTACTTGCCATACAAGATACATACTCATGCAATGGCGGGCATAGAAAAGCTTTCAATTATTGACTGATGAATAGCTAATAGAATACTAAGTTGAAAAGCAGGCCCAGTTCCAGTTGGAATGTAGTGCCATTGAAGAAGAAGAAGAAGAAGAAAGTAAAATAAAGCTGCTATTAACACGAAATAACATAACTTGTCATGAGACGAGTTTGTACCATCCCATTTAATTCCACCACTCAAGGGGTTGACAATCCACTAAAAAGCTCAAACTAATTCTCTTAAAGAAATAACATATTAAATAAATCGGGAGTCCCGTAGCGTAGTTGGCTACACGTTCACCTTACAAGCGGATGGCCATGGGTTCGATTTCTAGCCCTCGTCAGTCGCCAGATCCGCAGCCTATACGGTGGCGTTCTGGGGGACGCGCCTTACCGACTGCCTGATGACGACTGACAACTTGTTCTTCTCGGAGGCATTCCTCCAACGTTATCCGGATAAAATGGCAACCGAACAACGCAAACCGAAAACAATAATGAGTGATGGAAATCTTAAAATATATTCTGTGAGGATTCTGTTCTGAAATGACAACTTCGATTAATATTCAAAAAAAAAACAAAATAAGACAAATTAATAAATAAAATGTCGTAATCCATCTGATTTAGGTTTATTTATTGATTAACTTACATTTAAAAAAATCACTTGAAAAGGTCTATTCTAAAATCTCAATGAGTACACGATCAAAAATTACGTAACGCTAAATTTGATGATTTTGGACCCCCATCCTAATTAACCACGTTTAACTCAAGGTACAAAGTCACGTATTCACACAAAATAAAATGAAATCAAGCTTAGAATTTATTCTCACAGGTATTTTCAACAACGCTGCACAGTAGGCCTGGCTTTTATGTTTGAACTGCATTTATGATGTGTTTCAAACATAAATATTGACAAGAAAAGTGATAGATGTGGTCGAATCTAGAACTTTCCAGGATTCTTTCACGAATTGGCTGTGTAGAGTAAGACGGTATAATGCGCCCCACCTGGCCAAAACGCCCCTCTTTGATTTCTAGAAAACTGTAACTAACAACGGGTCAAAATCAGTTGGTACCTTTAAATATTCGTAAAACCATCATACTAAGTGAATGTGGAAATATTTTTGTATTACATAATGAAAATAAAGCAAAATACAAAAGTTACAGATACATGTAAATTTCAATGTTTGTTTGCTCAACATTCTTGAGCGGCGCTAGCATACTGTCCGCAAAACTTGCATTACTTGCATAACTTTTCTCGGTGGTTAATATCTAGGTTAATATGATTTAAAATTGTTTTTCGGAAAAAATGTGTTAGTTGGTCAAAACGCCCCAGGGAAGGCAGGACGATATGCCCTTACCAACTGGACACAAGCGCGGCGAGCTTACAGCAGTTGCTTCCAAATTATATGAAAACTATTGAAATGTTATTCAATCCTGACTAAATTGACTTATGTTGGTTTTTTTAATGTCAAGCATATAAGGATTTGTAACCTTTTAGGGGTAACCTAAGGGGCCCTCCTTAGCCGTGCGGTAAGACGCGCGGCTACAAAGCAAGACCATGCTGAGGGTGGCTGGGTTCGATTCCCGGTGCCGGTCTAGGCAATTTTCGGATTGGAAATTGTCTCGACTTCCCTGGGCATAAAAGTATCATCGTGCTAGCCTCATGGTATACGAATGCAAAAATGGTAACCTGGCTTAGAAACCTCGCAGTTAATAACTGTGGAAGTGCTTAATGATGAACACTAAGCTGCGAGGCGGCTCTGTCCCAGTGTGGGGATGTAATGCCAACAACAAGAAGAAGAAGAAGAACCTTTTTATTATGGAATTGATAAAATTCTTATGAAGCGCTATGGAACGTTTTTGGGTAAGGTACTGCCCAGGCACTTTTTGAAATCCATTTTTTACGACTTTTTAAAAAAGCTCTATTACGTGTTCTCTGTAATGTTTTCATATGATTACTCACGGGCAATGCATTTGCGACTTCGTGGACTACCAAATAACACAAAGTTTACATAAATTTCGTTGAAAAGTAAAAAGTTTTTAAGTTATTGCCTTAGGGGGGTTGGCATATTATACCGTCTTACCTATAGATAGTGGAATATATAGATGAGCGAAGATAAATCCACTGTCTCCAAACAAACTGTCAAACGTGTCTCCAAACGAGCATGACGTCACGATTTCAATGGAAACTGTGGTGCGACGTCACATGCGCGTGTGCACGGGCAAAAAAATCGACTCAGCCATGCTTTCGCTCATCTATAGATTCTACTATCTATAGTCTTAACCTATATGTAGACTAGACTAGATTAGAAGAGCTTAGATAAGGGGCCCTCTTTAGCCTAGCGTTCAGACGCGTGGCTACAAAGCTAGACCATACTGAGGGTGGCTGGGTTCGATTCCCGGTGCCGGTATAGGCAATTTTTGGATTGGATATTGTCCCCGTGGTGGAATTAAATGGGAAGTACTTAACTTCACTAATTCAGACATTTTTCGTAAAAAATTTAAATATTTCTTTAGGAAATATTGCTGTTCCAGAGAAAACTTTCGTATTTACGGTTCAATTTTTAAACTTCCGCAGCTATCACTTCTTACTTTTTCTCTGCTGTTTGGCATGGCATTCTACGATGACAACGCCAAATATCAGATTTTCATTTCAGTGTATTGAAGATTTTCAGGCTTGCGGTAGAACTTTGACAGCTGCGGAAGAACTTTACGGAATCCGCAAAATGGAAAATTTTAAAAAGATCCGCAAAACTTCAAGGAAATAATTCGATAAGTCATACAGAAATTCTTTCAGGAATACATTTGAAAATTTCTTCAAAAAATCCAGAAATTTCACTTGAACTTCTTTTACGAATTCCTTTACGAATTGCTTTAGAAAAACCTCAGGACATTCCATAACCGTTTTTTCCCGGAAATTATTTCAAAACTGAAAATTTCGTCCGACATTTTTACAGTTATTCATTCGGAATATACTCCATAAATTCCATCAAAAATTCAAGCCCAAAAATTTAGAAATTTGCTCATGAATTTTCGAATGAAAGAGCTAACCGCGGTGGAGGTTGGTACTCGGATTCTGATGGCTTTTCCGCAAACATGACCTTTAAGTGGTCTTGTTGTGAAGGGGCTATCACGCCTATCTAGAGAGCAGGAGGTTGAGGGTTCGAGTTCTTCCAAAACAAGTGGATTCTTTTCCTCATATTTCCTATTTCAGAACTTCACCAGGTTCAGATTGTCGTCATGCTCAATATTTTTTTAATGTCTACGATTCATAATTCTTGTGATTCCTCCTCGATAACAATCGTTTCATCGATTTCAAATGGCTCACTTCCGTCCGTAGCTGCCGCTTCACTTTGCCCAGCAATCCCTTCGCTTACACTTGGCATTGTTAAATCTTGCTGAAGATTAAAATTTTGGTCATTCATTGCCAACAGAGACTCCAAAGGAGTCTCCTTCAAGTACTGCACCACATCTTCCGGCAATGTTGCAACAAATTTTTCCAGTAATCCATTGAGGTTAGATCCAATTGCTTCCGGATTGTCCTCGTTGGATTCCGATAACAGTAAAGCAAGCTGTGCGTACAGGTCATATAGGCGTTTGTCGAAATGCTGTAAGTTGGCCTGCGTTGAGAAAGATCCATTGAACGTTGTCGTGTTGTGCGAAAATCGTCCACCAATGGTTCGATTCTTTAGCTCCTCATTAATTTGTTCGGCTCTTGAAATTACAGTTTCTGGGATACGGACGCATCTTGCCAAGGAAATGCCATAGTTCTTTACATTAGTTTTGCCCTCTGCCACTGTGTACTTGTAGCGCAAACGTTCAAACCCATCTACGTCCAAAACTTCTGTTTGAAGACATAACCGAGATACGTTATGCATACGTTCCAGAGGGCGCAGCATATCATGGCAGTGCGTCGTAAGAAATACGAACGGCCTCTGTATTGCCGCTAGACTTTGGCAGGATGCTCCAGGTTGAAACCCAACAAAGCCAACAATTCGCTGTAGAAGTTGCCATCTTGGACCACTAGGATCCGGTGAGGGTGTATCACCGAAGAGCTCATCGATTACCACCAAGCTGTTCACCGTCAAACTATGAGCGATAGTTTCCAGCTTACGGGACATTCGTGATGAGTTCGAATGGTCGTGTTCGATGCTTTCCGCTGCACCGAAAACGGCCATCAGTCGATCTGCAATACGAAACACCGCTCTTGCTGCCGGAACATAGCAACCTAGCTGTGCCATGATCTGCAGGAGACTGATGGTCTTCATGTAGACAGTTTTTCCACTCATGTTAGGTCCGGTTACGATGAAGACGTTAAACTCAGGAGTGGCTATCTGTAAACATTAGAACGTCAATTGCTTAGAGAGGAAGAATAACGAGGTAATGGTCCACACTTACAATATTATTTTTAACGACTTTCTCAATTTCCCCGTATGCTTCAAGCAGCGGATGTCGAGCGGCCACTATTTTTGTGGACCTTCCGAAGGTTGGCCGACAAAATTCCTTATCTTGGCTAACTACAGTTAATGACTGTAATACATCCAAATCTGTTACGTTTGCTACCAAGGCATAGATGGACTCTATATGTTCTCTCATATCCTCAATCAGCTGCTTAATGACTGTGAAGCTAACCATTTCAATTTCTTTGACAATTCCATTAATCCGTTCATTGTAGGCCTGCAACGGACATGTAGTCAGACAGTAACGTTGACCCGAACGACTGAGAACTTTGAATGCCCTTGGAATAGTAAGCCCGGCATCCTTGAGAGTGATTTGCATATGAAAACCCATCGTTTTAGTATACGTCATTTTGAGCAACATCCGGAACTCTTGTGTTAGATTGGCCACATATTCTGGAAATAGTAAGCAAATATTACAAATGGCATGTTCTAGGACGAGGAACCTACCTCGAATTTCGTCGATTACTTCTGAGTACAGACTGCGAAGAACGTCAAGCGTTGAAGATACCTTTGATTTTACCAAAAATAGTCTATGATAGTCGGAAGTGTGCGTACTACTGGTTTCCACATCCAGCACAGTGCAAATTTGATCATGAAGCTGTTTGTAAATTTCATTTCCTAGAGTTTGTTTAGCTTCTTTCAAAATCGAACACTGAACGTCTTCCAGTAGAGTTCCAAGTTCCGGAACACTTCGTAAAGCATTTCGTAATGTATTGGCCTGGTTCAATACGTGGATCGTGTTTTGCTTTGTAGTTTTCTAAAAATATGTATGAAGAGTGAACCAATTGATAATAATGAATATTCTCACGTGCCTACCAAACTATCGACATCCATCGCTAGCCTCATTAGTCCTCCGATATCTACCAAATCTCGTAAAATCCGTTGTATTCCACACAGCAGGTCATTCTTCGTCAGCAATTCGTCGACGCAAGTCAGTCGAGTTTCCAGCACCTCCAGACTACAGCTGGGTTCCAACAAATTAGCTCTCAAATGCCTTTTCCCCACGCTTGTAATGCAATGATTCATCAGCCTATATAGTGAGTGATTGTCATTCGTCTTATGCAACGAGTACATCAGTTCCAAGTGTCCAATACATTCCACATCGATCGCCATGGTTAGGGACTTGCTCAAATAGCGAAACTGCAAGGACCTGGGAGCAATGCGCAACAGATCGCTCTCGAAGCAATGTCGAACAAGAGCTCCGACTGCTGCCAGACCGTAGTACTTGGCACGAAGTGTGTCTTTCAGCGTACGGAACGTCGAACAGCACAGGCTTTCCATGTGCTTCAGAGCAAAACTTTCGTTGAAGAAGCTTCTGGGTAGACCGAGTATTTGTACGTTGGGTAGAATCTTTCGGATCAGATCTGGCAGACTAGAGGCACGGGTGTTCAGTGAATGGTCACTGAAGAATACCTAATAAGATGCGAAAAATAATTATCAATTTTTTGATAGTTCATGGAAGCAAAAATGAAACCAAGATTTAAAGGAACACAGACATTAATTCATTTCTTTCGAAGCATGGTTTTGTATAGGAAAAGCTCAATTTGCGTATTATTTGGATTGAGAAAACTACGACCACTTGAACTGTGAGAACTTCATCGGTAGTTTGGGCTATTATGGGCTCCAGTACTCTCCTCTTACTGTCTTTCAATTTTCCCACGTGTCCTGACGATATTTGACGAATCGCTCTGCCAACAAAGATGTTGAAATCTACACGGCATTGGAATCAAGTTATGTTATAACGTGTTGGATGGGACATGACATGTAGACTACCATGCGTTTCCATTTTCCCCAAACACACGGGACGCAACTGTCGCCACTTGGCAACTGCGATTTTGTCGCCGTTGGTGTGGAAGCGTAAATGTGACCTAGCGATGAAGGTGTGGCGACAGTGGCCCAATGAAAGTCTCGTCGCGTGTGTTTGGGGGAATCTTAAAAAATGGATAATGTCTGAGACAAAATCACGAAAGAGTTAAAACTGGCTAAAACTAGCATAGAGAAAGCAGATGCTGATGTAATATTAGGAATTTAGAAACCCTTTCTGAATGCAAATCAAACCACCTTCCTTTTGTCACTGGAGTGATATCAGCTTCCAAAGTGATATTCTTCCTTCCCTCTTCATACGGGAGTTTGGCAGAAGGAATGTCGTAAGATTTATATCATTACAAATACTGCCCTCCACTCGCTTCCAAATTCACTTCTATAAAACATTCTTCATGCCTGCCGTATTCTAACGGAACTATCAAGTCTGTACTTTCGCTCTAATTCTATTTAATATCTATTTTGAACATGTACGTCTTAGTTGGGAAGACGATATGTATTGCTGTTCCAGAGAAAATTTTCCGCTTTCCGGTTCAATTTTTAAATTTTTAAGCTACCGCAGCTGTCACTTCATACATTTTCTCTGCTGGTTGGCATGGCATTCTACGATGACAACGCCAAATATCAAATTTTTGTTTCAGTGTATTGAAGATTTTCAAGCTTGCGGTAGAACTTAACTTGCGCATAGATGACTTGAAGCTCTTGATAAAAGTTGTTACCGAATGAGGTAACAATACGGTCAACGATACTGATTCCATCCAAACAAAAAACCCCTCCCATCCAAAAAAGCAACTAACACACCCCTGGACATTTTCCACAACCGGCGAAATAAAATCGGGCATCCCACATTTTTGGAGCGAAAAAGCAACAACCCGAGAACTGAACGAAAGGGGCAGCGAAGAAAGATGAAAAAAAAAGTTTAATCAGGGAGTCAGTGGCAGAGAGTTGACGCGAGCGGTTGCAAACGTGTAAGTTCTCGATATTCAACCTCAGCTCCGTGGTGAAACGTGCTTGCAAACCCGTCGGACCACAACCAAGCCAATACCAAGTCTGCGAGTCCAACATCCGCTCCGGGAAACGGGCCAGCGAACCCGTCGGACGCCAATCTAGCCACCATACGACTGCGTGTCCAACCTTTCCTTCGAGAAACGGGCCTACGAACCCGTCGGACGCCTCCAAGCCACGTGTAAGTTGTCGATATCTAACCTCAGCTCCGTGGTGAAACGTGCCGGCAAACCCGTAGGACCCCAACCAAGCCAATACCAAGTCTGCGAGTCCAACATCCGCTCCGGGAAACGGGCCAGCGAACCCGTCACGCCAATCAAGCCACCATATTTCTGCGTGTCCAACCTTTCCTTCGAGGGACGGGCCAGCGAATCCGTCGGACGCCAAGCAAGCCACCAATACTTCTGCGTGTCCAACCTTTCCTTCGAGAAACGGGCCATCGAACCCGTCGGACGCCAAGCAAGCCACCAATACGTCTGCGTGTCCAACCTCTCCTTCGGGAAACGGGCCTACGAACCCGTCGGACGCCTACCAGCCACGTGTAAATTGACACGACCAACCTCTGCTTCGGGAAACTGCTCCAGCGAACCCGTCGGACGCCAACCAAGCCAACGAACCCGTCGAAAGAACCCAGCCACGTAACGAGTCTACGAACCCATTGAACGCCTCCGGCGACCTACTAGGTGTCGCCACGTCTTCGCCGTCGCATGCATCCTGCCCCTCGTTCCGAGACAGCCAACTCTACAAACGCTTCCGGCGAACAACCAAGCGACGCCACGTGTTCGCCGTCGGCTTCATCTTGGCCCTCCTTCCGGGCCAGCCAACCCATCGAACCCATTCCATCGTTCCGGGCGTATGAACCCGTGGAACGCCACCCAAGGTATGTCACCAGCGCATCTCCTTAGTCGCATGAATACACCATCAGGTACCCAACGTCAGTAAACGGCCGCACCGAATTCTAATCCTTCCCAAAACTAACCCTACCAAATGAACCTACAATAAACAAAGTAAAATGTATTTAAAAAATCTTTTAAATTAACCACTCAGCCCTAGGTAGCATGCCAGTCCGTTGACTTTCTTGTCGAGTCCGCTTCTGCAAGGTTTATGTGTCGTGTGTTCCCTCAAGCAGGTGTCGTGCCGACCATGAGAAGTTATGAGCAAAGAGAGCTAGTGAGGGAGACGTAAAGACGCCCACTCCGCAGGAGTACGGACGTCATAGGAGATTGTTACAAAGTGTCGATTTTTCTCGATTGTCGTGCATGATTGATGGTTGTTGATTTGGTTTCCATGACGAAACGTGGATGCGGCAGACGTTGGACGCCGTGTTATTTTTCATCTCGGACTCCTATGACGTCACAGATGTTCCCGCTGCTGCAGTGTGACTATTTTCATCCGTGAGGTCCCAGTAGTAACATGTTTGGCGTTAACGGTTCCGGATCCAGAGGGTCATCAGCAACATGTGCTAGCGGTTGATTATTGACAGTATTCATTGCTTCGCACTATTCGTGTGAAGAACTAAACCCGTAAGGTGTTGCTCCTGTAGTATCGCACGAAGAGCGGTTTTGATGGAAAGCACTAGTCGAGCGACGAGCCTCCGAAATGCGGTTCGCCAGTCGGTATACTTCTTCCACTTCCACTGCACACCTCTAACGCTCAAGGAACCTTCGATCTGCAGCAGAAAAAGACGAAACCGTCAGGTAATAGTACCTTGAAAAGCTAATTTCATTTAACTTCCTAGTTTCGAACAACCAATCCGTCCAACTGGGAACAATTTCCGGAATTTAATCTAAGTGGATCAAATATACTCATCATGAACCTCAACAGCTGCCGTTTTGTTGGAATGGCTTCGTTACTTCGGAAACACTCATCCAGGTTTAAGAAAGCCAACGCAAAAACAATTTAATCGGACTGCAGGTCCCATCTAATTCCGAGAATGCGAATCTCACCTTCTGGACAATTGGTCAGAATTTCAGAATCGAGCGACTAGCCCACAGTTCTGGAGTTCGAAGTGAACTTCGCCATCTTGAATCCGCCTTGTTTGTGAACATTTATCACACGTTGGATCAGTTCGATAGCGGCTTCTTCAGTGTAAGCGCAGTAGAAATAATCGTCGACATAGTGTTGTTTAACAACTGCTCGTTCGAAGCCAGGATATTTTTTTTCCAATTCCTTTGTGATAATTTGTGCCATCGATGGTGAGGAAACAGCGCCACATATCATCACCTTCATCAAGTGGACTCGTGCAATTCATACCACGCCATAGAAAACGTTGAGAATCTTGATCTTCAGGACGGATGCGGACTTGATGAAACATTTCCCAGGTGTCAGCTACGAAAACAATCTTCTACAACCTTACTCGTACCAAGATCACAAACAGCGGAGGATCGAAGTCCACACCCTTCAAGAGCAGATCGTTTAAAGAGAATCCATGCGACTTTGCTTTCGCGTACAAGACCAAACTTCTCTACACCCGTCACGCTGAAGTGAGGTTGGTACCAGGTGTTAGATTTGTCTGACAGTTCTTCAGGCTCGAGTTTCCTGGCATAACCCTTATCGAGGTAGTCTTGAATCTGGCTACAGTATTTTTCTGCAAATTCAGGATTTAAGTCCATCTTTTTCCCAATGGTCTGAAGCCGACGCAAGGCTAGAAGTTTACTATCCGGGAAGATGAAATTGTTGTACTTATAAATCTGCTCTACATCAAAGTGTTCTCCTCAGCGTGTGATTGTGCGATTCATGATATCCATGCACGTTGATCTTCTTCCTTGTGCAGTATTCCGTTCGTCCATTTGTACGTTACGGGTGCAATCGTTCTTCGTAGTCCGATAGTCTCAGCAACATCAGGATCCAGCGAAGAGTCTTCATCGAAAAGCTCGAACACTTCCTCTACATCTCTTAGTCCTCGAAATTTTACCTTGCCCCACGCGGAGCAGTGCGCTCATGTTCTAGCCGTTCACGTTGCATACGTTCCCTTGATGTTCGGTGCGATAGTTCCACGGACTTCTTGTGGATTCGTCGGAGTGTACTACCTCGTGATGATTCTGCTAGCAGATCGAACACTTCTTATCGGGCTAACAGTCCCGTCTAGCATGGTTCGACTTAAGGCATATGTAGTAAACCTTGTAGGAATTTGCTGGGGACCGACGCTGAGCAATCGTCAGTTTACGAAACTTCCCCTTCTCCATACCACAGTGAGAACTTGCTGCGCACAAGGGACTTTGTGACATTGAACACAGGGTTGAGACTTGCAAGTTGGTTGTCCATCTCATCCTCCAACCAATAATGGGAGAAAATGTTGAACACGACGACTTCGCATTGAAGCGGTCTTGTGTCGAATCCACATCTGTGTGCTGAAAGCAAGTCAGATGCCAGATGAGCTCGGGATTCATCAGATAGTTGTCCGTTTGCCATCGCAACCTTGGTGCCAATCAACGCATTGTAAAAGATACGAAAAGATTCTATGTTTCCCTCCTTAACGTTGGCCAAATTTCTCAGAGCTTTCAGTCTATTCGAGCAACCCATTAGGTGCGACCGAAATTAGACTTCAAATTCGCAAGATTTGATTCACATTGTCAGGGGACAAGCGCAGAGCTTGTACGGTCTTAACGTGCTTTTCCCTTTAGCGCTTTATCCAATTGTTTCAAGATTGTCACGATAAGCTGGAACTCCTCTTCGCTATACATTGGATCGGTGACTGGAGTTGGACTGCAGCTCAATCTTCCTCATATCTCGTTCTAGCTCCCGCTTCTGGAACTCAGCGTTCCGTTATTCCGTCTACAAAGCCAGATCATGTTGAATCCGCAGCTCCGCTAGTTGTTTTTCTGCTCCGATTCTGTCTCGTTAGACAGAAGCTCGCAGCTCAGTCACCTAATTTTGCTATTCCAACTTCAAGAGCATGAATTGACTGTCCGTTTTTCTGCTTCGGGAGGTCCGGGATCGATTTGACACTAATCCAGTTTTAGCATCATCTTTTGTGGAATCGGATATGACCGATTTGCTCTCCGGCACATCGACCTGCTCACCTGTAATGGTCGTGGTGGCAGCGATGTCCATGTTCCGGAGCCTATTTAGGTTCTGTTGGTTTGGTGGAGTACGAACCATCTCACCGAGTTTCGGTATCTCGACGACGTAATTGTCTAACCGTTTGGATGCAATACCACGATTCTTAAGACTAGAGCAACGTATCTGTTTTTCCATATAAGCCGATTTGTGATTTAAATTACGCTTTCAGTGAGCTAACGGGAACCGCAGAAGCACCGTCACACCAACTCACCAATTCACCTGCCGGTGGATAGACTGTAGGATTTCAGGATGTTATGCGTTTGGGGTGGAGTCTCAGGTTTGGCCACATTCAGGATCCCGCCAACGACACCAGTCACTCACAGATCTCACACTACAATATCACGAAGCTAGCAGACAGACACTTTTCCAATGGCAGTTTGTCACCTTTTGACTAGTAATTACTAACTTATAAGTTTTAGGATACTATTTTATTTTATAGGAAGTTAGATTAAGTGCATTTTATTTGCTTCTGGATGGCTTGAAGTTCAAAAAGTGTCGATTTCTCTCGATTTTCGTACATGGCTTACTCCGATGGTTGTTGATTTGGTTTCCACGACGACACGTGGATGCGGCAGACGTCGACTATGATGCCACAGATGTTCCCGCTGCTGCAGTGTTGGCAACACTGATCTAATTCGTTATACTCCATGAGTGGATATTGAAGGGACCATCAACTCATGGAAATTACGAGATGTGGAATAGAAAATCCTTGGAAAGCTATTTGAAAGGACCATCACAGTAACTCATATAAGACTCATATTCTGAACATTTGTTACATGGAGACTTTTGCGTTATTATTGCACAAATAAACGATTTTTTTCGACAGGCGTACAGATCAAGGACGCTTTGGTGTATTTAAGGTGGTGTTCGGAATTTGAATCAAAGTGTTCGGAGTTTGAGACAATTTTTACTATGCGTGTTCGGCATTTGAGACAAAGTTTGGCAGAATAAAATCATTCTGTATTGATAGTTACAATCAATGAAATGTGAATATCAAGCGCCTAGATGGAAGTTCTATTCTTTCGCTAACCAATGGAAACAATTGGTTGATTAAATTATTTTAATTCATGTGTCATAGAGACCTCCGAAGTGAAAAATGTATTTAAGTGTTCGGAACATGAATCAAAACGGTGGACTGTTTCCATGAGTCATTTTCGGGTATAGAACATCGAACCCAGCGGGACATCGCAGCAGAGGCAGACCTCGAACTCGATCGAAATCTAACCTGGCAACATGTTAAAACGATAGCTGGACATCGCTCAGGATGGAGATCTTTCAAGTCGGCCCTATGCACCACCGGAGGTGTACTGGACCCATATCATGGTGGATTGACTGTATGTTCTCATAGCGGATAGCGGTCTCATATTCAGGATCCATTATAATGATATGATCACCAGATCTTTATTTTATTTCAAAATTTCTCGAACCCCCGAGACGAACTGGTCGGGGCTCAGCCAAATCCCACTAAGCGCCAATGAAAAATTACCCATTTTCTTGCACAAATCGTATCGGATATCCTTCTATCGTATAACTGGAGATACCCAACAACAAATGTACAAATGAATTGATAATAGTTACATTCGGTTTTCATTCTACGAACAAAATATCACAAGTCAGTCAAAAAGACGTTGGTCCGGTTTCGCTGGACCCCGACCAACTATGCCTTAGATCCAGGGGCTTGAATCCAAAAGAGAATGAAGAAATCTCTCACTTATCATCTCTGTTTTCATATATGATAAAGAACTGATTCGGAAGGCTATACCGCATGATAAATTTCTTATCTGATGGTTCTGATGATGCATTTCAACTTGTTCTACACAGCTGTGCGGTTCCCAACACAAAATGAGTAAGAACAAAGCGAGAATCATCATTTCTTTGTGGGGACTGCCTATCCTATTCTATGTTTTCGCAGTATACAAGTTTGATAAATTTGTTATCATGGCTGATGGTTATGATGCGGAACAGTTTATGCCTTTCTTTTATCGTTGTTCGTTATCTATTGAGAGCGATTTCTGTTCAGATCTCTTACTGTTTTCTTGTGCGTTGTAGGTATACTGTAATCGGACGCGATTATATGCTGCCTTTTGAAAGTAATTGGGAATAGGGGATCTGCTCCTGGATTTCATCTCACGGCTCCGATGTCCATCTCATCAAAACAAAACAATGGAAGGGAACTTGATTAAATCAAATTTTGTTTCTTATTTTTGTGATTTTTTTCAGCAGTGAGCACTCATGTTTACAGAAAGAAGCAACGAAATCGGTGCGGTATATCTTTGTTTCACGATGAGATGAATATATGTTCAGTGAGATGGAAATCGGAACACTTCCCCTGCCACAATTAAAGCCGCTCAAAGGAAGTCTTTTTACCTCTTTGCCTATTCTTACAATATATGAATCGTGTTGAAATTCTTCTTGACGAAGCAAATGGGTCACAAAGCCAATGGATCGCCTTTTGGTAGGTGTAATAGCGGACACCTTCCTATGTACATAACCGGTACCAAATAGTTTTTCGTGAAAAGTACCTAATTTTGAGAAAGCCTGCGTTAGATGTCTTTCGCCATACAAATTTCTGGTGGTTCACTCATGCTGGCTATATACGCATATTCTATAGCGCCTAGATGTGGCAGCGGCGGGTAGAAAATCAGCCACTGCCAATAATTCATTCGTTATAAAAGGTATTTGCAATTAAATAGCCAAAATTATTTTAACTGGGTGTTATAGCTTACCACTATAGGGTTCAGTACTTGCAGCGAAGACAGGATGTTCGAATACCAAAAGTTGTCACTGAACTGGGACATCTGCAGAACCGGCGCCGTAATGTCGATGCCTGCTAAGCCGATCTCGAGCGTAGCGTGACCACGTCCCTCGGCCACGGCACATATTGGGTACGGTTCGTTGGCGGCTACCGTTTCGTTCAGTGTGTCATGGATGCTTTTGGAAATGGTATGAAGAATCATCTGTCGAGATTGCGATGCCAACCAAACTTACCTCTTGCTGGTGGCCCGACTAGTGCTCGGACGGAGGTCAATATGTCGGAAAACTTGCGGCGGTGGAAGAGGATCCACTGGCCGATCGATGCGATTTTTCATAAAATTCATCGCGTGGTTTGTTGGCGAACACGTGCGCTTTGTTTACTTTGCGTGTTCAAACTGACAGTTTTATTGGCTTACTTTGATCGTCTGGAGAAAGTCGACCCCAATGTTGGCGATATGGAAAGATTTGCTAAAGCTAAGAGTGAAATCAGTAGTGATTCAGTTTGGTTGCAAATTTTCGAACACTATTCTAGTTTGAATATGAGCCAAAATAGAACAAACTCCAAGACAAACTCACACTCTTCCTTAGCAGTGTTCTATTCATGTTTGATTTTTTTTTTCATTGGATGAAATGATTATGTTGCTACTGAGGAAGCCGCCGTAAATGTAAAGTGGATTGATCCTTATAAAATGACGCTTCCATGCACCAAAACAATTGAAAAATATTCGAATTTCGGATTCATTCGTGGTTCAAATCTACGAAAAATTTACCTGAGCGGTGTAACAGTTTTAAGCTTTTGAATCTCGACTGTTATAAAAAATGTATCTTGAGCCACTGCTGGGAAAATGAATGATTCAGATTCATCTTTAAACTGACAGCCCCGAACAATTTGAATCACTGCTGATTTCACTCTAAAAAGTATTTATTTGAAACGCACGTTGAAAAAGTTGTTCTTCTATTGTCAATATTTAAGATGACATCGAGATTTGAGGGAATCGATGCATAAAACTCACATTTATGTTGGTCTAGCTCGATCAAAAAGAGACCGTTAGTTTGGTACTGTGTTTTGCCGTAGGATTGTCAACTCTAGTATTTATTCATTTTCATAGGCTCTCATAGACAAACAATATCTATTCGCAATACAAATAACATGTGTTTTCGAAGTTTTAACGCCCTTTTGTTGGACGTTTGTTTATCTTTTAGACACTTACTTTTAACTGCAATTAAAAATAATTAAAATTGTATACAGATTGAAAGGATCGCGAAAACTTAGATTTAGAGAAACTTGATCAGAAAATAGTCTGTAAAAGTTTGTAATTTTTGTTTTGTGATCACAATACGGACAAATAAAACATCACTTTGTAATTTTCATTCTTTCATGGCGTGTGTATGTCTCAAATGTATATTTTCTCCCTTTCGTCATAACGAGAGAACAATAATACTTAGCTTTACAAAACATGGTATTCAATTTTACACTGTATGTTAGTTTTAACCTTCTCTTATGTTCACTTTATTCACTCTGGTTGTCTACTTCCAAGTTGCAAACTATTTAGTAGCATTGGAATTCTTTTAAACAACATCTTCCGATTTTCATGTCGCACCCTTTTTACAATCGATCGATCGCACATTGCACTTCCGGCTCTATTCTGTTTTACGGTATTTCTAACTTCTACGGTTCGCTCTCTGTCAAGCTTTGGTATGCTCTGCATCTGCAATATACACAATTGTCAATTGCGGTATGTTTCTTGTCCACTTATTCCACTTATGAGAAAAAAGTATGTGTTCCATATTATGTCCATAGCACAATCAGATGTAATTTACAAAGGTAATTCTATTCACCGGATCGATTGCTCACCCACGAGATTTTTTCGTCGCCTGATTTGACGTAGTTTTACTTTTTCAATCTGACTTACATTTTTCTTTTTCTAACATAAGTAAGCTGACGTCGAATCGAGATTGAGAAATATAGGTTTTTCTTCTGGTTGTTCGCTTTTTTTGTCTTCAGAAAGTCAATTCAATAGATTGAAAACAGTTTCACAATCATTCGCCACGACTTTCATAAGAAATGCGTGAAATGCTTCCAAGTTTAAATAGTATGAGTAGTTCAGTTGTTCGCTGCTTTTTATTGTGTGTCTGGTTGAGTGTATGTAAATATGTGTTTGCTAATTATTTTCACTTTCTAATCGCGTGTTATGAGTTTGGGTTTGTTTAATTTGTTCATCGATTTAGGTTGAAAGTGTATACTAACTAAGCGATATTTGATTAATATCTGTATGCTGTATTTTTCGAAACATAGCTTGAGTATATTTCACCACCTTCGGTTTAAAGTTTGTTGTTGTTTTCTAGATAAGCCGACATTGCATCAATCATTGTTGTAATTTTTATTTCTAGAGTCATTTGTTTTAGCGTAAAAACTAATAAGCGTTTAGTTGTTTGATTCTCCTCTGTTCCTACTCAGACAGATCATGGTTTGTTTTACTAAGCGAAAAACACTAGCTTCAAATAATTATATTTTCTCAAAAGCTGGTGGAGTATTTGCGTTTGGTTAGTAAAAGAAAATTTAAAAAAATGTCATCAAAAAAGCAATTTCACTCCTATAATTGTATATCAAATGTGTTTTTACGTTCGATACTAACGTGAATTTTCAAATTATGCTGCGGTTATAACCTATTCGGATAACTGTATCAGTTTTGTATATTTTACTGGGTGAACGAGTATGGGATTGTGTTTTCTTGTAATTATTTTAGCGGATGAAATCGCGAATTTACTTCTTATTTCAGTTACTTGTTAAGCTTCTATAGAATTTATACAGTTTTTTTCTCCGAATTTGATTTACCATGATGCATTGTAGTTACAGCCTTTTGCCCCTTCTGTTTCGTGATTTTGTGTATGTTTATGTAAGTGTTCGTTCAGCTGATGTCCATAAGCGATATTTCGATTCCGTAAAGTGAGTGAATGTGCGTAGCATATCCGGCTTAAAGCTTACTATGTTTCTCAGCGCTTGTTAGCAACAGCACTAAACTCCGTTGCTGTGTAGCATACTTTTGCAGTTATCATGTTGTCCATGGTAAAATTGGCTAGTAAGTTTGGTTTAGTAAACATTTCTCTATAAGAATGTCTACAATATCATTCTTTGCCACCTGTTAGTTCTTCTTTGCCGTCTGCAGATAAGAGATTTCAAACCAAATTTTATTTGAATCTGTTCCGTTCTTTCTTTTTTTCGCCATTTAGATAATGTTTTGATCTTACGCAGATAATACTTAAGTTCAAAGAATGTGTTCCCAATAACTCGTGTTTTAAAATTGAAAATGATGTAACATTACTTCATAACGCGTTTTACGAAGTCGAATTGACTCAAAGACCTGCTTGTTTAGAGCTTACGTTGAACTTCCTAGAGATCAAAGGTTAGGTATTATATGAATGGTCATGTTTTGTGAAATGGGTTTAAGCCATAAGAAATTAATTCCTACCAATTATTATGAGGCGTGAAACTGAATATCTTTTGTGTATCGGATCGGAAAGGTAATTAAATCATGAAAAACTTAGTACATGTACAGCGGGTTTGCTTTGTTCTCCACTGAATAGTAGTATTCTTGAGAAGTGATAGAAGATCTAACAAAATTTATCATGTTTTGTTGTTCACATACTTTGGTGTGTATTGGGATGATCTTTTTAATGATGAAAAATACGGTCAATATGCGCCCGCTGATAAAATCTTTAATTTTGTTGATCCTACCATCTGAAAATGTGTATTTCCGATTTTTTTTTTCAAAACACCTTAAAGAGCCGATGGGATGCCAAAAGACACGTGGTCGTCCTTCCTGTTTCTCAAAATGTTTCAAGTATGAAAAAAAAAAAAAAAACGAACAACAAAATACACTGAGTGCTTCTGCCGCTCGGATTAGCAGTGCACAGAAACTGACAACAGTGTCCTTAACAGTGACTATTTGGATTGATAATGCGCGAAACCACCAAGCATGTGCTTTTCGTAGTTGCTACTCCGTGATTGACCAGAACAATCGCAATTGCACAGGGAAGCAAAGGTTGGAAGCATGGGATTTGCTCTTTAACCTAAATGAGCATAGTCCGAGCTGAGAGTAAGCTCTTGATACTACACATCAAATTAAATATATACCTTTTTGGCACAAATTCCGAACATGGCTCATATCCCGAACACTGGCGTTTTAGCGCCGTAAAACTAAAGTTTTCATTGGTTTTCCATACTGAGGGTCAAGAATTCAAGCTTCTATGGAGAAAATTACATAAATAACGCCAAAATGGCCATTTGAAAGCGGGATATGAGCCATGTTTGGAATTTGAGCCAAAACGGTACTGTCGTCAGGCAACAAGTAAATTTTCAACAAGAAAAAGCAATCAACGTAAGCGCCACCTGAAAAGACTAAATTTTGTTTTGTGTGTAATGAATGGATGATTAGAGAACAACAATCTTACGAGAGTTTAGCAAATACAATTCAAATCCAATTCAAATACAATCCATATCCAATCCAAATGCAGTTCAAATCCAACTTAAATCCGTACATTTAATCCAACTTTTAGTCTCGTGTAGTACACCATCAATCTGAACTTCAGCATATTGATGCAGACCTTCGGAGCAAACACCTTACAATTGACGTTTATCTTAATTTCGCAAAATCTGACCGTATTTTTAAATGAGAGGCGAGTAAACCAGTGGTACTGCTATTCAATAACTCCAAACTAAGCTTATGCATAATAAATTCGAACTTCCGAATAGCTTTGTGAAATCCGGCAACCTTATTGGTTGTCTCATATACACTACCGCCGCTGATTGGCTACATGGAATTTATATGCTCGCTCGTAAACAATTTTTCATTGGTCCTCCATACGCGCCTCGTAGTTTCACAAATGGACCAATCAATAAGCAAAAACTGCCGCTATGAAATGAGCAGATCGCGCCACCGTTGACATGTTCTGTCAAACACACACGAATAGGAATACGCGTATACAGTGCCGCCGTTGTTTTGATGCGGTGAGTAGAGGTGTGCGCCGGTCCGATATTCGTCGGCGGCGGCGTTTGTCAGAATTTTGGTCGGCGGCGGCGGCGTTTTCGGCGTCACGCCGAAAGCCATTTTAGCCGGCGGCGGCGGCGGCGTGAATCGGCGTGGGGATTTTTTCATAACGTTTTCAAAGATTTTTTTTTGCATTTTTCGGGATAGTTTTAAGACATTAAAAGAAGAATCTTTTGAATTTCGCATGAAAAATCTAATGAACTAATAAACTTAAAAAATCTATAAATTTTTCCAAAATTTGGAAAATATTTATGGATTGTTTGAAGTTTCTAGAAATCTTTGAAATTACCAAGAGAAGCTTTTTGAATTCCAAAATAAAATTGTTTGGAATTTCAGCAGAAAATTTGTCGCAATTTATATGAGAAACTTCAGAATTTTCATTAAAAAAAATATTCTTAACTTATACAGGAAAAAAATCGGAAATTTATGAAAAGTTCCTGTTGAGTTTCTGTTGAGTATTCTTTCAAATTTGCACAAAACATTATTGATAATTGTAGAAAAGTGCGACTGGTAGTATGAGCGTTTTACCGTTGGCTTTCTCAGTCTACACTCAAAATAATCTACCCATTAATAGTACGTGAAAAATCACGTACCCACTAAATTCACTCACCCCACTCAATTTACCGGATAACTATGAAAAGTAAGGAGTGTAACATGAACCTTGAATGAAACTTTTTGAAATTAACCTAAATAAACGATATGATTTACGTGAATTTCACTTCACTGAAGCATAAGCTGAGAGAGAACCTCACTCAGCTTAATGTTTACATGTCAAAACTTTTCGTATGTCAAAAGTTTTCACCAAATCAGTGCTTTGTAAGAATCCATTATTTTTTACAAATTATTGTGAATTAATTGTTCATCGAGATTCATAAGGTATGTATTGCTGAATGCTGATACAGATGCCCATGTTATTCGTGTGGCGATGATTGTATTCATCTAGTTTCATAAAACATGTTGCAGGAAAATATCGCTAGAACATGGATGGACATTTTCCAGCTGCAGCTCAACAAATGCACATCATTAACTGCCATGTGTACAATTTTCACACGCTCCTCGCCATCGCATTCGCCACCATCGTGCTTATATTCAACCAAAATACAACATCTCGTTTCTCATATGCATCTGGATCAATTTCTTTTGTGTCATACAGTGGCCGAACATAAGAATCATCGCAAACTATTATTGATGATGTAATAATTAATTCGAATGTGGGAAAGATTTTATTCAATACATAAATAGAAATACAAATCAAAGATAGAAATCAAAAATATTGCTGTTTCATTTTTTTTAAATAAAAACAAAACAAATATTATTTATTCATGTTCCTCATGTAACCCATTGAAAAAGTCACGTAGACTTTATGTTGAATGCCTGTGACATCCGATTGAGTGGTACTGAGTTCCTTCACCATTGAATCACTTATCCGTTACGTGAAAAGTGCTGTGGAAAAAAACCACGTAGGTTTTCACGTAGACATGACGTGAAGATTATTTTGCGTGTAGAATAATAAAGACGACTAGTTTGGCATGGCCAACGATAAAACAATCAATTCTTAAGAATTTTCGGGGGAAACTCTAAAGAGCGGAGGATTGTTCAAAATGTTTCAACGAAAAATTATTCGAAATTATTAGATTTCTACGAGAAATTCTTTGTACAGTAGACGTTCGATAACTGAAAGTCATTTAACTGCAATGCTTTTAACTGCATTTCGAAAGTTACATCAGTTTTCACTTATCGGACAGCCGAGCTTCAAAACGATGTTAAAGTCGATGATAGCTGCATAGCGGTGAACAATTAGATGCACTTCTATTTTGACGACGTCTGACAATTGTTTGGCGTCCAGAATGCGTCGCAGCTAGCGAAAGCCATTCGCTAGCTGAAACGAAAACAAGTTGCAATTATCGAACGACTAGTGTACTGTCGTTCTACGTATTGTCCCATGTTATCTTTGACTAAAAATCGTTAACTCAAGTCAATTTGTCCCACCGAAAAAATGAAGTGGTTTTTTGATGATGCTAGAGACTGAAAACCGTTTAAATAAGTAGTAATTCGTTTTATATCCTGGAAAAGTCTTGCCTATGCTCATAACATCCCAAAAATATTTGTTAAATTTTAAGATCCAATCGATTTTGAAATCAGTGGGACAAATTGAATCGAGTTTGGATTTTTTCATCAAAGGTAACATGGGACAATTATGCGTAGAACGGCAGTGTATTGTCCAAAACAAATTCTTAGGAAATTCCATTGGTCGAAAGCCGTATGTCCGAACTGGTAGTTTGGCCGAAAAAGTCGTTTTCCCTCATCAGTCTTTTTCCAATACGGTTAGATGACTTTACCCATTAATGGGTACTATGTTATTGTTGATATTATTCCACAGTGAAAATTCACGGTGGGAATAATATCAACAACAACATAGTACCCATTAATGGGTAAAGTCATCTAACCGTGTAGGTAATCAGCCCAAAAATGCCGTTTGGCCGATATGGTCGTTTGACAGAATGGGTCATTTGTCCGAAAATATCGTTTGAGCCAACAGGTCATACGGCCAAATGTCAATAACTTAATGGGTTATTTAGTCTAAATATCCATCCGTTTGGCCTAATGACATTTACGTTGAAAAAGCCTTTTGTCAAACGACCGTTGAAAGAAATTTCGTAACCTCTCTATTTTTAAATCGATACTGGCATTTAAACCGAAAGCCATCTAAAGCCATTTCTGGCCATATTACCCGTTCAGTACGAGGTTCAGTCATTGAAATTTGGCCGTATGTCCCCGTTGGACCAAATGACATTTTTGACCAAATGGTTCATTCTGTCAAAAAACTATTTCTGCTAAATGGCATTTTTGGCCAACGATCGTTTCGGCCAGGCAACCTGTTAGGGCAAACGGCTGTTTCGGCCAAATTACCAGCTCGGCCGTCTGTCACTTTCGGTCACTGGAACTTACCAAAAAATTTTATTCGAAAATAGAAAGAATTTTCTCAAGAAATCCAAAAACAATCCTCAAAAATTCCGAGAATTTTTCCGATGTTTTTAAGTTGGCTATGTCTATTTAAACGTTTAATGATGAACTTCTTCCTGCGAAAAAAAATCACTCCAATAAAGGATAGAAAACTAACGTCTTTCGACTGAATGTTCATTTCGACCAAATTGCCCATTCAACCAATCGACTATTTCGACCGACGATTGTTTCAGCCAAAGGAAGAGTTCTGTGCGTGATCTCTCTTGTTTCGGACCGCAGAACGATTGCGCGGTCGGACGAATTATTGTGATCTGCATTGCGCGGCCGGTAATAAAATTAATCAGTTCTGTGCGTGATCTCTCTTGTTTCGGACCGCAGAACGATCGCGCGGTCGGACGAATTATTGTGATCTGCATTGCGCGGCCGGTAATAAAATTGATCAGTTCTGTGCGTGATCTCTCTTGTTTCGAAGCGGGCTTGGTAGTCATATGGCTACTGCTTCTGCCTCATACGCAGGAGGTCGTGGGTTCAATCCCAGGTCCGTTCCATTCTCCTACTTTGTATCTTCCTTTATATTTCTCATGTTCTAGCAATCGCTAGAACTGGAAATGGACTTTCATACCGTTTCCATTTTTATTCCTATACCTTCAACTTGAGTATTCTAACAGTAATCTGCTAGAATTGGAAATGAACTATAGAGCTCGTTTCCTACATCCAATTAGAAATTCCATCAGTTACCTTCTCCTATCTATCACATTGGCAGCTCGTTAACCAAGACGAACCTTTGCCTCTCCAACCTAACCCAGAAATTCCAACAAATTCCGCATGAACTCGTGGCAAGTGCAGAGGTATATTCGGCTTGTAGTGGGCAGTGATTGCATCATCGTTTCCTCCTTCCCTACGTTGACTTGCATTCTGACGTGGCAGGCGCCAGTATGACCTAACAAATGAGATCACCAGTACTTGTACATTGAAGATGTATGCTAGTCCCAAGCAAACATCTGTTGGTTCCCTGTGCAAGAACAGCTGATCTGGTCATAATGGAGTAGCAACTACGAGCAGTCAATCAAGCTCAAGCTCAAGCTCGACGATTGTTTCAGCCAAAGGAACTGTTCGACCAAATGACATTCTTAAATATCTTTAGGCTAGATATCCTTGCAAAGTCTGAACACATAATGAGAGCATATAGAAAATATATTTTGATTTTGACATCAAATTGATTCATAATTTGTTTTCAAATATGTATAAATCACTATGATTGATTATATATTTTGATCTCATTTTGCTGTAGATTACTAAATTGAATTATATGACATCAAACGGTGTACTTATTTTGCTATCGGAAACTAATATCAAATTTAGTTCGCTCTCATCTACAGCAGAAATAGTTTTTGATTTGATGTCACAGTAGGATAATTCTACCATACGTTTTGTTATTTTCACCATTAAAAAGACTAAAAAGATATCAAACTAAGTAAACATAATCAATGATTTTCACTACATTAAAATAAGTTATTGATTTGCTATTAAGCTTTGCTCGAGTAGGCTTTTACCAAATAGTCTATTCGGTTGAATGATATGGGCTAACAACTTTCAGCCATGTGACTTTCTGCCGAACAACTCTTTTCTGTTCAAAAATTCAATTTCAATAAAGCTTTTTTTTATTTCACCGGGAACTCCTTCGCAATTTGCACGCTTAGTGTTTTACGGAGCGCTCTAAGAAATAGAAATTTAAACAAAATATTTTATGGAATTTTCATAGAAATAAATTTGTAGAGATCTATCAGGAAATTATACGGAAAATGCACTGAATCTTCGGAGTTTCCATTGAAAATTTGAATCGGCGTGGAAAATTATAGATCAGCGGCGTGACAAATTTTAAACGGCGGCGCGCCGATGCAAAAATGTCGGCGGCGGCGGCGTGCCAAAAACTGTCGGCGGCGGCGGCGTGGCGGCGGCGCACACCTCTAGCGGTGAGTGCAAAATGAGTTACCTTGATTGATCCATTGCAAAACATTTTTCAGCCACCTATCAGACACGCCTTATGATTTTCTAAGCCACAAACCATTTTCCGACGGTCCACAATAGGAAAAAATGAGGTATTTTTGGTCAAAATTATGAATCCTGCAATAAACAGTGGTATTCATTATAAAAACATAGATAGAAAAGAAAAATATTTTTTTCTGAGGCTTCAATGGGGTATGGGGCCAATTTTCGGCATAGTATCGATTTTTGTCATATTATACAAAACCAACGGAATTTGGTCACTTTTTGGCTTGCAATAAGCCTGTTTGATGCTGGATAAAATACTAATGGTCATATAAACTGTATATTCGTGTCACAGACAAATGGACGCAACACAGATTTCCTAAAATGATCAAAAAAGCACTATCAGCTTCTGGTGTTGAAAATTCACTGAGTAGAACTTAATAAACCAACAAAGGAGGGTAGAACAGATTCAATTAGCGTCATATTGTGACATCAACGAAATGGAAATTCATTTATTTGATATTTCATTAAAATTTCTTTCATAATTATAAAAAGGTATTGTGCCAAGGAGTTATTCAACACACTACTCATCCAACACGTTATGACACGTTATGGTTATATCTATAATTCGCTCCTATAATGTAGTAATGTCAAAATTGTAAATTTTAAAACAACTTGCCTTCTCACTGCGTGACGCTTTTTATATGATAGATGATTTTTTCTTGAAATATGCGCAACGTTAAGACATAACCCTCCCCTTAAAATGTTAAGTAAATTGTGTTCGTCATCAAATTCAATTAAAGTGGCATTATTGAGTAACTCAGATTTAAATTGAAAAATAAGAAGTTTACCAAAACACCTGATTAATCCCCCTAGCGGTAATGTTGTCTTTCTCGTACATTATAAGAAAATGTATTTTGGCCATAACTTTTGAGCCCATAGTCCGATCCAGCCTATTTTTAATAGGGAACAATGGAACAACGTTCTCTGACGAATGAATCTTGTTGCGAGTAAATCGTACTAAACAAGATTTAAGACCATTTTTGCTCACATACATACAGACATTCACACAGTTGTTATTCTGCTTTCGTCAATCGTGGACGTCTAGCAGCAGATTGTTTTCGGATTACAGCAACCGTTGTAGGTACCGATCAGCTTAGATTTTTTTTTGCTTTGTCTGCTTGTCGCGGTAGATAATAGAGTGCGAAATGATAGAGAATACGGTTCAATTTCGTTTCCCTGTTTCTGCTCCCCGGCCGAGCTGGGTTGAGATCGCCGGGTTTGTGCGGCAATTAGATGTGGATGTATCGTCTATGGAAACTGTTTACAAAACAGCAATGGACAGATCACTGTTTGTTAAATTTGTTACACTGGATGCAATGCAGGATGCATTGAAGAAGAATGTGGAACCAAAAAAGTTTCATTATTCTAGTGGAAAGACAGTTGAAGTAAATATGGTGATTGCAGGCAGTAATGTCCACTACATCCGTGTATTTGACTTACCACCTGAATTACCGGATAGTGAGTTATTGTCGCGTCTGGTGGAATACGGAAAAGCAGAGCGCGTGATCCGGGAAAGATTTCCGCCCAACTTAGGATTGGATCATATGTTTACTGGTGTGCGAGGGGTATATCTGGATGTTCAGAAGGAAGTTCCACCGTCGCTTGAAGTACTAAATTGGACCGGCAGAATATTTTACCAAGAGCTTCGAAATAAATGCTTCGTGTGTCGAGAGGAAGGCCATCGGAAGGACTTGTGCCCACAATGGAAGAATAGGAGTCGGGAAAACCAGGATCATGGCAAGCAAGTAGGGAAAAGCAGAGATGGACAAAACCGAACATACTCCGGAGTGGTGATCGGATTTGAACGGACAGCACCGGAGCAATCGTCAGTAGAAATAATGGAAAATGAGGTAATCGAAGAGGATGCAGTTGAGTTAGACACTGAGTCGACGGCAACAAAACAAGCGGAAACTGTGTCCATCCCAGATTCTATGATTGAACGCGAGAAGATGGCGGAAACAATGAGTTTCAAAAATAAAACTGATCGGATCTGGTTTGTGAAGAAAGGAGTAATGGGCTACACAGACTGTGTAAGCGCATTGAGGAAGGAGGAGGAGAAAAAACAATCACGATTGGCGAATCAGCGACTAGATCTAACTACGGCAGGTTCCATAGACCGGTCGCCACCGAAGAAAACCTCTCGCAGGAATGCTTCTCACAGCACATCAGAAACAACTTCAGAATAAAATTGAATTGTTTATGAGCTTTTGGCTCCGTAGAGTTTTATTGTAAACAACTGAGCCTGTAAAATAAACGAAATGAGCAAAACAGGCATTCACACACACGTACACACAGACAACACCTCAATTCTTCGAACTGAGTCGATCGGTATACAACACTATGCGTGTTTAGGCTTTTTTTAATGCTTTTAGAGCGATCATATAGCTTCTACCAATACACCAGTACACGAGAAAGGCAAAAATTTTTAAAATTCATGTATCTTACAAAATTGTGAATTTGGGCAAAATTTTATTTATGGTCCTCAAAGCCTAAGAGTTCAATAGTGTAGTGCATGATGTTTTACTGCGGGGTATTGCGGGGTACCAAACTGTTTTGTTCGTTAAATATTGCGTAAAATATGCTTTTACAAAACTACTAAAAATCAATTTCTGGACGGAGCTATCATTACAATATCAAGCCTATTGCATAGATCTGTTTAAGAGCTTTGTAACGATATATAAATATGTTACTTTTGAGGCGAGAACATTTCAAAGCTGTCCGTTTTCCCAAAAACGTAAAAATATCATTTCTAGGAGGGGCTAGTTTGAACGCCCCCCACCCCTCCCTGAAAAATCTAAAAAATAAAAACCGTCCTGATTTTAGAAATATAGGTTATAAGCTGTGTATTCATCACATTTTACTCGCCCAAATCGAAAATTGGCCTTTTGGTAGTTTTGGCCACACCTTTATATGGGGCTGTCCTATTGTGCGGTCTTCGAGACGCGTCTTTCGATTTTGCAAACCACAAACCATTTTCCGACGGTCTTCAAGACGCGTCTTGAGATTTTGCAAACCACAAACCATTTTCTGACGGTCTCCGAGACGCGCCTTGTGAATTTACAAACCACAAACCATTTTTCGACGGCCCTCCAGACGCGCCATGTGCTTTTCAAACTAAAATTTATCATTCTTCACAATTTACCCACATGAATTCAGCGACAGGATCAAAAAATAGATTGACAGGATCGCCAACATTTGTGGCCCTAAATGGCTGGAACGAAAATCTGTGACAGCGACTCTCCGTTGATACGTGTGCACGCCACGGAGATCTGACTGGAAGAGGCAGAGTCATGGTTTGCTGCTCACCGAGCGGCACGCTGAGGTGTGCTGAGGTAAGTTCCATTATGATGGAACTAAGTTTAGTTTGGAATTCAATTTCTTGGCGGCGCTAGCATCATCCATTCTTGTTGGGTTAAATTTCTCGCAATATGTATGAGGCTTAGAAAGCTGTCGTCTTCTACAAAGTTGTTTGTGTGGTAAGATCCATTATGATGGAGGCAACTACTTGACGTCGCTAGTGTATGAGTAGGTACTTGTTAGGTTAGATATCTCGCAGTTTGTGAGATTTAGAAAGCTTTCATCATCTACATTTTTCGGTTGAGAAGATTAAGAACCATTATGACGAGGTAAGTTAAGCTTGCAATTCAATTATATGTTTTTACTACCGAAATAGTTTCAAAGGAAACGATTCTTTATTTTTCTCACGATTTTCAAAATAACCAGACGATTCCAAGCACTGCCCATAAATTTATTACAGACCCATGTTTGTTTGATTCCCTATCTACGTGAGACTGTTATGAATTAATGGCCAGAGCACATCTCATCAATTTACAGACGACGATAATTTTATGAATTTTATAGCTTCTAAGATATCAATCCTGAAAGGTAATTCCCTATACCAGCGGTTGAATTTAAAATTGTTTCGGCTTCACAATGGTGTTTACCAGCCAACAATAAGACAGAAAAAACATAAATTTTCACCACTTTTTAGAAGACGGCAGCTTTCTAAAAGGTTAATTTAATTAAACTTGTGTACATACAAGCCTTACAGATCCCAAGACGAATCGCTTAGGGAGAAAATTTTGCAAATCTGTTAACTCCTTCGTGAGTTAAATCATCTCGAAGAGAACCTAAACTAATTTTTATTTATATAGATAGATGGGCGGCATTATTGTGAAGGTTTTGGACGTGTGTGATGGTGATGAAGCTTAAAATGACGCAGTGCATCGACAAAGTCAATTCGAAGGGTGCTATATCGCACAGAATAACTGTTTATTGGAGCTATTGAAAGTGATGATGGAATGCGAAAATGTGCAGAGTCGTTCAGTGAAGCTGTCCAGCAGTTAGCTAACCAGCAAGTGGAATTTCTTCAAATCTACCTAGTCTGTAGTTGTAACCAACCACGCCGCCGCCGTTTTGCCGCCTCTGTCGCACCTCAAGCTGCCCCGGATGAACAGCCCTGTTTTCAGCGGTAACTATCCAGAGTGCCAATCATTCTTCGATATGTTCGACAGCATGGTAGACCAAATCCCAAATGCTGAAGGAAGTCCGAGATTGTACTACCTCAAAACCAACCTTGCTGAAGCTGCTTCTTTAGGTTTGCATCTGAAAATCTAAGATGCCAATTACCGATTAACTCTAGAAAACCTAAAGTCTAGGTGCGACAAACCTCGTGAGATTGACGCAGACGACGCAAACCCGGACAAAACCTCGAAATTTGTTTTGCTTGTTTCGCGAAGCTCGTGTTTTTTTTTTATTTTAACACCTGTATTGAATGAACTGATTCCAAAATTTGACGATTGAAACTAGAAAATTTTATTTTCGGTGGCTCGTTAAAGTTAATGCTGTAGAGTGTCTCCCTATCAAACATGTATGGAAAATGAAAATTTGACTAAAGTTTTTTCGGGAAAGATTTGGAACGATCTGGTATTTATGTGCAGCTGTAATTATCGCAAGGCTGATCTCCAACGTAAAAAGCTGCTCTTTCCACGACAACATTCTATGAGACTCGTGCTGTTGGTGAAATTTTCACTCATCAATTGGTATAACGTCGGTACTCTTCTCAATCCAGCTGATCTGATCTGGAGCATTTCCCGATCAGCTTCAAGAAAATCCTCTCTGGTGGCATGGAGCATCTTTTTTGGGAGCCACTGAATGTGAGTGATGAGGCAGCATCACAAGGCGAGCTTGATTCTGGCGAACGGCGTCAAATGGACAGAGAACATCGAACTTCAACCTTGGTTTGTTTGACTGTGTACGATTGACATAACAAATAGGACAGTTGCCAGTAGATCGGCTGAAGCCTTTTCTACCGTTTGTTATTACTGGAGTTGATTACGCTGGCCTGGGAAGCATCATTGGGCGACGAGCTCGCGGAGCAATACCTTCCAAAGGATACATTGTCATTTTTGTTTTTCAGAGCACGAGCAGTGCACATGGAGGCGGTTAGCGATCTCAGTACATCTTCATTTCTTGCGGCATTCACAAGATTCACGAGTCGATACGGAGTACCAAGCAAGATGTACTCGGATAATGCAACGAATCTTCGAGGAGGATCGAAAATTCTTATACGAGGACAACGACGAGGTTAGCAGATTATTCAAACGACAAACAAGTGCAATGGTTTTTCATACCCGCTCGCTCTCCACACCATGGTGGATTGCGGGAGGCTGGTATCAATGTGGCAAATGGGTTTCTCAACAACATCGGAGGTCGATAATTATAATAACACTTTCAAAGAACTAAACACTGTTCTTGCACAGGTATCTGCTTGTATGATGATCCCAACGATCCCCAAGTACTAACACCCGCACACTTCTCGATCGAACGTCCTGTGGGTGCTCTTCCGGAGGTTAATTTGCTCGATCGGCAGATAAGTTCATTATCGAGATGAAGTCACGTCCAGCGTATTGTCCGGCTATTCGTGCTCGTTGGCAAGGCAATTTGACTATGTGTTAGCACTGCAACGGATATCGAAATGGCAACCCAGTTAACACAAAATCGTATATAATGCAACATAAGATGCTAAAGTGGAGGCGATATACGTACATACTGTATGGGGAAGTACCTATATGGCCTCCACTTAAGCATCTAACGTGACATCATATACGATCTTGTGTTGACTGGGAATGGTTTTCCGCAAAATCATAAAAGGGGGTTTATGTACTCCTCGTTGAAAACAACTAAAAGCCGCAGCTGTGGCCTCCACGACGTGTTTTGAAACTCTTTCCTGGGAATGACGAACGTTTGTACGAGTTGTCGCTGTGAAGACAACCAAGAGTGTTTTCCGTCGTGACATCAGGAAGCTTCGACGATTCCCCCTCGACAACGATGAATATGTTCCAGGAAGAACCGATAGATTTAAAAATTCAATCAATTTGCTTAAATTGAAATCAAAAATCAAAAGAGTCAAAGAACTTAAGTAACATTTCCCAATATGGAGGCGAACAAATTCATTTTCTTGAAAGTGCAATTAATCAATATTCATACCAACATTGAAGTCGACGGTTTCATGCAATATTGGCACAACTCCAAATGTTTCGTTATTGACATTTTGACGGTAAAGCACGGGAAGCGGTAGAAATTTTCATCTGAGAAAGACCCAGGTCAAAATTCATAAAACACCAAAAGATGCTTACTTGAAAATTTTAGGGTTTTCTGATTCTGTTTAGTAAATTTTTTAAGTTTTCTTGCTGAAACACACAAAACCCATCCTTTTGTATCTTTAAATGTAGAAATATCCGTTTAATGCGAAATAAGCACAAAAATATAGAAGTTTGAATGAAAAATATAAAAGTTTGCAGAAAGATCCGTGAAATTCGAAATATGTAATCACAAAAATAAAGAAGACTTCATAGTTTCTTTTTTTTGTATGTATGCATATAGCAATCCGCTATCCTGGCCTGAGTCTTGCATTGTTTACGGTTCCACCAACAGTACAGTAGAATTTAACTCAAAACGGCTACGCAGTCTTTATGATTAAAACAAGATTTATATTTGTCCAACGTTTCGACACGGGGTTGGTGTGTGCGTGTCGAAACGTTGGACAAATATAAATCTTGTTTTAATCTTAAAGACTGCGTAGCCGTTTTGAGTTAAAATAACAATAAACAGTCGATCATTCGAAAGTACAGTAGAATTTAATTATCACTCCGATTCAATACAACGCTGTATGAAGGGCCAAAAATGGGGGTGGCAGACCCGTACCCTGTCAGCAGCATGTACACTAAACAAATGTCAAAGCGATTGAACACAGGCGCCTCTCTTCGCTCAATCGCGTAGTACAGATGCGTTTCAAATCAACCGTTGAACACGTGAACGGTGTTGAAATGCGAAGTGTTAGTGAAATATTATTATGAAATTATGTATAATAAATATAAAATAAATAAACAGGAGAATGGCATCTAACAGCGTCGTATGAATCACGAGTTATACCAGGTGTAAAAAGGACTGGATATTGTTAAGCTTATACAACATGGCAGACTATGGTGGGCTGGATACGTTGTTCGTATGCCGGAAGAGCGCCAAGCAAAAATAACATTCAGTAGAGAACCCGGAAGAGGCTATAGGCTTCGTGGATGGCCGTGTACACGATGCATTTTTTGCAGTTGAAGAGGATCTGAGGGCGCTAAATGTTCAAGATGACTGGAAGCGATTGGTCTTGGATCGAGTCCAGTGGAGGAGGATACTCCATTCGGCGTAGGCTCATCCACGAGGAACTGTAGCCCATCCAGTATCAAGTAAGTAAGTAAACGTTTAATTTGGATCTTCTATCACTCCCATCCATATACTCAACAAGATATCAAACAACTTATGTACCTGTATGCGACTACAACCAGTATTGTGAATGATAATTTGTTGTCATTTGACTTACTGATTAAGATATGTTTTTGGAAGGTAAGCCTAGACCTGCATTTGAAAAGGGCGTAACAGCCCAAATTTATTTTTCCCATTTCTTTACCCACGTATATAGCTATGTATATAATGCAATGTATAAGTCTCTTGTTTAGCAAAAAAAGTATTATTGGAAATCTAATAATAATAAACTACATTACTTTTTTTTTACGTGGAAGTAGACGACCCGAGCAGTACACTTGCCATAGATAAGGTTTTGTAACTAATATACAACTGAATCGAGTCATATATGAGTTGCTGCAACCTAATCTTTCGGAATAGTGTTGCTAGGGGAGGAACTGAATAGAATAAAAAAGTGTTATGCTCTTTTCAAACGTTGGTCTTGAAACTACTGATTCAGGGGGATAATCCAATTCATTCATGTTTCGGTAACTTTCATGTTTAGGTTATTCAAAACATGTTGGTCTATGATTCCGTTGAAATTTGACTCGCTCTTAATTTTAATCTTGCATGAGTTTTCTGATCATTGATTCAGAATTCAACTTTTGTTCAAAAAGATACTAATAAAACAATTTGGGGAGAATTATGTAGTTGAAAAATTGAACAGTTACCGGAGTCAAGTCAGACAAGTGATTGCAAATGACACTTCACAACACTGATTGTAGCACATTTTTTTTCTCTGCAAAACATTTAAGCTAACTTTGATGGGTGTTTCGTTTTTGCCCGATAACTGCGCTCGCTCGCTCGCCTGCTGTGTTCAATTTGCGTTCGGATCTGCGGTTTCATCACTCGAAATGTTAGTTTGGACAGAGCGCGTGGAATCGCTGGTAGGAGCAATAGGATCAGTACTAGCAGTAGATACGGATAGCGTAGGAGGGCCGCTAGTAGGTTCTGCATCTGCCGCCACCACCGACGGTGACGAGGGTACGGGCTGCTGCTGTAGCGGCTCTTTTCTGGACTGGGACTCGACCGAATCGTCACCGTCGAGGGGAATGGTGTTCGGTAAATCCTATCAGAGAAATAACTCTCATACTAGCGCGCTACCGGACATTGCCGCCGTCCGTTCGGAGGTGCGCTCACGGTCGCGTTCGGTTGATTCCGAGCTGTAAACAAAGCTTCTTTGATTAACTAAAACAGATCGTACGAAACACCGCCTACCTTGATCGTACAGTTTTAATTTCAATCTCGTCAGACGACACCGAATTCTTGTTGGACGATGTAGCAGAGGATCTTCGCGCCTTACCAATACTGGTGTTGTCATAGAACGTCTCCGGTTCTATGTCCGATTCCTGCGGAAAGACAGCTCATGAGTGGACCTTTCCAATCGAACGAAAATAAGCACTCACGTGTTTGTTGTAGTTGACTCGATCGCTCGAATCCGAACCGCACGATATGCTCTCGGCGACCGTTGTCGAGGAAACCTTGTTGTTAAGTTGATTCGTTGGACTGGACAGCGCCGGATAGCGCTTGGAGCAGACCTGGGCCTGGATGTGCTCGCAGATACGTCGGAAGCGACGAATGTTGCCGGAAATCAGCGTAAACGTTATGGCGAACAGCATATCGTTCACGTCCCCCTGCTTGCAGATCGTATTGATGTCGACCTGTATCCGTACGTGCCGCTGGAACATGGTTGGTCCAGTGCCACCCCGCTTGTATTCCACCCGAAAGGACATCGGCGAAAGCACGCTGTGGGACAGCTCGGTCATCTGGATAGCGAGGGTGATCGAATTATTAGTAACGAGAACATATAACAATGACCGTTCAATCTTACCGATAAAAAGGCATGGATTAGGTGAGCTTTGACCGTTGCAAGGGGCTTTCCCTTGACAAGAACTGTAAAAGTTTCGTCCTTCTCCGTGGTCATCAGATTACCGAACCATGACTTTTTCGTTAACTCGGGTGAGGATTCGGGTGTAAGATGCACTTCTTCGGTTGAAACTGTTAATCGCATAAGAAGGTAATAAGAAATTTGAAGAATTAAAATATCGAATAAAATGATTACTTTGAAGTTTCCTCCGATGAAACTTGGGACTACCGAGGAAACTATTCTTGATGTTCGTCAGCCTTGTCTTCCATAGTTGGCTGCCTGTGTTCACGGCAGAAAGCTGCTGCGGGCTACCCAGGATCGGTGATCCAGGGATTGCGTTTATTGAGGATGTCACTAGAATTGTACGAGTAATTAATGCCAAAGAGCTCATTCCGATAGCTAATTTTCTACTCACTATTGTTGGAATCCGTTTCCGAAAATAGGCCAACGGTTATCGCCGGTCCTGAGTTTGCTCGATGATGCACCGGCGACGAAGGATCGATTATTTGTGATTTTCGATCCCGACAAGCGTAATTCGCGTGTCGATTCACTACCGAATTAGGAGAGGATGGAGGATGCAGTTGAGCTAAAAAAACATGTTAGAAAATGACGGAATCATATCTAAATTCTAAAATTTATGTATGATCTGCTTACAAAGTGGCTGACTGGAATTGACGACCACCCCTCGGGTTGGGCTTTGATATGAGCTGCGGGACAGAGGAACTGACGACGGAGACCGCCTACTGCTGCTGTGGCTTCGGCCATTGTTGAACGTTTGTCGCCTAGAGGTCAGTGGGGAACCTTCGCTAATCTGACCATAGGAGAGACTACTGCTACCGTTGATCCTGCAGGTGTCGAGCCGTTTCCGCGGGGGATCAGCAATTTCAATAATATCGTTCCGAGGTCTAAGTACGTCTTCGTCGTCTTCCACGGCCGGTCGCCGTCGTTTTCTATCTAGCAGTAGGAAGTAGATCACCTTTTCCGTATTGTGACTGGAGAAGTATAGAATGCGAGTTAGAAGAGACAAAGTTATTTTATAGAGGAAATCCTTACTTTGGACTAAGCAGCTCCTGTATGAGCTTATCTTTCTCCTTGAAACAACCAAGCGAGCATATTGCGTTGAGAACGTCCGTATCCACGGCGGATGCGTTGGGGATCACGTGAGTTTGGACGACATCCATCATGGGCAGCTCCAGTTCTAGTTCCCCTTTGCCGCCAGCGGTTACCCAGGGATGTTTGTTAATTTCGGACAACTGTAGATGAGTGAGAGAAATCAAGTTATTGTTATTTAAAAGATATTTGTGCTTTATAGATTTTATAAGCAGAAGTGAGTAAGAAGGTAAGTAAGTAAGAAGGTAAGTAAGTAAGAAGGTAAGTAAGTAAGAAGGTAAGTAAGTAAGAAGGTAAGTAAGTAAGAAGGTAAGTAAGTAAGAAGGTAAGTAAGTAAGAAGGTAAGTAAGTAAGAAGGTAAGTAAGTAATAAGGTAAGTAAGCAAGGAGATAAGTAAGTAATAAGGTAAGTAAGTAAGAAGGTAAATGAGTAAGAAGGTAAGCAAGTGAAAAGATAAGTTAGTAGGAAGATAAGTAAGTGAGAAGATAAGTAAGTAAGAAGGTAAGTAAGTAAGAAGATAAATTAGTAAAAAGGTAAGTAAGTAAGAAGGTAAGTGAGTACGAAAGTAAGTAAGTAAGAAGATAAGTAAGTAAGTAAGAAGATAAGTAAGTAAGTAAGAAGATAAGTAAGTAAGTAAGAAGATAAGTAAGTAAGAAGGTAAGTAGGTAAGAAGATAAGTAAGTAAACAGGTAATTGAGAAAAAAGTAAGAAGGTAAGTAAGTAAGAAGGTAATAAAATAAGAAGGTAAGAAGATAAAGAAGGTAAGTAATTGAAAAGTTAAGTAATTGAAAAGTTAAGTAGAAATTGAGAAGAGGTTAAAGTGAGTGGAAGGTGAAGTGAACTAAGGAAGAGATTAAATAGAGTGAAGGTGAAGTGAAGTAAGGAGGGTGAGTAAGAGTAAGTAAAGTAGTAAAAAGTGAGTAAAGTGGAGGGTAAGTGAAGTGGAGAGGTGAAAGGTAAGAGTAAGAGGGTGAGGTAAGTAAGAGTAAAGGTAAAGTAAGTAAGAAGTGAGTAAGTAAGAAGGTGAAGTAAAGTGGAGGTGAAGTAAGTGGGAGTGCAAGTGAGTAAGAGGTAAGTGAAGTGGAAGAGTAAGTGGGTGGTGGAGTGGGTGGGGAGGTGAGTGGTGGAGGTGGAGTGGGTGGGAGGTTGAGGTGAAGGTGGAGGTGGGTGGAGTAAGAGTGGAGTGGTGGGAGTTGGAGTGGGTGGGAGGTTGGAGTGGTGGGTGGTGGAGTGGGGGTGGGGTGGGTGGGTGGGTGGGTGGAGGTGGGTGGGTGGGTGGGGTGGGTGGTGGGTGGGGTGGGTGGGTGGGTGGGTGGGTGGGGTGGGGTGGTGGGTGGGTGGGTGGGGTGGGTGGGTGGGTGGGTGGGTGGGTGGGTGGGGTGGGTGGGGTGGGTGGGTGGGGTGGGTGGGTGGGTGGGTGGGTGGGTGGGGTGGGTGGGTGGGTGGGGTGGGTGGGTGGGTGGGGTGGGGTGGGTGGGTGGGTGGGTGGGTGGGTGGGTGGGGTGGGTGGGTGGGTGGGTGGGGTGGGTGGGTGGGGTGGGTGGGTGGGTGGGGTGGGTGGGTGGGTGGGGTGGGGTGGGTGGGTGGGTGGGTGGGTGGGTGGGTGGGTGGGTGGGGTGGGTGGGTGGGTGGGTGGGGTGGGTGGGTGGGTGGGGTGGGTGGGTGGGTGGGTGGGTGGGTGGGTGGGTGGGGTGGGTGGGTGGGGTGGGGTGGGTGGGTGGGTGGTGGGTGGGGTGGGTGGGTGGGTGGGTGGGTGGGTGGGTGGGTGGGTGGGTGGGTGGTGGGTGGGTGGGTGGGTGGGTGGGGTGGGTGGGTGGGTGGGTGGGGTGGGTGGGTGGGTGGGTGGGTGGGGTGGGTGGGTGGGTGGGTGGGTGGTGGGTGGGTGGTGGTGGGGTGGGGTGGGTGGGTGGGTGGGTGGGTGGGTGGGTGGGTGGGGTGGGTGGGTGGGTGGGGTGGGTGGGTGGGTGGGGTGGGTGGTGGGTGGGTGGGTGGGTGGGTGGGTGGGGTGGGTGGGTGGGGTGGGTGGGTGGGTGGGTGGGTGGGTGGGGTGGGTGGGTGGGGTGGGTGGGTGGGGTGGGTGGGTGGGTGGGTGGGGTGGGTGGGTGGGTGGGTGGGTGGGTGGGTGGGTGGGGTGGGTGGGTGGGTGGGGTGGGTGGGGTGGGTGGGTGGGTGGGTGGGGTGGGTGGGTGGGTGGGGTGGGTGGGGTGGGTGGGTGGGTGGGTGGGTGGGTGGGTGGGTGGGGTGGGTGGGTGGGTGGGTGGGGTGGGTGGGTGGGTGGTGGGTGGGTGGGTGGGTGGGTGGGTGGGTGGGTGGGTGGGTGGGGTGGGTGGGTGGGGTGGGTGGGGTGGGGTGGGTGGGGTGGGTGGGTGGGTGGGTGGGTGGGTGGGGTGGGTGGGTGGGGTTGGGGTGGGGTGGGGTGGGTGGGTGGGTGGGTGGGTGGGTGGGTGGGTGGGTGGGTGGGTGGGGGGGGGGGGTGGGGTGGGTGTAGGGGGTGGGTGGGTGGGGTGGGGTGGGGGGGGGGGGGGGGGGGGGGGGGGGGGGTGGGTGGGTGGGTGGGTGGGTGGGTGGGTGGGTGGGTGGGTGGGTGGGTTTGTTTGTGGGGGGGTGGGTGGGTGTGGTGGGTGGGTGGGTGGGTGGGGTGGGGTGGGTGGGTGGGTGGGGTGGGTGGGTGGGTGGGTGGGGTGGGTGGGTGGGTGGGGTGGGTGGGTGGGTGGGTGGGTGGGTGGGGTGGTGGGTGGGTGTGGGTGGGTGGGTGGGGTGGGTGGGTGGGGTGGGTGGGGTGGGGTGGGGTGGGTGGGTGGGTGGGGTGGGTGGGTGGGTGGGTGGGGTGGGTGGGTGGGTGGGGTGGGGTGGGTGGGTGGGGTGGGTGGGTGGGTGGTGGGTGGGTGGGTGGGGTGGGGTGGGTGGGGTGGGTGGGGTGGGGTGGGTGGGTGGGGTGGGTGGGTGGGTGGGTGGGGTGGGTGGGGTTGGGTTGGGGTGGGGGGGGGGGTGGGTGTGGGGTGGGGAGGGTGGGTGGGGTGGGGTGGGTGGGTGGGTGGGTGGGTGGGGTGGGTTGGGGTGGGGTGGGGTGGGTGTTGGGGTTGGGTGGGGGTGGGTGGGGTGGGTTGGGGTGGGTGGGTTGGGTGGGGTGGGGTGGGGTGGGGTTGGGTGGGGTGGGTAAATAAGTGGGGTAAGTGGGTGGGTTGGGTGGGTGGGTAAATGGGTAAAGTGGGTGAAATAAAGTGGGTGGGTGGGGTAAGTAAATTAAGTAAGTAAGTAAGTAAGTAAGTAAGTGAAGTAAGTAAGGAAATAAGCAAGAAAGTAAATAAGCAAGAAAAGTAAATAAGTAAGTAAGTAAGTAATAAAGTAAGTAAGTAAATAAGTAAGTATGTAATAAAGTAAGTAAGTAAATAATTAACTAGTTATTAGGGTAAGTAAGAAGCTAAGTTAATGCGAGAGAGTAATATTGCACACTGAATTAAGTCAAATATTGAAAATTAATAACCAACCGTTAGTCGTTTCTCTGGATTCACTTCGATCATGCCTTTCAGCAAACTCTGGCAATCGGGTGGCACAAAGTGTGGAATGTGAAACACCCCTCGTTTCACCTTCTCCAGCAGTTGCCGCAGGTTGTCGTCGTCGAAGGGTAGCGCACCGACCAGCAGAGCGTACAGGATCACACCGCAGGACCAAACATCCGCCCGTCGGCCATCGTACTTTTCACCCTGGAGATAAAAATGATTCGATCGGTTTTCGCTTCGCTTCATTTTCGCTACCTCCGAAGGAAGCACTTACCCTAATCACTTCCGGGCAGGCGTAATGCGGTGAGCCACACGACGTTTCCAGCATCGAACCCGCCGGTTGCAGTGAGGCCATTCCAAAGTCCGCTATTTTGATGTTGTTCTTGTCGTCGAGCAGGAGATTTTCCGGCTTCAGATCTCGATGGCTGGAAGGAACGAATGCAACAAATTGTAGAAACATTCTAATTGAGACGGTTGGATTTGGGAATTGAATTTTAATTGATTCGATTGTGTGGTCCCAAGAGAAGAGTTCCCCAGTGCAGAATGGCTGTTGCTACTAGACAGTGGTATACAGGCTATTTTGGATCTGATTCAATCGTGTTGAACGTAAGCCCTTATTGGAGTTAATCGCCGGATTATTTCGTTGTATCACTTTTTGGCCAGCGCAATGCGGATAGAAGAGGAGTTTTTAGGCAAGATATAGCTGAGATTTAAACAAATTTACGTTTCTGCATGCTAATGGAATCATGCTTGGTTTCCAATTCAATCGTCTTGATTTCTCTATGACGATTTCAATATGTTTTATCCTGTTTTCGTTGCGAGAAAGCTATTAAAATTACATTAATGGAAATAATAATTTAGTGCTATTGTAGTTTCAACATTCATACTGTCCCCACTCCCATGGGACTCGAATAATTACACAAATATGGTCTTTCAAATTTGTCTGATTCAGACGATGCGATGGTTGGAATCATATTTCGACACGGTTGTTTCATAAGGGCCAATGTGGCAAACGTAAACAATGCCTTTTCCTGCAAATTCCTCAACAACTCGGACCACTCCCAGCTAACAACCACGCCTTCTATCTAACGGAAGTGGAAAATACCGCCAGAAGTCTCTAATCTTCCTGAAATCAGCAGAAGAAGTCAATGTTTACGTTTGCGACTTTCGCCCTTTTGAAACAACAATGTCGATTTATCGTCTAGCAAAGCATTCGTCGCGCTACATAGAGCATAATGTGATGCTTTTTACATTCCTTCCGATGCACCGCAGGGCAGCCATCTATACTCGCTTATTTCCATTGATTCCATTAACAACCTGTAAAACAACCTGAATTCCGATATGCCTTATTCGGACGATTTGAAAATTTTCCGTGCGATAAAATCGCTTTTAGCTTGCTGTCCCTTGCGAGCAGATGCCTGATACGCAGATGAATGCGTGTAAGGGCAGCTAATCAGCCTTTAACTACGTTTATTGCTTGCATCACACATTGCGTAAGATGTAAACAGCGGACCATCGAATCGTTGTGGAAAACTACCTGTTTTCTTTGCTACCTTTGGAAAATTCAAAGCGAAACACAGCTCACTTTGATTATGTCTCATCCATTCTTTTTATTTATTGTGCTTTGTTTCAGAGCATACTTTGATTTGAAATAGTATACAGATCTGGTTTCAATAAAATATTCCGTTCATATTCAGATCCAGAAGCGATTCATTGCGCCTATTATCTTAGAATAATCCGACCAACTCAAAATCGCCATACAAAAATTGACCTGCAACCGTTGGATGATCGAAAAAGCGATGCTTCAAAGAACGTTTATTTTTGACACCATTACGAGGCACCATCGATTGTCGTTACATCCTCGAAAACGTTCCACTTCATGCGTCATCGCATCAGCTCAGGGTTTGCCTTGGATCCGCGGCTATCGTGCACATTATGGGTGGAATAATCCATTGGATTTCTTTCAAAGACAAGTTTGCTATCTTTCTGGTTTCAATATAAGTAAATTGAAAATAAGGTGTAGTCTAACAACAAGTGTGTACAATTTTTAATCATAAAATTCACGTATTGCACAATTGATCGCGGTTCTACTTAACCGCATTAAACGAGGTTTAGACTGACTTATGATATTTCGTTTATTGAAGAAAAACGAATGTTAACTTATATCAAATTATTCGTACATTTGCACTTGGCACTTGGTGCGATTTAGCAGAACTTCAACCAATTTAACCGGAGAACAGCTGCACGTGAGCACCGATTGCACAAGCCTCAAAGATTTTATCTTTGTGAGGCTGAGGTACGTGACTGTTCTTGAATCGAAAGAATCCATGTAGCGAAACATGGTGCGATTTCAAATCTATATTTCAATGTTTTATTTTACAATCTTCGAGAAAATGTTCAAGATTGTGCCAGAAGCTGAGAGCACAGTTTTGGAAACAACATATTCCTCGCAACATCTGTATAGTACCTATACCAACAAGCATGCTAGTAAACATGGAAATAATATTGCTCAAACCAAAATAGAAGAATCGATTGTTAAACCAAATACATTTACAAATCGGTGGAGCTATTTTGGCTGACCACTTATAATAAAAGAATGCTTATAGAACAAAAATAGTTTCTAAATTAACATGAATTCATCATCATTGATGGCAGCGGTGTGGAGGCACCTGGTACAGCGCAGGCAAATGTCTCAATGGCGTGTTGCCTTGCAAAAACGTTAGATTCCATTACTTTATCATAATAAAATCTAAAGCAGCGGTTTTCAACCTGGGGTACATAATATACTTCAATGCACTACATATACTCCAGAGGGTACCATCGCTTGTCCAGGGGGGTATTTGTACGACAAAAGTTACGATAAAAAATGGCAACCCCCAAATTAATTCACCAAGTTGCGAATTGTGATACTGCTTTTCTTGCATTGAGCCAAGATACCAATCTCTCCAGTTCAAATCACCATTTCCTTTATAACTTTAGAATGCAATAGCCGAACGATTTCAAATTCAAAAGTTAAAAAAAAAATTGTCTTGTCAAATGCAGCTTGTTTGGAAAATATTAGTTGAGGATTGCTATAGGGACACGGCAGGTATTTCCGTCCATCGTCATAGGGGCTAAAACCAACGAAAGCAACGTACATTTGCTAGAACTCCACTATAGCAGAACGTTTCTCCTGAGCTTACGATTTGGTACGCATGAGTTTTACAAAAAAGCGTCTCTTTTATTAGTTTTCGAGACTATGACGAACAGACGAAAATACCTGCCGTGTCCCTATACAAATTTAGCACAAACACATACAGACGGACAGACAGACAGACATTTGCTTTGTTGACAAGTTTGTTGAGCTGATTCTAACGAGTCTCCTATAAAAGGATTATTTTTGGAGTGATATTATTGAACGAGAAAGGCAAAATCTAATTGAAGAAATGAAAATTTATTTTGAATTTTTTTCACAGTAATTATGTGCTTTTACACATTTTGCTTTTTAAATGTTACTAATTCGTGATTTCCCAAAGCTAGTGAAGTTGCAAACAGGATAAAAAAGAAGAGTTTTGGGTTTTCTTTTTTATTCAATGTACAGGGGCTAGACAAAAAGGTTGAGACAGGTAAAATTATGTCGAAATTCAAATCAGCATAACTTTGTGTAGAATAATCCGATAATAATAATTGATAAAACCAGGACTATCAGAAGCGGAAACTCTTTTAGTATACTGTTCCCCTGAGATTGGTCCTTGGCTAATGGCATCATCTCTTGGTAAAACGGTTCCAGAAACATGATGAAATGATAACAGATCGGAATTATGCAAATATGAGTATCTAACTTCATGGCTTTGCGAGACGATGATTACAGAAATATTTCCAGTACTCCAGTATACCGTACTCTAACAAACATGGCAGTTATCAAGTTCAATTGTTCGAAATCGTACATCGGTAAGACTCTGAAAATGGAGGGAATAGTATGCCGAAAGAAAACCAAATCCCCAGAGTACACGCACGAACAAATCAGAACTGCAAAATCCCAGTGCCGCTGAATGATCCGGAAATACCTTTCCACCGGCTTTCGTTCTGGATGACGAAAGCTACTTTTCTCTGTCCAAGTCTCAGATGCCTGGGAATGATCGTTTCTACACCAAGGACAAATCTACAACTCCTCCGAAGGTCAAGTACAAATTCAAGCACAAGTTCGAACAAAAAGTGATGCTATACATCGCAATTTCCGAGAAGGGAATTTCGAAGCCGTGGTTCAAACCAAGTGGCTTGGCCATCAACCAGCAAGTCTATCAATTTTGATAAGAAAATTATTATGAGCTTTTTAGTGGAATGTTTTCACCTGTCATAAGACGAGTTTATACAATCCCATTGAATTCCACCACTTAATTGTATCTTAACAGATACGTATTTCGACCTCAAAAGTAAGGCCGTCTTCGGTGTCTCGTACTTGACTCGACTTGAAGAAAATGATCGCAGCTTACACTTTTTATGCTATGCGTAGGTATAATAATTTATCTAGGTACTTATCTTACTACGGTGCTTATTTCTACTCGCTTGATGCGCTTAATGCTTAGGTATAAACTTGAAGAGCCAGGAGCTACCATTTCCTTGATTTTTATTCGACAACCGCGTTTGTACCTGTCGGTAGATTTCCAAGCTCTCAGCAACATGGAGTTTCCACGGAGAAGAGACATTTCTTAAAATTTTAATGTTTGATGTCGTAATTGAATGATTTTCCTGATATACATGTTCAGCTACCTTAGACCTAAACTCATAATTTAATCCCTTATCAGTTTCCCTCTTAGCCTTACTTACTTCTGCAATATGTTCTTTGAACTTTACATCTAACGATCTTTTTGTTTGACCTACATATACTTTATCAATTTCTTCAAGTCGAGTCAAGTACGAGACACTGAAGACGGCCTTACTGTTGAGGTCGAAATACGTATCTGTCAAGATACAATCAAGTGGTGGAATTCAATGGGATTGTATAAACTCGTCTTATGACAGGTGAAAACATTCCACTAAAAAGCTCAAAATAATTTTCTTATCAAAATGGCATCCAAGCGGAACGAGCGTAGTACTTTTATAGATTTGAAGAGGAGGATCGCAGGTATTCTTAAGGACGTGGCCTTCCTCAAGAAGTGCCAAAAGGAGAGGCTGACTCCTGTTAGCCATAGGATTAAGATGGGAGCTCACATCCCAAAATCTATCAGTAAGAGGGCGGAATCGGATTTGTTGAAGTTGTCAATCAAGGGGCACTATGCCAAGCTAGAGAGGTTGAACTTGGAGTGCTACAACCTGCACCTCAAGCTGGCAAAGGAGAACCCAGACTCTTTCGACCTATTCCTAAAGAAGGTACAGCGGGCCGAAGAGTGTGAAGCGGACAGGAAGAGGAGACTGCACAAGAAGAAATTGACCATTCTACGAGGGAAATCAGCGACGGAAGGTAGAACGACTAACCCCACAGTACAAATGGTCGAGGGATTCGTTGTTAACCGTTCGACACAGCAGTTTACGGAGGAACAATTAGCACACCTGAACAAGGGGTTAGGGGTATACGACAGCCCAGAAAGCGGATCTAGAGCAGATAATCGTAGATACTGAGACAGCGATTTCACGAAATGTTGATCAACGGGACCAGAATAGTGTGAGAAACATCGTAGCAGACGCCATAAAAGCAGGACATCATGGGACATCGAACAAAGACGAGAGGAGGATTTTAAAGGAGTTAAAGGAGAAACCAGTTTACTACATGAAGGCGGATAAAGGAAACGCAGTGGTGATAATGGACAAAGAGGACTACGATGAACAGATGACGACAAAAATCAACGGAGGACCATACAGGCATTTGAGAGTGGACCCACTACCCGGACTAATCCGACTTACGGATAAAACGATAAAGGAATGCAAGACGATCATCGGAGAAGCCCGGGTTAAAATGACGAACCCTGTGTTACCAAGGATCAAAGGACTACCAAAGATACATAAGCCAGGTACAGAGATGCGAGAAATAGTTTCATCAGTGGGATCCCCTACACAAAACTTGGCCAAGTGGTTAGTCAAGGAGTTCCAGAGTATGCCGAAGCCGTTCCCCAGCAGATCAGTTGTAAACACCCAGGAGTTCACCAAGAGGATATTGGAATCAGGAAACATCGGAGGAGAGGACACCATGGTATCATTCGACGTAGCGGCATTGTTCCCAAGCGTTCCAGTGAAGGACGCTCTGAATCTTTTGGAGGATTGGCTACTAGCACAAAGGCAAGATTATGCATGAATGAGAACTACTTTACATTCCGTGGAAGCTTCTACAAACAAACGAAGGGTGCACCTATGGGAAATCCGCTATCACCGTGTTTGTGCGGCGAATTTGGAGGACAACCTAGAGGAACAAGGAGTACTACCCGAGAAATGGTGGAGATACGTGAACGACATTTTCAGCATTATCAACCGGAAAGATTTACCCGGGAATCTGGAAGCGATAAACAACGTGCATAAAGACTCCACGAGGAGGAAAAGGAAGGTAAATTACCTTTCTTGGATCTACTGGTTATCAAGGGAACAAATGCGACTTCGAAATCTACAGGAAGCCCACCAACACCATGAGAGTCACCCCGTACGCCGCAAATCGGTCGTTGCAGCACAAAATTGCATCTTTTCATCACATGATCCACAGGATGCAGACGATTCCCCTGAGCGAAGAAAGAAAAACGAAGGAGCTACAACACATCTTGGAAACAGCGAGGATCAACGGATACAAGGAAAGAACAATACAAGCAATCATCAACAAGAAGCAGAGGAACCTACGGAAAAACGAACTAACAACACTGACACCAATCGATGAACCGCTGAAGAGGGTATCGGTCCCCTATGATCGACACATCACCCACCAGCTACGCCATCGACTGAGGAAATTCGGCATCGATTCAGTATTCTCCAGCAGAAGCAATCAACTGAAGACACTGTTGGGCTCCACAAAGGATAGAGTAGAAATGTTAAATAAGGCCGGGGTTTGTCAAATTAATTGTTCACAGTGTGATAAAGTATATGTAGGTCAAACAAAAAGATCGTTAGATGTAAGGTTCAAAGAACATATTGCAGAAGTAAGTAAGGCTAAGAGGGAAACTGATAAGGGATTAAATTATGAGTTTAGGTCTAAGGTAGCTGAAAATGTATATGAGGAAAATCATTCAATTACGACATCAAACATTAAAATTTTAAGAAATGTCTCTTCTCCGTGGAAACTTTATGTTGCTGAGAGCTTGGAAATCTACCGACAGGTACAAACGCTGTTGTTGAATAAAGATCAAGGAAATGGTAGCTCCTGGCTCTTCAAGTTTATACCTGAGCATGATAAATTATTATACCTACGCATAGTATAAATAGTGTAAGCTGCGATCATTTTCTTCAAGTCGAGTCAAGTACAAGACACTGAAGACAACCTTACTTTTGAGGTCGAAAAACGTATCTGTCAAGATACAATTAAGTGGTGGAATTCAATGGGATTGTTTGAACTCGTCTTATGACAGGTGAAGTCTATCAAACAAAGTGTTTGCAAAAAATTCTCATCCCGTTCCTTCGCAAACATCACTAGGATGGAGACTACGTGTTTTGGCCAGACAAGGCATCATCACACTACGCGAAAAAGACGCTGACGTTTCTGGAGAGCCAGAATATACCATATGTGCCCAAAGACCGAAATCCGACTAATCTGCCCCAGTGTCGTTATATCGAGGATTTTTTTGGTTTACTGAGCACCATTGTATACAAGGGTAATTGGAAGGCCAAGAACACGAAGCAACTCATCAATCAGAACAAGCATCCGCCGCACGGCGGACCACGGACCATATGTTAATATTCATTAATCTATGTTTGAAGACTAAGGTCAACTCTTTATATAAGATATACCAAATTGAACTGTACTGCTTTGTAGTTTTCTTCCCGAGCCATTCTTCCCATTCCCGATTTTTAGTGGCCACCCGTTACTAGAAGAGTTTCTGCGTCCGATAGACCTGGTTTTATTAAAATCGGATCATTCTACGCAAAGTTATGCTGATTTGAACTTCGACCAATTTTTGCCTATCACAACCTTTTTGTCTAACCCCTGTATCTACATGTTTCGTGATTCACAAATTCTATAACATAGCGAGCGGGACCATTTGGGCAGCACACTTTGGGTAGAAACTTACCATGTACAAAAAATCATGCCATTGGGTTGGAGCGCGGTCGAATTATTAAGGTTGCGGACGGGAATAAGGAGTGCTGCCCAAATGGTTCTCTACCCTATATAAAGCGCTTATTGTTAACAGTAAGAACAATTGTGTTTACGTGACTTAATTTTTTGTCTCTATGTACATTGGCTACATAAGTTCGATTCCCATGGGTCATGGGTTCGATTCCCAGCCCCTCCACCCAACCCTCGTCAGTCGCCGAATTCGCAGCGTACGGTGGCGTTTGGGGTACGCGCCTTACCGTCACGACTGCCTGATGACGACTGACAACTTGTTCTTCTTGGAGGCATTCTTCCAACGTTACCCGGATAAATGGCAACCGAACAATGTAATGATCATTGGATTCATTACACGGACAAATGAACATAATGGACTCACGTTGAGATGGACCAACAACGACAACAACAATGAATAATAGATAATCTAAAAATAGATTCTGTGGAGTTTGGCAGCATAATACCACAGTAGATCTCGGCACAGTAGCGATTAAGTAACACAGAGTGCCTACCAAATAAAAAAAGAAATAAATTTGTTTTTTTTATAGATTTTCAGATTTTCAGCTCATCTTTCGTTGTGACTTAATTATTGCTACCGAAAATTCATCTACATCCTTATGATTCCTTTTTACCTGACCAGTTGTTGCCTAATTGCAATATTGTATAAAAACCTTATGAAATCTGTATTGAATATCGGCATGTACATTATTGCTCGTTTCTTTTGCAAATTAATCAAGCAGATCTTCCTCAATCATTTTTTTCAATACTCTACCCATTGGAACCTTCATCATATTCTTCGATTTGAGCGCCTTATCCATGATATATAGGGTAACGGGCCCTCCTTAGCCGTGCGGTAAGACGCGCGGCTACAAAGCAAGACCATGCTTGTGAGAATCGGAAATGAGCTGGAAAGGAACCACCTATCCAGATGCGACGCGTCTTACCTGTCCGCTGGTTTGCTGTCGAATATGACAGATTGACTTGCTGCCTGGACGAGCCTGCTACGATCGCACTCGAGGTGAGTGCCGAACACGCTGTAGTGAGTAGCAAATATTAAGCACATTGTACACAAGAATGTAAGAGCTCTTTCACACCCACACATCCACCTCTCTCTCCAAAATAAAAAAAAATGTATTGATCAAGCATCACTCATAATCTTGTTATGTTCGGATGTACTTCAGGACAAAATTTGATTGGCATTCCTTTTTATGTGCTCGCAAAGTCAAATGAGCGAACGCAGCGAAAGAATCACCAACATATCGTGACAGGACATCGCGCGTACTTTGGACTCTGATCGAATAGAGTGCGCCGTCGTATCAAACTATCTAGAAAACTACAAAAGTTCAATGAAATGGACGCAGTGGTTCATCCCGAACAAAAATCTAGAAAACGCTCATTAGACCGATAGCACTATATAAGTATGAAACCTGGACAATGCTCATGGAGGAACACCGCGTACTTACAATCTTTCAAAGAAAATTACTGCGTACCAACTATGGCGGAGTGCATATGGAACTACATGGAGGATGCGAATGAACCACGACGTTCTGATGGGAGAACCATCGGTCGTTCACATCGCGATAATCGGACGGCCTCAGAATGGCGGACAACAGCTCCGTTAAAATGGTTCTAGACGGACACATAAAGGCGAGGTGCGCAGCAAACAAGTTGAATCTTCCAGTGGAATAGGATTTTCAACCCATCGGTAGACTGAGTGGTTAACAACCGACTGGAAGGAAGAAATCTTTTACGTTCGGCATAGGCCACTCCGGTCTTCGTAACTATGAAAATCGAAAAAATTCTGACTTGTTTGAAGGATTTGGTAATTCTTAACTAAGAAATAGATTCCTTGACAAAAGAATGTTACTGTGAGGTAGACAGCTAAAAGTAATTGTGATTGCATTCACTTTTATTTCATACATCTTACACGTCGACTTAAATGTTGGCAAAAATACGCTTTGGTAGAGCTCAATTATTTTTCCAATATATTCTTCTTCTAGGATTTTGCAAGTTAATTGTAGTTAATTTATTGTTCACTATAACCTTGCACTTCCATTGGTTGAATGCCTTCGATGCCAACCAATACATGCATTTGTATATAAGATAGTCCATAATACAGCTCCGAATAACTTAATACGCAAAAGTTCATTTTTAACGCCACTGATCGGCAATATATTTATATCTTGTACCTATTATACGTCTGCACATTTAAACATAATTCGATGAATAATTTTAAATAATTACAAATAATTTTGTAATATTCCTTTTGTTGCAATTTTCTCATTGATTAAACGACAGTGATTACGGACTAACTTTCAAAATTTTCATCGAAAATATTGTAAATAAATTGTATTACAGATGGTCTGGTAATTAATTATAGAAACTTCGGTATCTCCAATCGCCAAATCCATGGGCATCTGGTTCATTTCGTTTTACGCTAGACATGTTATATTTTTTTTTATTTAATGCTGAAATACGTGAAAATGAAATTAAAGACAACAGATCCGGAGAATCTATATGATATACTAGCGAAAGAAACCCAGCTTAAAATGAATTGAAATGAACTATTTGCAGTACCGCACTTTAGACCGATTTCCGTGCTATTGTTTTTTTTTCCTCAACTACTGATCCAAAGCTGTATTCTACTGATTTTCTACCGTTCCCCGTTAAATTAATCAACTTTTTGTACTTTTTGTAAGACGAATCGATTGGGGAGAAATTTTTTGAAAATCGCTCAACCCATTCACTAATTTTTATTTATATAGATTAATTTTCTGGATCCTGCCTCAATAATGTAGTTCCACACAAGCTGTGAACAAACAAGCGTGTTTCATCAAAGGTTGTAATACTTACAACGGAGCAGTGCCCAAAGGTTAAGCTTCTGACATCAGCTAGAGTGAGAAGGTACGTCTCGAGCGTCTGTTTACCAGGAAGTGCGGCTCAAACAGCGTCTGCCTGGTACCCAGCGGCTGAATGTTCGGCGGAGGGGTTTTATTGATGTGCCGTTCTTAAATGGAACTCCTATATTGCATCCTCTATTGATCGAGTGGACGATCACATCCCAAGGTTTGCTTTGTTAAAGCACTTAAAGGAGACCATTTGATGATGGATGCGGCGTACAAAATTTCGGACGAGAAAACCGTATTTATACGTTTCAAGACCCAGGGGGCTATGTTGTTTTCACTAGAAACCAATAGCGAAGTGATCCCATTCCATTACACGAATGGGAAACATTCAAAAGTACGAATGTCTATAGCGGGAAGAAAATCTCGATATGTGCGCGTTTATGATTTGCCGCCAGAAATATCGGATTTGGAAATATCATCGGTATTATCTAAATATAGCAATGTGAAGCGAACTGTGTTTGAACGATTCTCAGCCGAATTCCAGCTGGACATTAGTCCGTGGAGTATTTTCACCATCGAAAAAGAAGGATTCACTATGATGGCATGAAAGTAAAGTGCTCCACGTGTAAGTCAGACACCCACTTGAAATAGGTTTGTCCGACGAAGATAGAACGTTTACGTGTAAATGCGTGTAAAATGAGATGATAGAAGAAGAAAAAAGAAGCTATGGGATATATGTATAATGATACCACCAACGGTGAACGAAACACGAAAATCAAACCGAATTCAAAAAGATTGAACGCAAAGCAACACCAACCAATGGATTCCGTTGCAAAGAAGAACGCAAACTAGCTACCTTGAAGCGAGGGTCAGAGTGATGACAGTCCACTGTGATCTCGTTAGGCTCACCTATCAGGAAGAGGCGGTTCAGTGTACCAACGTATGAGTGGATTGCGGATGAAACTGAATGCAAACTTTGAGTTGAAGACGTAAAGGCGAGAATAGCAGCAGCCCTTAATGTTCCGCTAGAGCAGATAGAAGTTTACCATGAAATTTTTTTTTATTTAGCTTTAAGCGAAATATGATTTTTTATGTATCAATACGAAAGGTAGATTACGGCTCCGCAAAGTGTCATACACGACTGAGCCTAATAAATCAATTATTTTAAAAAAATCCTCTATTGATTTTGTCTTTGATTATTTTTGCTGTTGTTGATTCGAAATGCGCATTATTGGAAATTAATCAGTTCTTTTCAGGACCACTATTCTATACAAGAGAGGGTTGAGCTGGGGGTAATTTTATTCAAAGTGCTCCCCCAGACCTAAGCGATTTCATCGCCACAACGACGACAACTAGTTGCCGCAATTCTATTGTTCAGTCGCTGCAGGCAATGTTCCATTTTCGCTTCTATACCAAAGGCGACAGAATTGCAGTCGCCAAGCGATAGAATGTTTTGGGCATGTCGCGTGTGTTTTGGGCAACCTTAGTCGCTTGGCCGCGGCAGAATGTTACCGCAACAGAATCGTAACAGAATCATGAGTCGGCGTCGGAGGAATGCGCTGCAAAAATTTATTCAAATGGGTGGCATCAGTGGCAGCCTAGTGAAATTTCCACTCAAGATATTATTTTGGTTTTGTTTCTGTTAAATCTGATTGGAAAGGTGCGTAATCTATATACATAATCTCTTCTCTATATACTTATACATACAAATTAGATTCTGTCCGTCTGACCCTTATAGACTCGGAAACTACTGAATCGATTGGCGTGAAAATTTGTATGCAGGGGTTTTTGGGGCCGGGGAAGGTTCTTAAAATGGTTCGAAACCATTGACGATAAATTTGGCATAAGGAGGTTTTTATAGGCAAGAAATGTATCTATTATGGTTTGAGACCCCTCCCCGTTCTAAAGGAGGGGGTTCCCATAGAAATGAAACACAAAATAATTGTTTGGCGAGACGAAGTTTGACGAAGCTGCTAGTGGAAAATAAATCGTTTTTTTTTTTCGAAGCACATGTTTATAGAATAGAAGGTTGAATGCAGCGCTTAGCGACAGCAGAAAGTTGCCTTCGGCAGCAGAATCACAAGTGTACGTCAGAAGGAGCCCCTTCAATAATATGTGGAAGGCGTCAGTGGCAGCGAAGTGAAATTTCCTCTCAAGATTCTGATTTTTGGTCTGTCGCTGTCAATTCGGTAGTAATTCAAATGGTAAGTTTTCCAAGGGTTATAGCTTCTTCCGTTTCCGATCGATTGATAGATTTTTTTGAGATTTTTTTTCTTAATTTTTTTAAAGATTATGTTTGGGCTTTTCTCGTCTATTTTTTTTATCCAAAGTCCTAAGTCCGCTTCTTGGTTATGTCACAGATATTACTCATTACTCGTTTTTTTTCCTGTACGTTTGTGCCACTGCGACCAGTAATTAGATCTATTGTAGCGTTACCTGTATCTTTAGTGTATAAGTGCATGTCGAATTGCTTCATTACTATTGAGGAGCATTATATCGTGGTTTTCGGACCGCTCCCCCCCTTGTAAGATTTTTCCCATACAAATTATTTTTTGTTCATAAAACAGAAGAGTAAGAAAATGACAGACCCCCCTCTCCCCATATGTGCTTACGTAATTAGTGAACGACCCCCAAATGTAACTAATATCGGTTTCGATACAGTTCTTGTTTTGTTTTCTCAAGAGCATCGTAGCAAGGTCCCGATATTTAGACCCTTCATAGAGAGCTATCCCATTGAAGGCGCGCTCCTTGTTAATCGGACGTCGATCCTTTCTTGAGATGCAGAACAGTAAACAGCCACACCCTTGTCTTGCTTCTAGAATACCACCAATAAAACGATAATTTAGCTCTATCAACAATACCATTTCAAGCTAGAGAATTTCAATTGTTCATCAGCTCATGAAGATTTAGTACGTATGGGAACTGCTCCGTTTTCCATCTCACTGAACCAATTTAGTCGCTTCTTTTTGCTCCCTGCTGAAAAATCACAAAAATAAGAAACAAATCAATACCTTTTCATTGCTTTGATTTTCATAGAATAAATATCGGAGCTATGAGATGAAGTACAGGAGCAGTAAACCTATGTAAACCCCTAATTCGTTTTAAGTTATCCAGCACTGGGCTCCGAGTTTTTTCAGCTAATTTCTTGGAAAGTTGCTAAGTTGAAAATCAGGCCAATTTCCAGATGGAATGTAGAGCCATAGAAGAAGAAGAAGAAGAAGAAGAAGAAGATAAAATCGGTCATCCGCCTCCTAAAGCATCCAATTGATGCTGATAGGGAGTTCGAAATTTCGAAAAATTTTGAAATGTAAACTGCCCTAATGCATAAACAAATACTGATACAGATCACCTTAATTGGTCGATTTTTCGAGTCTTCCATAAAAAGATCGGTTTCGGAGTGAATCTACAGCATTTCCTTGCACGGATGTATGAGAAAGGCACAAAGTAAGCAACACGGGAAATGATACCAAATGTGGCCTCGCAGGTGACAATCGCTCTCATTTCCTTCTTCCACCCAACGCATTGCTCGTTTGCCTGAACTTGACGAACATGAATGTCCAGTGGTGCACATTATCGTAAAATGTACTCGAGGGTTATTTTTACCCTTCTCATTATTGGACATCTGTTATATAGAACACCATCATTGCTCATTAATGGTACGCTTTGGGTAGACGAATCCTTATGCTCTATGTTTAGACTACGGTCCGGTTTTGTGACATGATATTTGGCTATCTTGATGACATTTATTTTGCCGATAATTTGTCTAATATTATGTGTGTCCGTCGACAGGTGTAACGGGCAGAATGATTTTGATTGTGTTATTCGCTAGATCCACTTTTTGCGTTAATTTATCACGTTGTCGACCGTTCAAATGAGGGAGAAAGATTTTCTTATATTTATGGCTACGTTCCCACTGGATCTGGTTTCAACAGAATGTTCTTCGATGGCTTCATACTAACAGTTTTGAAAAAAAAAAAGAAATGTCGTATGTGCAGCGCCACCAAGGATGTAATCGTCAGAATTTGACTTATGAGTCAATACCGCATTCCAGAGGCCTAATTTCAGAAGTTGTTGTATGGTGAAATTTAAGCTATTTTTTTTCAACATCGTTATCGAATAGTAAATTGTTCAAAGCCATGCACTATTTGAATATGCTTAGAAATTTTTCAGAAAACCAAAATGGCTCTATCGAATTTAAAAATTCTGCACGCCAAAACTAATTTTTTTACTCTAAATTTGAGTAAAAGATACAATAAAATGATGATTGCGCTCAACTAGGAATCTGATAAGAAAGTTATGTTGAGCTTTTAGTGCAATGTCTTCACTTGTCATAAGACGAGTTCTTACTATCCCATTTAATTCTTGTAACTTTAACAGATACGAACTTTAAAAGATACTCGACGAGTCGAGTCAAGTCCGAGGCACTGAAGACGGCCTTACTGTTGAGGTCGAAATACGAATCTGTTAAAGTTACAATAAAGTGGTGGAATTAGACGAGATAGTACGAACTTGTCTTATGACAACTAACTAGGAATCTGTTTGCTGTAAAATGCACTCAGATAGATAGGTAAACTTGTTTCCCATCAGGCCAGGGGTGGAAGGCCATGCTTAACTTTCACGAAATCATTATCATCGTCATCACTCAAATTTGGAGTAGTCCCGGTTTTAATGAAAATGAGTCGGATTCGATTAAATTTTGAGTAGTTCATTTTTGGTGGGTGGTTTCCTGGTATATTCGACATAAGTATTTCGGTAATTCCATTTACCAAGGATATTATAAAAATTAGTCATCACAGGAAAATAGTATTTACACCCTGAAAAAGTCTACTAAAAATCGACACCTGGTTTAAATTTCAGAATCAACCAATTCCGTTCATGCGTTCCAACACGGACATCAGTCGTCTAAGTACTCTCCATTTAATTCCACCAATTATTTTGATATCTTTGCAGATACGTATTCCGACCACAACTGTGTGGTCGAAATACGTATCTGCAAAGATATCAAAATAATTGGTGGAATTAAATGGAGAGTACTAAACTCGTCTTAGACGATTGCATACATTCCACTAAAAAGAGCTATATTTTTTCTGACGGACATCAGATTGATGTAAATTACGGCCTTATGGCCCGCCCACTATGGGGCGGCTGCATACAAAGTGGTGCCAATAATATTTTTTTTGGTTTATCTGCATTTTTATAGTATTCTAGTAGGATTAGCATAAGATTAATCATATTTATGTATTTTTATCGCATCCGGATGGTGTAACTAGTATTTAACCCAGTAATGAGCTACGTACTCTTGAACAATAAACTTGAACGATTGTTTTTAATTTTAGGGACAGTTCAAATGCAAATCAAAACTAGAATAAGGTTGCTGTGCATAAGATTAAACAGGAGAGGTACAGGTGGAAGCCCAGTTCCCTCCCCCTTGACATGCCCCCTTACCAAGATCTGACCGTCTCCCCATTTTTTGAAATATGTTGTATAAGAGTATTGTTTTATCAATCAGGTATTTTGGTGAAGAAATATTTCTCAAATTTTGACTTTTTCGCTCCCCGATGCTTAAACGATTACATTTGCCATTTTAATGATCCTCCCAAATTTTTAGCTAATTTGGATGGAATTTGAGTGAGCACGAACAATTTGAAGTTTGTATGAAAATCACTATGAAAACAATAACTTTTGTAGAAAACCGTTCCCAACGCTTCCCATAAAACTCTAAAAATATATGATTACACAACATAGGAAATTTAAAAAGGTAACAGATCGTCTTTGTTGCGAAACGTTTTGATGCTTCCAGGAAAAGTTATTAAGGAAATACTGAATCGTGGGAAATTCAATTTAACACGTAAAAGAATAACATCAATATCAATAATGAGCATTTTTGTTTTCTCCATAACTTGACTTCCAAACGACAAATCGCTTCGCAACAACAACTACTTATCAGCTTGGGAAGTATTCTATGTAGTCAACATGTTAATTACATTTAAATAGTTCATGGGCCACCTCACGAAACGTTAATTCAAATAAGGGTCGATTTTCATAGTATTTCTCATACAAACTTCAAATGACGTGTGCATAATCAAATTACATCCAAATTTGCTAAAAATTTGGGAGAATTATTAAAATGGCAAATGCAATCGTTTAAGCATCAGGGAGCAAAAAAGTCAAAATTTGAATCACTCTAATGTAACATTTTTAAGTCAAAATTTGACATTTAACAGTTTTGGAATTATTGGAAAAAAATTTAAAAATCGATTTTTTTTCAAGAATGGTGATAATGCATAGTAATTAATGCAAAACGTGCAAAATAATACGTCTTTCGACCTTAGCAGTAAGGTCGTCTTCAGTGTCTCGCACTTGACTCGACTGTAGTGGAATTAAATGGAATTGTACAAACTCGTCTTATGAGAAGTAAATACATTCCACTAAAAGCTTAAAATAATGTTCGTATCATTACCCGATTTACTCGCAACAAGTTGCATTAGACGGGGAATGCGGTCAAATTGTTTGCTATTGAAAATTGGCCCGATCCGACATTGCATTTCGGAATTATTGAAAAATCATCGTTTTATTTTAAATTAATTTATTGAAAAAAGTATGGTGAAAATGCATAGTAATAAATACAAAAACATGCAAAATGATAGAAAAAATGCGATCTATTCCCCTAAAGAGCTTTTTTGACCTTTCTTTTGTAATTTATTTTACGATGCACAAGAAAGGCATCATCGCCGCTAAGTGGAATAATTTGGGTTTGTTTGTTATGCTCAATAATCGTAATTAACAAAGAAAAAAAAAAAAAAGTTACAAAATTCCGTTTTTCGGAAATAACGCTCATCCTATCGCTCATGCTATCCGCAGCTGGATTTTCGTTTCGTAGATAGTATAAACCACAAACTAAACTGTGGTAGTGCTCGTTAGATATAGTCCAACTTGGGAAAAAATATACATTTAAATATACAAAGTTGCCGTTGATAGCAGAATCACGAGCGCGTGCCGGAGGAAGGCGTTGCAGAAATGTATTTGCACGGATGACGTCTTAATGTTCCCCCAAACACACGCGATGCGACAGTCGCGACGCGATTCTATCGCTTGGCGACAGCGATTCTGTCGTCGGTAATATGGAAGCGTAAATACCACATTGCCTGCAGCGACCCAACGATAGAATCGCAGCGACTAATTGTCGCCGTCGCGGCGATGAAATCGCTTAGGTCTGGGGGAGCCTTTAAGCATTTCAGCGGCAAATCATTGAGTGGCTGATATTGGCGTCAGTTGCAATCAATTGGCTTGTAACCTTTGTTACAATTAGTCTTGGCCTTATTTCAATATGTTGCCTTATGAATGATGATTTTCATTTGAAAAAAAGTGAAGTGCGGCAGACTGGGTTCGAACCATGGACGTCGGGGTCGAGAGGCCGGTATATATACCACACGCCCATCGACGCTTGATTACTCGGGAAGGTAACTGCGTATAAGAAGCACTGTTGGTGGAATAATCTGTCGAAGATTCATAAGGCGCCAGTTATGAATTTCGATAGTCCAGTTCGCTGAGTGCATGTTAAAAAAGTACCCAACGGAAAATTTATTTACCCAAATGTAAGTTTAATTCACTCAATTTCGACCTCAGGTAATAAAACTCAAAATTAGCTTCCCGTATTGAACTGGCGTCGTTTGATTGTTTGGCTCTTTTGTTTTTGACAACAAAAGAAAGAATGGATGAAAGAGAAGAGAAAAAATAACTCAAAAGTAAGTTTAAAAATACTCAATTTTGGGTACTTTTTTTCTTCCCTGTACGCCCATGCAGCCACCCAACGGAAAACATAAAAGCCTTTCGTGACAGTGACAGTTGACATCGGATCGGACAAACGTCAGGGCCACTTGCCAGGCGCTGCCGGTCCCGCCACTCGTTGAAGCTCTTTTCGTGAATCAGCTTGAGTCGCCGCCACGCGGAGTGCAATCAGTTTCCTCTTGGTGCATGGTTTTTGTAAAAGTGGCCGGAAAAGATTATCCTCGGCCCGTTCAGTGATTGCTAAGGAAGGCAAAAGCTCCAGCAAGGACAGCTAGAGCGAATTCGGGAACAATCATCGATTTTAAACAACAGGTAAATACCAATGTGTGATCAGCCCTATGAACAGGTTAGATAACCTCTGAATTGAATGTTTAGCTGGTGACGACCGCCGTGGCCAAAATTTGCAAAAAGGAGCTCAGGCTGTGCGAGGAAGGAAGTTGGCGAACAGTGAGATCGGCACAAAACAAGCGACTAGAAATCTCGACGAGCTCTTCGCACGTAGACGGACAAGAGAAGGCACGCACCGCTTGGTAATCAAGGTAATTGGTCGTGATAATAAGCCAGCGACGAAATTCAATCCAGCAGTCGGTTCCTGAACCCCAGCTCGGCACAGCCGCACGAAGGTCAAAGATCCAGCGAATTCGATCACAAATTAACATCCGGAGAAAGCAAGAACCCCACAGGGTATGCAACCAAATACTTAAAAGGATTGTTCTATTACTGATTGCCTGTTTGTTTCATAGGGTTCTTTGTCCGGACTCGAGTTTTTCATCGGCCGATACGAGACGCACGTGGCCGCCAGATTCGCCGACGTTTGATTCCGGTCCGTCTGACTTTGGCGCCAGAGTGGATCGGATTGGAGCTCAGTGGCGGAAAGAGGAACGGTGACGAAAGGTACGCAGGAACATAGACAGGCAAAGATCCCGCGCCTCGGAGGGACCCCATCCAGTCTACTGGTCGTACTGGACGGCCAGAGGGGTCTCCAGCAGAGGAAGTTCGCGGAGTGCGCGTTGCAAGCGGCGAAGGAACAGATCGCAGAGAAGCAGCACAGGGGGACGCCCCTTAGAAGAGTGAAGATGAACAGTGAGTAGAGCGAGAATGTTAGAATTAAGTAGAGAAGAATAAGCGCTGGGTAGGTAGGAAGACAAGCTAGGGCGAATGCCCAAAATATATGTATAAAATGTGCATTGATGGTGTTTTGATTGTTGGTGCTATAGCCCTCCAGTTTGTGTGACTTAGCATACTCCGGTGGTTCCTTGCAATCAGCCTAAGGAGAAGTTGGCAACACTGGCGCCCAACTAAAAAACCCATTTAGATATTTTGTAAACCGTTTGTGGCTAAAGTTATTTGAAGTTCTTGTTTGTTTAGTAGTTTGGCTCATTTAGAAGACTAAAATGGAGATCGATCCCTTGCATTTGAGCGAGGAGGAGCTCAATTTTGAGTTAGCATTAAGATACATCACTGGTCTTGGTCTAACAACCCGTAGAAACAAATGTATTAAGCTCAGAGATGCTATGGCTGAAGATATCACCGTAGGGCGTGAATATTCAACGTCAAATCATGTCATGGATGATGAGGCGAACATTGAGAATTGTCAGTCTCGGGTTAGAATTCTTCTTCCCGCTTTGGAAACAGCAATGGAGAAGAAGGACATGGGTTTCCTTACACACACAGTGTCACGCCTACAACATTACATAAATCGACTTTCACGAATTCAAGCACCTCCAATGCACCTTCAAGAGGTGTGCTCCAAGCTAAACGCGCTATTACCGTCTACTTTAGAAAGTGTTATCAACGCACTAGATCCAACACGTGTCAGCTCCGCGAGTGAAGTGAACGCTGGTGAAGTGCCATCCGAAGTGACAGTGAATGTGCATTCTGGTGCCGTGAGGAAAACGACGTCAACCGTTGAACCAGCGCATCAGCAAGTGATTAGTTCAAATGAACCAAGAGTTCACAACAGCCCGGCATTCAACGGAGATGGTAGACAGAGGGCTCCAAATTCAGCGCGACGAAGCCTAATAGAGTTACTAGGAGAAGTGGATGCAATTCAGTCCCCGATGAACAGGGACAGGGCGATACTACCGGAATTTGTCGGACTACCGATTGCTTCTTCTTCAACATCAAAATCGAGAGGCAGAGGTAGAGGAACCACAATCAATTATGGAATGGAAACTGCAACACCTTTGCTGCTGCTAGAGGGATGGCAATAAGCAGTAGCTACTTCGCACGTAAGAATATCCGCAAACACACCTAGCCACTTCCGAGTGGAGACGCTTGCTCACAGATAGACCACGTGCTGATCGACGGACGACATTCCTCGAATGTTATATATGTAAGGTTCTTCAGAGGTCTAAACATTGACTCGGATCACTATCTTGTAGTTGCAAAATTTCGGGTGCGACTTTCCAGCGTCAAGAATACACGAAACGGGAAGCTTTCGAATTTTTGAGCGAAAAGTGTTGCGTACAATACTCGGAGGGAACTAGAAAATGATGTGTGGTGCAGATGCATGAATCATGAGCTGTATCAAGTATACAAAGAAGAAATTTTGTGAATCGTATAAAATGCGGCAGACTCAGTGGGCTGGTCACTTAGTGCGAATGGCGGAAGAAAGAATAGCGAAACAATATTCAACCGAGAATCAGATAGGGGCCGGCGACTTCGTTTAAGGCCACGAACACGCTGGCTGCACGCGGTGGAATCGGACCTGGAACCCTGAACGTTCGGGGAAACTGGAGGAACATCGCCCAAGACCGACGATTAAGGTGCTCTACAATACGCCATGTTGCTGTTAGTGATTGGAAATGCGTATTATTGAAAATAAATCGGATTTTTACATGACCTCCATGCTATACAAAAGAAAGCTAATCCGACAAAAAATGTCTTCAAAGTACAAAACACAACCGCATGCAACAGCAGAATAATCAAAGGCAACGATGGCCTTACGTTGTCTAACGTCTACCTTGCGGTCTGTATGTGTGTATTTCTAGTGATTTATAAATTCAAAAATGCGTGACGCAATGTTTTTCTTTCTCTTACACTAAGTGTACCGAAATCACCCGAAAGGCTATATGTTCGCTCCAAAAATAAACCGGAGCCACTACTTTCATTCGATGTTAAATTCTGGGCTACCAAAAACAAATCTTACAACTCTGTATAAGGTCTTGGCATATACAGATTGTGAAAGGTTTTCATAAAAAGTCAGCATTTTATACAGATACTGTTTTAAACTAATTCAAATTTGAAAGAATTTAATACAATGATTTAATACAATAATACAATTTGATAAAATCATTGTATTTGTCAGTTTATTTATTCAGATTTTACAAGGCTTTCATACAGAATTGTATTAAAATCTGCTATCCACTGCACAGTGAATATGATGTGGCTCATAATGGGCCGGAAAGACTCAACTTTATTTAAAAAATCCTAGGAATTGATTGGTGATATTTTCATTGCAGACAAACCATTAGAAAGTGTTCATTTTACTCGAATTATGCCTAAATTTATCGAATAACTTCAATAATAAGTGAAAAAACTTATTATCCGCCTCTAAAAATGACTCAGATATTACTAAAATATTGACAGAATATTGGTACAAGGAATGCTTTGGACTTTGTACGTGACATCACTCTGATATAGCTTATTTTGTCCGTTTTTCCTCTATTTTTGCAATTTAGTATTAGTACACCCGATTCTTTTTTTACACGGAGGATGCGTTCCGTGTAAAATTTTCAGTTCCTAATTTTAAAATCCGTATGAAAAAAGTTTTATGATTTCTCGACGAATCATGCAAAATGGAGCAACTTTGCAAAAATTTTGTATGGGATTTATTTTACACGGCAGTGTAAAAAATCCGTGTAAAAACAGAATCAGGTGTATTTAGTATTACTGGGAAAATATTTATCGCATGTAAAATTCTAACACCTGCTGCAAATCATTTCAAGATAAGTTCAAACAGGCAAATTTTTATTATTTTGTGAATGTAGTTTTACAAAACAGATCATTTTACACGAATTCCTCATAATTTTTTTCAACTAGCCAGACTTTTTTTTGATAATCTTTCGAACACGTAATTTAGTCCTAAAAATAGTGAATTATTTATTGCGTATAAAATGAACTCAACTGGTTTAAATTCATCCACGATTCATTTTAACTGGCAGATTTTAATATTTTTAGATAACAGCCATGAGCCTGAACTCTCTCTTTATTCATCAAATAAACTAATTAATTTACGGAAAAACTTGCTTATCGCCTATGAAAAGGGCTCAAATACTGATAGAATATCGGCAAAACTTTGCACACTCTCCCGTTAACTTGTAATTTTATGCCAAAGAGCTGCTAGAAAATTATTTCTCGCATGTAAAAACAATTCCAACTGAAACAAATCAATTTAAGATACGTTCAGACAAGTAGGTTTTATTTATATCATGTATGTTGAATTACAAAACAGGGATTCTTCTCAATATGCTTAAAAATAATAAAATAATTGCCGCAAAATCTCTTCTGTTTAACAATAATCTATTTCATATGATTCTCCTTAAATTTGCAATATAGTTTAAGAAAGCAGTGGTGTTCGCGTCGCGACCCTTCCATAAGATTAACACAGGCTCAGGGGTCGCGATCCACCACTTTGGAAACTATGCTCGGAGGTACCAACCACTAGATGAATTAATTTGTATTTTGAGACCTCTCTTGAAAAAAAGTTAGCGTAAATGCATATAAGAAAATGTTAACAAATCAAGACCTACATTTAAAAAGGGTGTAGCTGCCAAAACTTATTTTTCCGGTTCCTCTTCTACATACGTAGACAAAGAGCTGGAAAATTAAAAGTTTGGCTATTATGCCCTTTTCAAATGTTGATCTAGGAGTGTGAGTTGATAAAAATATGGGATTTATCCCCCAAAAGTGTTATAACTACCTTCCTAAAGCTCGATTATTTTCATAATGTACGAGAATATCACCATCCTTTGCCATAATCACTATAGATAGTGGAATATATAGATGAGCGAAGATAAATCCACTGTCTCCAAACGAACTGTCAAACGTGTTTCCAAACGAGCATGACGTCACGATTTCAATGGAAACGTTAAGGGCTGTGACGTCATATGTGCGTGTGCACGGGCAAAAATCGACTCAACCATGCTTTCGCTCATCTATAGATTCTACTATCTATAATAATCACGAATCCGAATAGATCACCATTCACGGATAAAACGGAAATGCACTAAATTACCATAAACCATTGCTGGCATAGCAACAATAGGACTAAGAATCAAAGTAATTTTGTCCATTCGTTTGATTGAGAGAGTTTTTTCTAATCCGACTAGTGAGTGGAAAAACTTGCTCTGTTCAAACATTTTTTAACATGCTGCCATCATTTTTCACGAAATGTCGGTTCAGATTTTACTGTTTTGAAACTTACGCTCAGATTTAGATTGCATGCCAAAGCTTCTAGTATGCCACATTTCATCGTTTCCATTATTTCAATGTCCTCACTGTCCAGCCAACCACTTTAATTGGCCCAACTTTATTGCGGGCATGACGCTACGGTGCTAATATGACTATTGGCAGTGTTGTGGCGACGAAACCCCTGCTTCGCACTTCATAATAAGCTTTTGCCACGAAGAGCCATCATCATTCTAACCCAAAAAATGTTCTGAGCCAGCAGTTGTGGGATTTCTTCAAAACTGTTAACCTAGTTTGGAACACAAAAGCACAAACGAAAGGTGAGAATCGACATGCTTTTCCTTTTTTCGAATGTTAATCACCATGTGGGAAAAACATTAGAAATTTAAACATTTACTTTGCAAACAGACGGTTGAGCTACTTCTAAATGAGAACATTTGATATTATGCGATGTGTTCTCACGTGGAAATTCAGAACAATTTCCTTTGGGAATTCGGAAGAAATGAGAATAATTTTCCGTGGCAGAAATTCACTTGGAAATTCTTGACATTCTGAAAAAAATCTCGTTTCAGCTAATAAAATAAAGTGGAAAACCTTAAAAGTAAAAAATAGTAAAGTACAAGATAATCACTAGCGAACAACTTTTCCTGAAAAAATATTTTATGCTCTTTTAGGGGAATGTTTTCAATTCTAAGACGAGTTTAGTACTTTCCATTTAATTCCACTACGTTGTTATCTTTATATGTAGATACGTATTTCAACCTCAACTGTGAGGTTGAAATACGTATCTATTTCGTATACGTATTTCAACCTCAACCATGTTGAACTTTTCCTGCACAGAGCGCTCACTAGTGATAAAAATTAATAAATTTATAAAATATAATCAAGTTATCATACTCTTTCTAGGTACTGACAATTTAGTTTTTTGAACCACCTTCCTCCTTTCTTTACATGTTCATTTTTTTTCTACCCAAAAGTGGGTAGTTTTTTATTGCTGTATCTTTTTTTCCCACAGAAATTTTACTCTCTTTTTATTAAAAGTGGAAAAAATTGAATAGCTTCTGTGGGAAAGAAGAGACGGTAATAAAAAACTACTCACCGACGAGTAAAACCAAATGAGCGTGTAGTTTTCAGTTTTTCAAAACAAATTGGCCTAATCATCACAATCAATCCAGGCCAAAATATGGGAATGAAATTTGAATTAGGGGAGGGGTCCGTAGAGTAGTTGTCTACGTCTGACTCTAAATCAGATGGTCATGGATTCGATTCCTACCCCCTAATACAGGGCTTTAACATGACTATAAAAGAAAGCAAAAGTCTACGGACGTAAAAAGAAAAATAACAACTAGTCTTATATGACAGATTTTCAAATAAGAATGTAAAAATGTCGATAAAGCAGATCACGATTTGTAAACTCCACGGAGTATAAATAGAAATAGGTTGGACATATGGCCTGCGATGCCGGTCCATTTAGGTGGGTGTGTGCGCAAAAGAAAAGCACCACCCAAACCAGAAAGAAGAAGAAGTAAATTTGAATTATCATTGGAGTAATTTGAATTATCATAGGAGTTGGAATTATGTTCGAGAATATCAATAAACTGAAAGAAGTAAAAACATAGGAAAAACAATCCTTGTTGCAATTGTAGTGCCCTGGAAGGTATAAACAGATTAAAAAATTTGAAGGTCAAGCCAAGCCGAAAGCTGTCAGAGAAACCCGAAATCAAAACTCTCGGAAAGCAAAAATAAGTTACGATATTTCTTCAATTTCACTAGTATTACGGTAGATGATTTGAGTATTTACTACACGTAGGGGGACATCTCCCAGGACAAGCCGTTTAACAAAAAACTCTAACTATCCGGATTTTTTTTCCCTATCAACACAATTCGACCGATTCGCTTACAGTAACTCATATATGACAAAATTTGGTTGTATTTAAGTAAAAGAAACATGTTTTCAACATGCGTGCTACTCGGGTACTTGTATACCATATACACAAAATATAATCATCGATGATTCATACAAACTATATTTGATCATTTGAATACGTTTTTCGACGATGTATTTCGATGTTAATTTTGGTGAAAAATTTCACGGTTCAGAACAGTGTCCCCTAGTACCGGACACATATTGAATCATGTTCAAACTTGACCAAGCTTCTGTTACATGAGTAAATCATTTAGCAATACTATTCCTTAAAGTTATAGATATTAAAATGTGTTATTAGAGCTGATTTCTCCTACACTTACGTTTCGTACATCCTTCTTCAAAATCCAACCTTTTTCAAAGTAATCATTTATTTTTGTTTCTGCTTATTTCTGTGACTTTCTAACATCTTTGAATGAAGAAACAATTAAATTGAAGTAAGTTTAACAGAACAAATATAAAGAAAGGCTTTTTAGTCACATGGAAAAGCTCACTGATTTTTATTAACGTGATATTTTATTGCAAATAAGTAACCTGGGGGACAGCTACCGAATACAGAAATTAAGAATTTCCCAAATTATAAAGGGAAATTAATTATAATTTCCATGGGAAGTTTTTAGAATTTTCAACGGAATTTCTTCACAATTTCCACAGAAAATTCTTCGGAATATCCGCGCGAAAATTCTCTTAACAGTTTTTACGGGAAACTCAGAAAATTTCACGAGAAACTTTCCGGAATTTCTACGAGAAATTCTTCAGCGTTTCAGCTGGGAATTTTACAAAATGTGGATTTTAACGAGAAATTCTTTGGAAATCAACGGGAAATTGTTCATTATGAAAATTCTTGGGAAGTACCATAGGAAATTCATTGGATCCGAACGAGATTTTTTAAATTTTCTTTGGGAAATTCTTCGAAATTTTCTCGGCAAATTTTCTGGAATTTCCTCAAATCATCCTCTGAACTTCGACGTGAATTTTAAAAACTTTTTGAAAAGCTGTACGGCATTTCAACGGAAAATTTTCGTAATATAGCAGGAGTTTCTTCCAGTTTGTACGGGAATTTTTTGTATTATACTTAAGAAATTCTTCGGATATTCCCTGGGAGCTAGTTTTTTAAAAAAAGGGCCAGTTGGACGGAAGTCAATCGGAGGAAAGTCATTTTGCCGAATAACACTTTGAGCCTAGCCGGATTCCATTTGGCCGAATTGAGCGTTTGGCATACGGCCGAACTGGTAATTTGGCCGAAAAAGCTGTTTGCTCAGGATATTTGGCTGAAATGGTCGTTCAGCCGAATTGCTCATTTGGGCGAAAATGCCGTTTAGCCGAAATGATCGTATGACAGAAAAGGCTTATTGGCTGAAATGTCATACGGCCGAAGGGGTCATGCGGCCGAAAATGTCATTCGCTGAACGGGTAATGACAAATCTAGCTTGTAGAGTCGTTCTGTACGGCCATGAAGCATGAGCGTTAAAAGATGCAGACTATCGAATTCTCGGAGTGTTTGAGCGAAAAATTCTGCGTTCAATGATTGGCGGTGTGGTGGAAAATGGTGAAAGACGCAGACGCATGAACTACGAGCTGTACCAAGCGTAGGTATAAAAATGCAGTCATCGACAGGCTGATAAAATACGGCAGATACCGCTCATAAAAAAATCTACTTCTCCGCTTATTTTATAATGTGTGCCAGATAGTCGCATAAGAAAAACATACCTCCAGAAAAAAAGCTACTTTGATATTTTCGAAAATCTGCCCGCCACGTGGTGGATTGTGGCGATGAATGCTTTGATAGCACATGCTATTTGCACTGCGGATATTTTTTCAGATCTATGAGAACGAAACTTGTAACTTGTTGCAAAGCACAATATAATCATTGGAGAAATAATACTTTTTCAATGGTATATTTTTTTATCAGTCAAGGCACACTTGACATTTTGTTCCTCATATTTTAAACTAAAAGTGGCATGAGTTACAGTATGGAATGTAAAACACTAAATTTTGAGATTATTTAAGCCCTTTTAGTGGAATTGCTTCACCTATCATAAGATAAGTTGAGTACTATTCCATTTATTTCCACCACGTTTTGTAATCTTTTTTTATTCCTTTCTTTATTTGTTAGGCACTCTGTGTTACTAAGCCGCTACTGTGCCGAGATCTACTGCGGTATTCTAATGTGCAGAATCCACACAGAATATATTTTTAGATTTCCATTACTATTATTGTTGTCGTTGCCAGTCCGTTTGTCCATGTCGTGCATTGTTCGGTTGCCATTTATCCGGGTACCTCGGAGGAATGCCTTTGATTTTTTTTATCCTTTATTTTGGTGTTTTTTTAATCTTAAAATTAAGTTAAACACCAAATGCCTCTGAGAAGAACAAGTAGTCAATCGTCATCAGGCAGCTGTGACCGCAGGGCAGCGCATCCGGCGACTGACGAAGGTTTGGTGGAGGGGCTGGGAATCGAACCCATGACCATTCGCTTGTAAGGCGAACGTGTAACGAACTACGCTACGGAACCCTCAAATTTAGTAATCTTTGCAGATACGTATTTTAACCTCAACAGTAAGGCCGTCTTCAGTGTTACGTACTTGACTCAAAGTATCGTATACGTATCTGTAAAGATTACAAAACGTGGTGGAATTAAATGGAATAGTACTAATCGTATTACAACATTTTTTTTTAATTTTTTACTTTCTCTTATACAAAGTATACGTAAGGGAAAAGTGGGTAAAACCGACACCTTAAGCAACTTTACAGTTCCCCAATCTATGGAGCAATTTTCCGGTCTAGAAACTTCATACAAGCATACTTTGGCTCTTCATGCATCAGTCTCAGGACAATATTTTTTGATAGAATTTGATTTATGATGAAAACGCGAACAGTCCATCTTCCAGTCCAACAAGCTGAGGTGCGGGTAAGATCGACACCACATGAGGGTAAAACCGACACATCAAGTCGTTATGAAATCGAACATCAGAACAATTCTAAATGATGTTACATCATAATTGAAAATGTTTAACAACATTCATTTTGATATTTGTGTATGAAATTCATGTTTAGGGGTCACTCATAAACGTTGGTTGAACAAAATTTTATATATTCAAAATTATCATCAAATACCTTATTTTATTTAGTTTCTTTAGTGGGCAGGGTGCAAATAGAGTATAAGAATATTAGTAACAAATTTACTAACTACTGTAAATACTGACCTACATTAAAATTTCACTTATTTTGAAACGCTGTTTGAAACGGCGATTTGAAATAATTGCGTATGGTGCAGTTATGACAAAAAATGAAAACGACCACAGGGGTGAAAATGGATCACGAAAGAACAAAACTAGAGAACGGATTGAATATATCTAAGAGCAAAATAACCGTTAAAATACGGTTCTTCTTTGAGCGCTATTGTTATCCGACCTGCAGGTTTTCCTTGATGACTCAATATTAACCCCTCGACCTATTGTATTCCCCGGCGCCTCGTTTTCCAATACTTGAATTTTATCATGGTGAGTCGAATAAAACAGAGGTATTTCGTGATTCGATGGTAGGTGTCGAATGTACCCCAACTGATAACATAATAATGATGAGATACATGTGGATGCTTATAATTTAAAAATTTTTTTCCACAACTTACACAAAATGATGTCCAGTTATGGATCAGGGATGGATTAAATACTGAAAATCAACAAATTATTGTCTAAAAATACATAACTCATCTGCTCAATGGTGATCACTGCTAATTGTCCGTTTATTATGACTCTTACACGTCTCCGCCAGTTACAAAATGACAAGAAATCAAACATTTATTCAAAGTGGGTCGAAATTCTGTCCGATAATCACTTGAAATCAGAGATTTGAAGTGGTGTCGGTTTTACCCGCAGTGTCGGTTTTACCCACAGTTCCCCTAAAGGCTATTCGTTCGTTCCAAAAACAAGCTTTGTATAGAACGCTCGGAGGCCCATAGTGTTATCCAATCCCATACCAATCGACTCAACTCGACGAATTGAGGTAATGGCTGTGTGTATGTGTGTGCGTGAGTGCGCAAATAATCTCACTCATTTTTCAGGCACTTATCCTTAACCGATTCACTCGCAACAAGTTGCATTCGATGAGGAATTCATAGTTTCTTCTTAAAATTTGGACTGATCGGACTATGCGATGAGAAGTTATGACCAAAATACATTTTTTAACGCAAAAACAAACGTATGAAAGTTTCGCCTATTTTTCAGGGACTTACCCTAAACCGATTTGCTGGAAACAGGCTGCATTCGAAACAGAATCCTGTCCCTTTGTTTTGTATTGAAAATAATCTTAAAAGTAATAACCAAAATATGAAGTTCTAAAAACTAGCTCATTTTTTAGGGACAATCAAATATAAATCTGGGTAGGCAAGGCCGTGTTGTCGATAGCAATTCGATTCTGTTAAGAAAATTAGTTTGAGCTTTTTAGTGAAATGTCTTTCACTTGTCATAAGACGAGTTTGTTCCTTCTCATTTAATTCCACCACTTGATTGTATCTTGACAGATACTTCGACAACTAAGTCGAGTCAAGCACGAAACACTGAAGACGAACTTACTGTTGAGGTTGAAATACGTATCTTTCAAAGTATAATAGGGGGTGGAATTAAATGGGAGGCAACAAACTTGTTATATGACAAGTGGATTCGATTCTGCTGTCACGTATTTTTCAATTAATATTAACTAGTGAAGTCTATTAAGTATAAAAAGTATTATCGACAAGTACGGATTCAAGATTTCTACGCTTCTTTGGCACAGGAATATTCCATAAAGGAGAGATGGAGCATTGCTCATACAAGTGAGCGTTTTCCAACTGCGTTTATGTATCTTGAATTTTTGTATTAATATTATTTACAGAGACGCATCCACGTTCTGAGTCGTGGGTAGGACAAATAGGAAATGCCAATTTGGGAAACAGTTCTGGAAAAAGAATTCCTAGCCTCTTCAAGATAAGCTTCCGAGCCTTTTGAATGGAGGCTTCCAAGCCTGTTAAAAGGATGCCTCCGAGCTTCTATGAAGCCGGCTTTCGAGCCCTGAAAAGGGGACTTCAGAGTCTCTTAATAGGAGGCTTCTGATCCTCTTGAGAAAAGGCTTCCGAGCGTCTTGAAGGGAGGCTTCAGAGTCTCTTGAAAGCGGATTTCGAGCCTCTTTAAAGGCTTCTAAGTATCTTGAAAGTACGTTTCTAAGCTACTGAATCAAGCGAACGATTCTTCTAATTCTCTTGCAACGAAGCAACTGAACTTTTCGAAAAAAAACATCCATGCCTCTCAAATGGAGACTGTCGTACCATCATACTCTAGATTTTAGTTCAGAAGCGAATAGATTGATTGCATTGAAGTTTTTTTTTTTTAATTTGTTCATTCAACGTTTTGTCCTTTTGATCTTTTTATCGCCCTTTATACACTGTGCTCGTTTTGGAGGGCAGGATTCAATAGGCTTTGATTTACTAATCGTCTTGCATATTATGTACAAGACTTGAAATAAAAAAAAATCACAACTATCAAACTTTATCAATAAGTTTAATTGGAATTGTAATACAGTCGACTCTCTACATCACGATGTTCTATTTCTCGATGTTTCTTCCTATGTTGATGATTTTATCGGTCCCTTCAATCTACATACATTTGGGCTTTCTACCTCTCGCTAACTTCTCTATCTCGATATCTTCTGGTCATATTTTGATCAGGATTCTCACTTCCTATGTCGATATATTCGAATTTCTAGACTACTAGACCAGTTTTTGACAATAACACGACAAAAAGAAGAGATGACATTTGTTTTGTTATCGTTTTTCATTGCAACGAGCTTTTATAGATATGTGGAGATGCGACTGTAGAGCCGCCAAAACTCATTCTTGTTCGAGGTACCCCCAGGGGTACATGTACCCCAGGTTGAGAACCGCTGATATAGATTACCGAGACTTTCAGCCCGAGGCTGGCTCGTCTCGAAGAATCTGTAGCTCAGAACCCTTTAAGAGCGGTCTTCGGTATGTTTCTGGTTCCTCAAATTTCAATAGACCTTTTGAGGTTTGAAGAAGACTTTTTCCGTGGGCTTTGAATAATCCATTCAATCGTGCTTAATCATAATGTCTAAGATATTTAATTAATCGCATTTGCAGATTTCAGCAACTTCTATTTCACCTCAGTAAAACATAGACATCTTTGAGCTCTTTAGGGATTTTAAAGTGCATGGAGCCCTAAACAACAATCAATCAGTAGTCTATTGCTTTAGGATAAGGATACCAAAAACATCTATGATGTTTGGACTCTGATTAACTTTAAAATCATCTTCTACTAACACACAAATGCTTGCCATCCAATGACTTCATATGTTCTTACCAGAATCATGGGTAGGACAATGCTTTGACTGTCCCACCAGGAAAATTTTTGCGTAGGACATGTCCTACCTGTCCCATGCACTCCCGGCACCACTGATTATTTATAACTTTTGTTCAATTAAAATTCATTGAACATAGTTAACCCTCTGACGCCCAAAACCGCCGTTAGAGGGGAACTTTGATTAATTTTGTAATTTTCAAATGTTCAGATTTCGAAAAGCTTTTGGTGTCAATCAATAATATAAACTTCAATGCATGTTTAAATAAGATTTGAAATTAATTTTCAAAATTCTAAACATTTTTTAAAAAAATATTGAAAATGAGATAAATTTGAATTCTTTTTTGAATGCAATAACTCAGCATTGAATTGGAAATTTTAAACTCTAAATATGTTGAAAATCAAAAAAGATGATCAGATTCAAAACATTATTTTATTGAATTAAAAACTAGAAAAACAAAATTCTAAAAATTAAAATATGAAATTGAAGAAATTGCGTTTTAATAATTTTTATTGCCTAAAACGTGTTTATATCGATTTTAGATTAGTTGTAGCTGGTTATTGCCTTGACATATTATTCTAACAGTTATCCACCGCAAATTTCACAATTCCAAAAATTGGTACCCCGTACGGTAGAATTTTTAAACCGTTTGTAGGAGTAATTGGACATACATCATAAGTAAATAGTTAGAATTATCTTAAAACAAATGAATTTCATCAAGAATGAACATTTGTGGCTTTAAGGGAAAGTTGCGAGGTAATTTAATTTTCTTCTTTTTTACTGTTTTCCGATGATGATACAGTGATCCAAATAATAATTTGTTTTTCCAGAAATGGCTTCTTCAAACATTTTTAGTTTTCTAGAAGGTGATGAAAGTAATAACAATGGAACTTGATATAATATTTAACGGCTATAAGATGTGTAAGCTTTGACATCAACATACTCTTAATCATAGCTTTATTCCGATAAAGCTTATAGATAGTCTGAATATGCTCTCAAAAACTGTAATATACATTCTCTATGTTTTGCAGGGAACTGTGATTTTTGTTCAGATTTTGGTTTGGGACACATGTTAATAAAAAAATATTATTTACGTGACTTTTATTTAATACTGATCAGTTTATCACAGCAAATTTTTCATTGGCAAATTGGACACATTTTGGCTTCGCAATAATTTTTTGTTCACAATTTACCTTCCAATATGATTATTTTCAGTATTTTGCAATGGAATTCCTACACATTTAACTCATTTCACAGTATTCGGTAAATTTTACCGAATTCTCAACAGCAGACCTGTTCGGTAATTATTTTACAGTTTTTCTGTGATTTTTTCCATTGCTCAACTGTCAAAATAACCGAAAATCAGTAAAATTATTTACCGAACAGTTCTGCTGTTGAGATTTCGGTAAAATTTCACCGAATTCGGTGATTTATTTTAAGTGTGTATAACATCATTCGATAAATGAATATGTACAAGATACAGTGATCATCCGATTTTCAACATGTTTTAATGTATACATTTTGACAGTTTTGAAATAATTTCTTCCCGATCCAATTTTGCCACATTTTTATACAGAATTTTATGAAAAAATACTTTAAGCTCTTTTTAGTGGAATGTATTTAACCGTCTAAGACGAGTTTAGTACTTTCCATTTAATTCCACTACGTTTAGTTATCTTTGCAGATACGTAATTCGACCTCTCTAAAGAACTTTTGATACATTTTATAAAGAGTGAGAAAGGCATCATGACTGCTATAGGCAGGGTTTGCAGAAAACGCTCTCAATAGATAACGAACAACGATAAAAGAATGGCAAAAATTGTTCCGAATCATAGCAAGCCATGATAACAAATTTATCAAACTTGTATACAAGTGCGAGAAAACAAAATCGGATAGGCAGCCCCCACACAGAAGTGATGATTTTCGCTTTGTTTTCGCTCATTTTGTGGCCCGCGTAGCTGTGTAGAACAAGTTAAAAAGCATCATCAGAACCAGTGCTCCCCGCGTTTGGAGCTTTTTATAAGAATCCGAATCAGTACTTTATCATGACAGCTTGCGAAAAAAGTCTCTCACGGTATGTTACATATCGTATATGTATACAGAGACGATAAGTGAGAGACTTTGTAATTCTCTTTTGGATTCAAACCCTGCTGCTAGGTGGATTAATCTGGGTTTTTATCATAAAGAATATATTTCAGCGTTATAGCAAATTGAGTAAATCGACTCAGTTGAATCGCTTTAGTTGCTATCGCCATTGGCGTAAAAAAGGAGGGGACAGGGAAGAGGGCCATAGTCGCCCCTAGATCTGGACTCTAGTTATGCCTATGACTATCGCATCTCACATTAGAGCATTGTAGCTTTAGCTTAATATTAATTAGTTGCTTTATAACTGCGAAATCCTTTTACCACAGATCTACAGCCTTTCCCGATTGAGTAAGTGATTACTTTGTTAATCAGCCATTCTGCCCAATCCCCTTCTGAGACTTCTTGAATCGCAACAATCCCCACCCCACCAGATTAAGAAAAAGGTACGTATCATTTTATTGTATTCTGATTACTTACCATATTGAATGCGAATGACAGAAATCCAACGCAGAAATAATTTGCCGGAAGAACTTTCTCGCCTCCTTTGGCGTGAGTCGGCCCTTTTTCACCAGGTAATCAAACAGCTCACCACCGGAAACGTGCTCCAGCACCAGGTATCTGCGAAAGTGAAGTTTTTCTTCAGTTGTCTTCCTCTGGATATTAATTTTCCAGAAAACACAGATAAGCACTAACAGTGGGACAGAAAGCGCACAATTGTTCGCTTTCGATTCTTCGTGAAAGCGCTTCCATCTCTATTCACTACAATAATGGATCCACGGACGCACGCCATGGGGAAAACACAAATAGACGACTTTTTGCTGCATTATTGATTGGATTTTCAATATTTAATTTTACGGGCTTTCACTGCCTGGCCTTCCGCAGAACCGTGCTTGAGCCGTGAATTTTGTATGCTTAGAGAAACAATCGAAGTAGACATGTGGCATGTATTGCGATAGATGTGTCGTGGCAGAACTGTGGAGTCCTGGCCGCTGAATTTAAATGACTACTAGATCGAAGCGCGGTTTAGATGGAAGTTAAGTTTAAAAGAGAATGTTGGAACTTACAAATACTTCCGATTTTCATAGACATCCGTCAGGCCAAGGACGTGTGGGTGGTCAATTAGTTTCATTATAGCTATTTCTCGCTCCACCTGGTCGGCGGATGTTTTTTATGTGTTTTTTTTTCGTGTATTAGTTGATGATGTTTCATGGTTGATGTAAAAGTTGGGTTGTTGATGTTGTCGAACGTACCGCATAATTGCGAGTAGGTTGAATGAAATTTTACCAGAATGAAAAAGAGAAAGAGAGACAAGAGAATAGGGTGAAGATAAATAAAGGATAACAAGTAAGTTAATTAAAATATGTTCGATTTTTCTCTACTGATAACGAGGAGGATAATTACTTTCATCAGCACTGATTCACTAAGCTTTTCCCGGTTGATAATTTTAATTGCTACTTTTTTCGCGGTGACACAATGCACTCCCAATTTAACAAGGCCTGCGAATGAACAATGGATGAAGAACGTGGTATGAGATAGTGGTTGCTTCATTGGCACTTTGACGATAATTCGAGAGGATTTGTGGATGCGATCCTCTTACCAGTTTGACCTTTCCCCAGCGTTCGTTCCAGACGATATGGCCCCACATATTGGTGAGCCTCGTTGGATGGGGTACTATTTTCTTTTTGTACTTCTCTACTCATTTTACTTCGGCGGATGGCTAGTTGGATTTTAGTTGGCCGTTCTTCTTGCAATCATGAAAGCAGGCTTCCACGATGATATTATTCAAGCCCGTACGAAATAGCCGTATGAAATTAGTCGCAAATTTCACCGCTTTTCTTCGAGGATTTCAACACTAATATCACGGATCATTTGACTTCTTTGGTGACACACTCAACGCACAATAGCACCAATGAATCTTCAACTACGTAATCAATCACTGCTCCATCATGGGATTTCCAACATTTTTCCTTTTAATTTGTATCCGTTTCTGGCCGTGTTGTACTTTAAAACCCTTCAAAACATCCGTATTCACTGTCTTGAATTCTCCACCTTATTTGAAAAATCAATATTCTACGTATACGCGAAGAGAACCGTCGGAGAGACGAGCACAGCGAATCCGCGAAGGGGCAGAATCCTCCTTCTGCACTGTATTGTGCACTTTTGTCTTTGATTTTCCTTTTTAGCCAGTCTGTCTGCGAACACAAATTTCAACAAATAGTATGCAATCGCTTCGAAAGAAAAGGTTTTCCACTCTTCTATCGCTACCGAGAATCAAACTTTTGCAAAATTTTCAACTTTTACCAGCGGAAAGACAACCCGACCGACCGTACGCGACGGGATTCTCGGCTAGGATCAGCCTAATAATGTTTCAATGGCGATTTCCATCAACCACCAGCAGAGCGGCCAGTTTTGACATATTCCACCTAAAGAGAACAACCCCCCCATTCTGGATATGTTCGTATTGAGCAAGAGCAAGAGAACGCACAGATGAGAACGCTGAACTATGTGTTGGTGTTATGCAGAGAACAGGCAAGCGGCGAGTTTTCCCTAAATTTCCCGACGTCGGCCGTCGTGTTGTCGTCCTCGTAGCCGTCGCTCTCCAGTGACTGTTTCGTAAGGCGGCTAGAGTAGTTGGACGATGTATGTGTGCTGTTTGTGCAATTCTTCAATAGTCCTTGCTGTGATGTGAGAATGTGAGTTGCTAGAACGAATGGTTTCGCTCGTGAGTTACCTTGAATGGAAATGACTCTGTGTGGTGGGGGTGGGTGAGCGGGTACATGGGAGTGAAACAATTTCATTTGAGGCATAGCATGCTTTGTGTCGACGAGACTATCGAAATTTATGTCAATTGAAAATGAGCGTAATTACCGAAAACATCTTTAAGGGTAAATGTTCCGAAATTCGTAAGTTTATTTACAGTAGTGCAGATTTTGCAAAATCTATGAATCAAAAACAAAGATCCACATTGTTGATCAATCAGTTGGGCAGAATGAAGTAAATCTGCGTGGGTGTCTCTCAAAATCGGTAAAGTATCACTCAAATACAGTAAACTTTCCTTCATTCGATATTCTGTACCTCAATATGATTTATTTCTCTAACTCAATCTAAATGATGTAACAAAGTACCAAGTCTTTACGGTAAATTTTAGGTGTTAACGAAGCATTCTAAACTATCAGAATATGTTTTGTGTTAAATAGATATGCATATGAATGAAAGCGGAAAAAAAACTTCCGAATATGCGTAATTTCATAAACAACGGTTCTTACGCTACTTTCACAGTATTACATCCTTCACGATGCCTCTTGCAAGGATTACATTACAAAAGTTGCACCAAGGATCGTGTTACAAAAATAAATCAAAAAGTGTGGAGCAATATCGATAAGTTAGTTCATGCTTTACACTGTTTGATAAACATCTTTAATGTCTTAACAAACTGTTTTCATCTACAAATCTTATAATTTATTTTCTGATTTCTTCCAACAGACAAACTCTTATTTTATGATAGAGTCCATTATGTTATGTTGTGAATTATGTTTTGTATGAAGAGGAGTTACACCCTGTAGTATGTTGAAGCTTTCAGGCCCATTCATCAGTTTTGATCAGAACATATTGCATGCAAGTAGGATTACGACGTGGGCGACTGGGCTGTCATTCTTATACGCATTTTCTGACTCATTGGTGGGTGGTAGCTGGTAACTCAGCGGTATGCGAGCGTGGAGAAGGATTTGTTTACGGAAGTACATCAGTATATGTGTATGTACGAAGCGTGATTTTAAATGGAGGGTGTAATACAGAATTCAAACAGACAGCAAAGACAGGAAGGATGAATCATCATCGGTTGGCACAACCGTTGTCGTACTTACAATAGAGATTAGAATACAGGAAACGTGTGGAAGGCGATTGTTAGCTTAGCGAATATAGGAAGAATAGTTCTCAGACAACCAGTCATCGTATAAGATTGTACAATTAAAGTCGCTGATTGACATAAATTTATCGCAAATGAATGTATTTATAATGTAATTGTATGTTTATGGCGAAATACGATTTATTTGCAACGAAAACTAACTCTCATTATGAATTATCATTTTATTCAAAGCTAGCAGATCAGACGAACTTCATTTCGCCTAAAATTGATTTATTCTCTGACTAGTCGACCCGGCAGACGGTGCCCTGCATAGTAGGCAAAAATGCGCGTTGTGATTTACCCATGCGAAATTTCCATACGAAGCCTAACTTCAGTTTTCCACGGTTTCCTCAACTTTACTCGTGATTTTTACATGAGGAAATATCATATAAACCCGTCGGAAACGATATCGAAAAGCTGAAGGAACGGAAAAAATCTATCCAGCCGTTTTCGAGTCATGCGGATACAAACACAGACCATTTCATTTTTATTATTTAGAGTAGAGAAGAAGAAGAAGAAGAAGAAGAAGAAGAAGAAGAAGAAGAAGATAGATTAGCTCTCGAGTTAAGCAGAAATTTGTGGTCCATTTGTATGGGAATCCCCCTTTCCAAAGAGGGGAGGGGTTTCGAACCAACTTAAGAACCTTGGCCCTAAAAAAACCCCTGCATACAAAGTGTCACGCCGATCGGTTCAGTAGTTTCCGATTCTATAAGGGCAGACAGACACAATTTAATTTTTATGTATATAGATGAGATTTCCAAATAGGTTATATTGAAGGAACTGATTGCCCAATGACTTTAAGCATCAGTTGAATTTCAGCACTTCAAAATTAGTACAACTATGGAATTTTTTGGAAGTGTACCATTTTAAACATTTGCTAAATAAAATAACCTAAGTCAGGCATGCATTTTCATACAAAATTGTTATGTTTGAGTACCACCATCGGGGGTGACAATGGGTCTGGGGGGTGAGAATGGGTCATCGCTCTCACCGACAGTGTAAAGGTCGTGTAACAAAATCGTTCAAAAAGGTCTCTTATATTTTCGTTTTCTTGCCCTCAGATACATTCAATCTATTCTACATGCTTTATAAGTAGTTGAAACAGTGACCCATTCTCAACCCCATTTGACCCATTGTCACCCCCGACGACGGTATCATAATCGATTCTTAGCGATTACACTCCCAGCTCAAAATGACCTGACTTCTAACACAATGAAATGTTTGCTATCCCCGTTTTAGTTGGAAACAAGTCGTACAACTTGTTTGAAGCCTTTATTATTATTTTCGCATGTACATTGGCGTAATAATTGGTATGATTTGATGACAAACACAAAAATAACGGTTTTAAGGATAACTTAAATCTTAGGAATACTTACCGATTCAATACGGATTTTTTTTTCGTCGTATTTCAACATAAATTTTGGACATACCGCTTCAAAAACGGATTCAAACCATGAAAAAGTAGAAATATAGAGTGGAAATTTTTATTTTGAGATCCTCTAGGACTTCCAACCCTTCCGTGAGTTCAGATCTTGATGATCTACATAAACAACAAAGCGTTTTACGGGGCCTCAATCCTAATATGAAGTTGGAAATTGTACTTGAGACATAATTAAACTATTTTTATCAAATCGCAGTGTTACCAGAACATCAACGGTACTCCAAATTATTCTTGAGTTCAGATCTTGGAGGTCTGCAAGATCAACAGAGTTATTCTTAGGTTCCCGAGCTTGTGTGTTAGTTGGAAAAGCCCCATGGGACATCATTACACCGGCATATACAAAATACAACATTTCCAGATTACCTACGGTACTCCGAACAATTCTTGAGTTCATTTTTTTTTTGTGCTTTATTAATGTGTTTTTTTAATTCTAGGATTAAGTTCAACACAGTTTCTTGAGTTCAGATATTGAAGATCTACAACACCAACAAAGTGATTCATATGGTTCTGAGCTTGTGTGTTAGTTGGAGCAACCCCATGGGACATCATTACATGTCTACAAGATCAACAGAGTAATTCAAAAGGTTCCCGAGCTTGTGAGTTAGTTGGAGAAGCCCCATGGGACACCATTATATCAGTATGTAAGACATTCAACATGCCCTGAATAGCTACGGTACTCCAAACTATTCTTGAGTTCAGATATTGGAGGTCTACAACACCTAGCCACTACCGGAGACGAGCCAGCCTCGGGCTGAAAGTCTCATAATAAAGTCAATAAAAAAAAAAAAAACCTAGCCACTGCCGACATGCCGCTGATCCAGTCGGGGGCCGATGTCACAAGCTCGATGATCCCTTGATTTTCCATCTCTGAAAGCCGAGCTCTCTCTGTACGCTGCTGGTACATTGTAATACGCATTTTTTGCCGGAGGTACGGATGGATCAACACTGAATTTATCCCGACTCTTGGAACTTTGGGGAACGTTTTTTCGCAGCTATTGACGCTTAGACCAACTTTAAGCAGCCTTAAGACGCTAGCCGTGGAGCGGCCCAACAGCTAACGGGATCCTTGATCAACGACATAAAACACCGCTAGTATCGAAGGCTTGCTGTGTCCTACTACCTCAATTGCAGCTTTAAAAGCACCCTTCACAGATATGGGTTTTGCAGAGGCATACGAGCAAATGCAACCATCATTTTTCATTTTAATGGGCTCCAGCATAGAGCTTCCTGACAGAAATTCAGGTTTGAGCTTTATCCAATTATTATTATTATCGAAATTGCGTTTTTTCCTGAAAGGCGAAGGGAATAAAAGCAGTTTAAGTAAGGAAATAACTATAGTTTATTTGACGGCTACAAGATAGACAAAAATACATTGTTATTCATTTGATCACGTTTTTTCCTTTTCGTCGTTTTCATCCGTTCTCCAGCTTTGTGAATTATCCCGCTCCGCGCGTAACTGGTTAGCAATTTTCTTTCGACATACTATAGCAAAATGTCCCCGTTCACCGCAAGTGTTACAGTTAACGTTGATTGCCGGGCATGATTCGAATTTGTGAAAAAGACGGTTACACGGTTACACATGTCTCGACCAGCAAAGCAATGCGGAAAGTTCTATTCACTCTCAGACATTCCATTAAAGAGAAAAGGGAACAAATCACTGTAGAGTTTGGTATATAAGTTATGGGTACACCCCTGATTATGAGAGGAAGTAAATGGTAGAAGCGAGATGATATTTGAAACAAGAGAGAGGGAGAGAAGGCTTTAGGTATGAATACTGGAGAAGGCATCAATTGGGAGAAGTGTTCTAACCATTGCCGTGTAAAGACGTGGAAATAAAGTGCAGTGCTAAACAAGCGAAATATCTGGTGTTTAATTTTAAACGTGATCCGAAGAACCTGGAACATTCCCCTGTCCGCAAGTGTACAATCACATGTACTGAACAACTGGTTCATTGAAGTAGAAATAATTGAAGCAAACTTCTGTATATTTGACCGTCTGGCAGGGTCGCCATTGTGTAAATCGGCTTGTGAATGACCAGCCGTTTGGGAAAAGGTCTCGGCGACCACGACAGGACAGAAGTATGCCTTACCTTCACTGCTACTTGATGCGAAAGAGGGCGAGTGTTGTTGGGGGAGCTAGGCTACGCCTACTGCGATTGATTCAAATGTACCTTAGCACACGTAGTTAATTATGCTGCCAGATGACTCCCACACACCAAGATCTGTAATTTACTGGAATCGTCGAAAACATTGCAAATCACCAAAATTTCTGTAAATTTTACCGATTTTACCAAAATTATTGTTATACTGGGATTTATTGTTTTTTAACCGTTTTTTACCGAACTCATAGAATATATTTAAGTGTGTAGAGAGCACATCGAAGATCTGCAGGTTGATCGATTTGCATATTAAGATCTGTACTCAAGGATAGTTTGGAGTGTCGTAGATGTCGAACGAATTATGTAGTTTGTTTGTAATGGTGTTACGAGATACCTTGGAGCTATTCAAACTCATAAAACTAGTGAGGACATCGAGCATCTTCATGTTGATCGATTTGAATATTAAGATCTTTACTTAAGGATAGTTTGGAGAGTCGTAGATGTCGATTGAAGTCTTTAGTGTGTCTGTAATGGTGTTACGAGGTACTATGGAGCTAATCCAACTCATAAAAATAGTGAGGACATCGTAGATCTTCTTGTTGATAGATTTCAATATTAAGATCTGAATTTAAAGACTTTTTCGTAGATATTGAAAAATATTTGTTATACCGTGATTTCTAAGAACATCAAAATCACAACTCAAGGATAGTTTGGATGTTCTAGATCATCGTAGTGCCCGTAACCTGATCTGTCATATTTTTTGGGATGGAACAGTTAATTTTGAACATTTTTGCTGAAGAAAGCAAGGCTTTATCTCTAAGAACTGATTTTTGAAGACTGATTTTCGTCTTGGGTCATATATGACCCATCCGTATTGAATCAGTTAATATATTCATTAAGAAATCTATGAATTGCAGTATTGATTATATCGTCACTTTATAATATTGGCAGTGGAATTGATCCTTCTCCAAGATATTGCTTCGATAACAGTAGCAAGGTGCTCTCTTATGTTTAAACAATACTTTTCCTGTGTGTTGATTTTCCAAGTTACTAAGCGTGTTTATGAACGATTTTTGTTACGAAATTCGACAGTGCATACAATCTTAGAAATTGGGGAGACTTGATCTCCTTTTTATGATATCCAATCAAAAATTATTTTTTCGAGCCTACCCTTCATTAAATTTGCCAAATTTATAAAAAAAAATCAGATACTTACTCGAAAAAAAATTTTAATTCGATTTTTTTTGTCAATTTTTTGTGTAGGTTACTAATGAGGGATCAAGTGTTCCCATATTGAGTTACCAACATATCATCTTAATATCCGAATTGCCGCATCTTGACGGACGAACGTGTGGTGATCGAAAGGTGGAAACAGCACTTTGAGGACCATTTAAACGGCACTGAGAGTACAGACAGTGAGAGTCAAGGCTGCGGAGGAGCGATGACTACGTCAGTTCAGCGGAAGATGGAAGCCAACCAACCCCACCTTGAGGGAAGTTAAGGATGCCGTTCAACAGCTAAATACCAATAAAGCAGGTGTGTAAGGATGGTATCAGAGCTGAGCTCATCAAGATGGACCCGGAAAAGCTGGCTATTACCTGCACAAACTCATAATCTGAATCAGGAATACTGAACAGCTGCCAGAGGAGTGGAAGGAAAGGGTCATATGTCCCATCTACAAGAAAAGCGACAAGCTGGAGTGTGAGACCTTTCGAGTGATCACCATCCTTAATGCCGTCTACAAAGTGATGTCCCAGATCGTCTTCCATCGTTTGTCACCAATAGTGAATAAGTTTGTGGGAAGTTATCAAGACGGCTTCATTGACAACGGGCCAGATCTTTATACAGTCGCCTCTCTACATCTCGATATTGAAGGGACCATCGGAATAAGGAGAGATCGAGGAATGGAAGGAAAATTGAAATGGGTACTAGATGAAAAAAGCTCGTTGCTACGAAAAACGACAACAAAACAAATGTCATCTCTTGTTTTGATGTGTTTGTTATTGTCTGAAAATGGTCTAGTAGCCAATAAATTTGAATATATCGACATAGGGAGAGAGAATTCTGAACAAAATATGACCAGAACACATAGAGATAGAGAGATATCAAGATAGGGAGGTTATCGTGATCTAGAAAGCCCAAATATATGTAGTTTGAAGGGACCGAGAAAACCATCGACATAGGGAGAGATATCGAGATAAAGCACATCGAGATGTAGAGAGTCGACTGTAGTACGGCAAATAGCATAGCATAGCATAGTTACGGTGTACTTCGTGGATTAGACACTAGTGATACTCGTTTTTCTTTTGAAATCCTTATTCAGATTGCTATCAGAAATCAAGGTGGGTGTGGTCCTTGATTTCAATCTACAGTGACCGGCATAATAAAAGCCCACTAGCCGTTTTCATACAAAATGGTCAACTTTGGAGATCTAGATCTCGATTGCGTGTGAACCAATTTTGCTGAAAATTTGACCAGAGCTCAGATATAACTTGAATTTTATTACACCTGAGTTTCGACCATATTGATTGATAGGGTAAAAATAATTGCGGTAATACCAAAATGAATTTTTGGTTAAAAATATTTTTTAAATATCTTGAATTCTATAGGTTGTAAACTGATGACTTATTCAGCAAAAACGCGTATTTTGGCAATACGAAAAAGTTTGCGGAACATACTTGTACACTAAGAGTTGTAGTTTTCAAGATATTATAAAATCAATTTTTTGCCAAAAAAATCGTTTTGGTATTACCGCAATAATTTTTTACCCTATGAATTAATATGGTCGAAATTCAGGTGTGGTAAAATTCAAGTTATATCTGAGCTCTGGTCAAATTTTCAGCAAAATTGGTTCACACGCAATCGAGATCTAGATCTCCAAAATTGACCATTTTGTATGAAAAACGGCAAGTGGGCTTTTTATTATGCAGGTCACTGTAGGATAAAAATCACAAAAGCATGAGAATTACTATTCCTAGCCACGCCCATCTTCACCGTATCTTGGGAGGGGAAGGAAGTGTTGATGTAGCACTTACTTAATGAGAGGCCCCCGACTCAGCGATACCACATAACTACCACGGAGTTAAATATTGGGAAGGAATTTGCTAGGATTTGTCTGTAGCTGACAATGTGACCATGGTAGATCTTACACCGTAAAACACTCAAAGGTGTCTGCTAGAGTGGCCCAGTCTTGTCTACGTCTACGGGCACCCCCAGGATTGTGCCTTTGGGTAAGAAAATGATTCTCTGAAAATTTCAGCCCAATTGCTTGTTGCATAAGCTGACACATTTCATTTGAAGTTTGTATGGTGGTTTCAGCCAAAATGCATATGAAAATACACCTCCGTCACTATTTTGTTCAGGAAATTGGTTCGGTATGCCCGATTGAGCTCAGAATTGCAACAAAGGCAGTTGATATGTTAAAGATCAATTCCATAGAACATTATCGATGGTAAATTCTTCTCCGACATCACGAACGTCCGCACTTACCGCAGTGCGAATATTGATTCTGACCACTACCTCGTTGCAGTATGCCTGTGCTCAAAACTCTCGACGGTGTAAAACACGCGTCGTCCTAGTAATATTTTGGTTTTATACTGGTTTTATAATACTCTTGAACAGTACATTATGGTCTTCAAGAGCGTTATAAATCTTAAAATGTTCCTTGGGCATAGTCGAACTCCGCGGCCAAACATTGTGCGGCTACAAGACGGTAGACTAGCCCAAGACTACGCGCAGCAGCTGAAAGCTGCACTCCCAACGGAAGAGCAACTAGGGGCAGCGTCTCTTGAAGGTGGCTGGAGAGATATTCGATCCGCCATTGGAAATACCGCAACCGCTGCACTAGACACGGTGCTCCCGAATAAGATAAACGACTGGTATGGCGGCGAATGTGAGCAGTTAGTGGAAGAGAAGAATGCAACATGGGCAAGATTGCTGAAACACCGCACGAGGGCAAACGAGGCACGATATAAATGGGCGCGGAACAGACAAAACTCGATTTTCCGGAGGAAACAGCGCCAGCAGGAAGATCGAGACCGTTAAGAGACGGAGCAACTGCACCGCGCAAATAACACACGAAAGTTCTATGAGAAGTTAAACCGTTCACGTAAGCGCCACGTGCTACAGCATAATATGTGTAAGGACATAAACGGGAACCATCTTACGAACGAGCGTGAGGTGATCCAATGATTGCGGCAGCACTACGAAGAACATCTGAATGGCGATGTGGCAGACGAAGATGGCGGTATGGTGACGAACCTGGGAGAACGCGCGCAGGGCATAATTTTACCGGCTCCAGATCTCAGGAAAATCCAGGAGGAGATTGGCCGGCTGAAGAACAACAAAGCCCCTGGGGTTGACCAACTACCATGAGAGCTATTTAAACACGGTGGTGAGGCACTGCCTAGATCGCTGCACTGGGTCATTACCAAGATTTGGGATGAGGAAGTTTTGCCGCAGGAGTGGATGGAAGGTGTCGTGTGTGCCATCTACAAAAAGGGCGATAAGCTGGATTGTAGAAACTACCGCACAATTACATTGCTGAGCTACCGCCTACAAGGTCCCAAATTTTATGCCGTCGATTAGCACCAATTGCAAGGGAGCTCGTGGAGCAGTACCAGGCGGGTTTTATGGGCGAACGCTCAACCACGGACCAGGTGTTCGCCATTCGCCAGGTACTGCAGAAATGCCGCGAATACAACGTGCCCACGAATCATCTATTCATCGACTTCAAAGACGCATATGATACAACCGATCGGGACCAGTTATGGCAGCTAATGCACGAACACGGTTTTCCGGATAAACTGACACGGTTGATCAAAGCGACGATGGATCAGGTGATGTGCGTAGTTTCAGAGGCATTCTCGAGTCCCTTCGAAACGCGCAGAGGGTACGGCAAGGTGATGGTCCTTCGCGTCTGCTATTCAACATCGCTTTGGAAGGGGTAATACGAAGAGCAGGGATTAACACGAGTGGCCCGTCTAGCTGTTTGGCTTCGCGACGACATAGATATTATATGGCACGTAACTTTGAGATCGGTGGTGACGAAATTGAGGTGGTAAAAAAAATTGTGTACTTGGGCTCACTTGTGACTACCGAAAATGACATCAGCAGAGAAATTCTGTAGCTGTAGATGTGGCTGTAGATCGTACGTACTTTGGACTCCGCAAGACACTTCGATCGAATAGAGTTTGCCGCCATACCTAACTGACTATCTATAAAACGCTCATAAGACCGGTAGTCCTCTACGGACACGACACGAGACTGTTGGAAAGTAGTAGGGGAACTGTACCGGTTTTGGCCATGTTCCTAATTTGGCCAATTTCTCGCATATCTCCGAAAATAAAGCAATTTCCGAGGGTTTCATTAGCTGTAACAGAAGATATATCCCTTACGAGTGAGATGCCTCATTACTGTTGGAAGTCAAAGTGGGCAGCCCCTCAATAGCTCGGCTTGACGCGCTCTTCTGAATGTCAAGTGTTGTCGTAATGCTGTGTTGAGGCTCGTTTGTTGTGGAGCGAATATTTTTCACTTATGTAAATAGTCGTTTATTCATTTAATTAAAGTTTGATTGTTCGACTAAACGAGAGGTGTTCTTTCTTTCATACGCGAAAGTCTCGAGTGTGAATTGTCCACTGATGGTGTACTGGTGTACGATTGTATTCAACAGAGACCTGGACGATGCTCGTGAAGGACCAACGCGCACTTGGAGTTTTCGAAAGGAAAGTGCTGCGTAGTATATATGGTGGGGTGCAGATGACGGATGGTATGGGAGGAGGCGACAAACAGAACTTCTAAAGGCACATCTTTTTGTTGAAGACCCATGGACCTATCTCGTTTATTTATCAAGTTATAGCCGTTTTTCGATTAAAAACATACTTTTTTCAAAATGAAATAAAACGCTTTAAACAGAAAACGCTCTCTCAGTTTTCCCACCATAAACGCAGAAAAGTGCGAGCTTTCGAATAGAACCAATAGATTGAAAATCGGTTTGCTTTATTTTGAAATATAAGTAAATAAGAAAAAATAAGAAAAAAACATGTTTTTCATACAAAAACTCGAATAACTTTTTTGTTATAAGAGATAGATCCATGGTTCTTTAACAAAAATGTGCGTCTTCAAAAGTCCTAAAAGTGTTCGGAACAAAGTTTATGCGAGAAATGAATGTATAAAAAGTTATGTGAAGAATACCGATTTTTAGGGACCGCCCTAACGTATTTATTGAAAAAGCTCATAACTTGTGAACCATAAGTGATAGAAAAATGGTTTCTTCGGCAAAGTTGCTCAAAATTAGTTGCTCTACAACTTTGTGGAACATTGCACAAGTCTTTACCAAAAAATTAAAAAGTTGATATTATGAACTTCTGAAATATAGGTACCACCCTAATTTCACTACATGGAAAAAAAATCGTCAAAAAATATGATTTTTTTCCCAAAGACACTATATATCTAAAACTAATAGTTTTGGCGCAAACATTTTTGTCTTGCTAGATTCGACTCTGGGACCATTGTGCACTGGGACAGAGCCGCCTCGCAGCTTAGTGTTCATTAAGCACTTCCACAGTTATTAACTGCGAGGTTTCTAAACCAGGTTACCATTTTTGCATTCGTATATCATGAGGCTAGCACGATGATACTTTTATGCCCAGGGAAGTCGAGACAATTTCCAATCCGAAAATTGCCTAGACCGGCACCGGGAAGCGAACCCAGCCACCCTCAGGAACTGGAACCACGCTACAACAAAAAACGGATTTCGGATTGAAGCAATAGACACTCTTGAATTGTTTTATTTTCAAACTTTTCTTTTGTCACAAGCCAATAAAAATACGGTCATTCTTGATTATACTCGCTCTAAGTACCGTTTTCGTATAAAATAAAATTTCACAAAATTGATAAATATATGTGTGTGGATTATGTCGATTCCATTATTATCAAATTGCCATTCCAACCGATTTCGGCACCAATCCACATGATTTGGAAAAAGGGGGAACGATGCTAATAGTGATGATTCGCTTTTTTTCTAAACAAATTGTGCTCCGCTTTACCATTTGGTTTACATTTCAGCTTTTTTATTCTCGTGATTCTACAGTAGGAAAGGGCATTATTTATTCAGTAAATATATATCATCATTATGGTTTACTAAAAAATATCGACATTTCATTTTTGCTTTTCAGAATTTTTTAGCTATGCTCGCGTTTGTTTTTAACAATAAGCGTTTCAAAATTTAAGCTTTGCTATTTGGTGCCTGTCATTTTTTGCCACTGCTGCTTGTGCCTTTCGGTGTTCCTTTTTCCGCTGAGTTCGATAACGATTTATTTGATAGGGTCGACGGAGAGGATGATAGTGCCCTTGCCGGACTTCTGGTGGCATTGTTGGAAGTGGCAATTGGTGGTTTCGTGTTCGTTTTTGAGCTGCCAGCAGTTTTCATCGGCGATGAACTGTTGGAATTATTGGCTTTATTGATATTGCTGCTACTGCTACCGGTTTGGGTTTGAACTGCGGACGCGGTTTTCAAAGGGGTGGTTGGGACTCTTTTGGGGGACGGTTTTGGAGAGGAATCAGGAGTTGATTTGGGAGTTGATTTTGGAGACCTTAAACTAACGCGGCGGGTTGCTCCGGGCGACGGACTGGCGGAAGGTGGATTGGCACCAAGATAGATGGCTGAACCTGTGCCGCTCGCTAAATCGACCCGTGAACCGTGGATGGATGGAGGGGCAGATCCTAAAATGATTGTTTGTTTGTAAATTAATATATTCAGTAGGTTTGTTGGTGCTTAAGACTATTGTTAAGAATATCCAAATGGAATAACTAGAATTGGTAATTTAAAAAAACGTAACAAATTGTTTTTTGGCTAGACTAAATCAGACAAGTCCCTTCGATTTATTTTTTTTACCTGAAATTATGCTGGTATTAAGTAGGAACTTATCAAAAGTTTGCAAATTTTGACGTCAAATTATTTGATTACAATTTTAACGAAAATAATATTATTATTACACAGTACACACATATCTGATGTGGTTTTATCTTAAAATATGCCAATCTCCGGTTTACCTTGCAAGTAGAGACATAGGATTGCCAATCTGGAGATGGTAAGTTCGATTCGCGGTCTAGAATGTTTTTGAGAAGGAAACATTCCCTACTCATAGGCTATAGTTCATCCATTGGGCTTGTCACATACCTAATTAATCAAAAATTGTATCGCATATCCCTCAATCCCATAACTGAGGAAATCCTGTAACAAATGTACTTATGAATTGATGTGAAATGATTTCCGTTTTTCTTTTACGAACAAATAATCACAAGTCAGTCAAAAAACCGGTTGGTGCTATTTGGCAGAACCGTCTAAGTGCTGACAGAAAAGCAGACCAAGTTTCAGTTGTAATGTAAAAACATTAAAGAGGATTGAAACTATCTTAGTATATTTAGAATAATAGTCTTATATCTAACTAATGGATCCCAATCGCAGTAAATAACTCACCTGTGTAGGAGTACAGCCCGGCCGGACTACTGCGAGGTCTGAAGGTACTGACGATGCTGGAACTGCGTCGCAACTCGGACAGCTCACCAATGTCGATCTCGTCTGCATTATCGCCCGCAGCCCGTGGATTGTTCCGTTGACCAGCACCGGCTTCCGAGCCACGACCTGCACCCTTGGAACTACGCGGCGAAGTGGGACACGACTGGGCGGCGTTTCGCACCGACAGCTGAGACGATGTCGACGGTGATGAAGAGAGGTTGTATTGCTTTCTCGATGCGGTACTTCCCTTGCGGCGGAAGCCACTCCGTGAATCCGAACGACAGATCCCTAATATACAACTAACTGTTTCAATTTGCCTCATTTTCGGGGAACTTTGTTTCAAGTCAGGAGTGGATACTAGCTACATATTACGGTACATGATGATTCTAAGTGATTACATGAATTGTTGATTGAACATTCCATTACAAAGTGGATCATGTGAATAAGCGAAAACCGTTGATATTGTTTCAGAGGTGAGAGTGGCTTTTGATTATTTGGGAAGATTGGGTGTCTTTGGTATGAATCTATAATGAGCGTTGCTGCAAAGTGAGAGAAATGAAAAGAACAAATGGAATGATAAGAGGCAAGCCGAAAGAGGGGTTTTTCGATTTCATTTCACAATTGTCATCGAACATTGATACGATGAGGGGCGAAACTACATTCAAAGCTAGAACACCAAACACAGTGATTATGGCGGAAGCATTGAAACTACACTCACCTGTGGGACAGTCTTTTGTAAATTTGCACTGGCCTTCGCAAACACCTTTGTTTTCTAGCAAAATTTCATAATTATCTAAAGCTATAAAGCATTGCTCTCTATCATTGTTTTCCAAAGCTAAGCTGGGGAAACGTTCTTTCAGGCGTTTTCGTTCCTGTGGAAACATACATTAAAACATTTAAACACTCTTCACCAAAAATTCAACCTACATCAAACAGTTTGCAGGACTCAAAGTCTTGCAGCTGGTTCTGGAAGCCGAGGTTCGGATTGGCGATGGCACGACCAGCGCGCACAACCTTAAGCGCCTCCTTCCAGTTCAGTGTGGTGACGGACATGATGTAGGCCACGGCAACCGTCACCGAGCGGGACATCCCGGCCAGACAGTGGATCAGTACGTGGCCCTCTTTGAGCCGGGCGGAGTGTATAAAATCGTTACAGACGGAAAAGTATTGCGACAGGTTTTGGTCCGGTGTATCGGCGGCCATCACACAGAGGTAGTGTTTATCCTGAAACATAATGATGATGGTGATGAAAACCTTTTAATTTTCGTTTCTTTAAAGAACTAGACTAGGTACAAGCTTCTGACCAAACGGTGCCCACAACCAAACCACTTCCTCTATCAATATACGTTGGAGGTCGTGGGCTCAATACCAAGGCCCCTCCCATTCCAGTCTCCTACTTTGTACCTTTCTCTCTATTTCTAATTATCATATCAAGCGCTAGAACTGGAAATGGTCTCTACTGCCACTATTCAAATACAGTCGACTCTCTATATCTTGATGTTCTATATATCTCGATATTTCTCCCTATGTCGATGGTTTTCACGTTTCCTTCAATCTACATGCGTTTGGGATTTCTACATCTCGATAAACTCCCCATCTCGACATCTCTCTATTTCGATGTGTTCTGGTCATATTTCCTTGAAAATTCTCTCTCCCTACGTAGATATATTCAAATTTTTAAACTACTCGACCATCTTTGAACAATAACAAACAAATCAAAAACATGAGATGACATCTGTTCTGTTGACGTTTTTCATAGCAATCAGAGTGTATATAATTAACACGTACGTCCCCAACCACCATTTTACGACAAAACGAAAAATTCAAAACCACGCAGCTCAGTCGATTTCTAACGGATTTTCAAGCAATCTTCTGCAATCGATCACAAAATTCCTATAATTTTTGGAACCGATGTCAATTTTTGTCCAATGGTCATTGTTCCGGATATATTATGGGGAGTACAGGGGTTACCCCCCTCCCGGAAAAAATGGTCACTGGCAGATCGGCTTCGAAATCCATCGTGTGACATGTCAAACTTCATGATTTTGCAAAACAAGTACACTGGAGTACATTTCGGCGATTTTCGATCGAATTGGCCACCCTCCGGGTACTTCCAGGGCCTAGTTCCCTTGGGGAAGTGGCCAATTTTCATTCAATCTTGGAACCCATCTTGCGACATATCAAACTTCATGATTTTGCAAAACAAGTACACTGGAGTACATTTCGGCGATTTTCGATCGAATTGGCCACCCTCCGGGTACTTCCAGGGCCTGGTTTCCTTGGGGAAGTGGCCAATTTTCATTCAATCTTGGAACCCATCTTGCGACATATCAAACTTCATGATTTTGCAAAACAAGTACACTGGAGTACATTTCGGTGATTTTCGATCGAATTGGCCACCCTCCGGGTACTTCCAGGGCCTGGTTCCCTTGGGGAAGTGGCCAATTTTCATTCGCTCTTGGAACCCATCTTGCGACATATCAAACTTCATGATTTTGCAAAACAAGTACACTGGAGTACATTTCGGCGATTTTCGATCGAATTGGCCACCCTCCGGGTACTTCCAGGGCCTGGTTCCCTTGGGAAAGTGGCCAATTTTCGTTTAATCTTGGTACCCATCTTGCGACATGTCAAACTTCATGATTTTGCAAAACAAGTACACTGGAGTACGTTTCGGCGATTTTCGATCGAATTGACCACCCTCCGGGAAGTACCCGAAGGAAGCAGGGCCTGGTTCCCTTGGGGAAGTGGCCAATTTTCGTTTACTCTTGGAATCCACCTTGCGGCATGTCAAACTTCATAATTTTGCAAAACAAGTACACTGGAGTCCATTTAGGTGATTTTCGATCGAATTGGCCACCCTCCGGGTACTTCCAGGTAGACCTGTACGCTGATTGAAATTTAACCGGCGGTGGCGTGATAGATCATTTTCAGCCAGCGGCGTCACGCCGTTGGTGATTGGCGGCGGCGTGGATCGGCGTGAATTAGTTTCAAGCGCCAAAATTTATTCAGAAGTTCCTCCAGAAATTCGTCCATAAGTTCCTCCACGAGTTTTTTTAAAAGATCCTCAAGAAATTCCTTTGGACATTCCTCCAGATATTCCTCTATAAGTGCCTCTGGAAAATTCTTCCTCCGGAAGTTTTTCTAGAAATTCCTCCGGAAGTTCCTCCAGGAATTCCTCCGGAAGTTCCTCCAGGAATTCCTCCGGAAGTTCCTCCAGGAATTCCTCTGGAAGTTCCTCCAGGAATTCCTCCGGAAGTTCCTTCAGGAATTCCTCCGGAATTTTTTTGTTAAATATCTTGGCTGTGCATATGCACAGCCAAGATATTAACAAAAATAGTTTTCATGCAACCGAGTTGCCGAATAATATGCAATTAATTCCTCCGGAAGTTCCTCCAGGAATTCCTCCGGAAGTTCCTCCAGGAATTCCTCCGGAAGTTCCTCCAGGAATTCCTCCGGAAGTTCCTCCAGGAATTCCTCCGGAAGTTCCTCCAGGAATTCCTCCGGAAGTTCCTCCAGAAATTCCTCCGGAAGTTCCTCCAGGAATTCCTCCGGAAGTTCCTCCGGAAGTTCCTCCAGGAATTCCTCCGGAAGTTCCTCCAGGAATTCCTCCGGAAGTTCCTCCAGGAATTCCTCCGGAAGTTCCTCCAGGAATTCCTCCGGAAGTTCCTCCAGGAATTCCACCGGAAGTTCCTCCGGAAGTTCCTCCAGGAATTCCTCCGGAAGTTCCTCCAGGAATTCCTCCGGAAGTTCCTCCAGGAATTCCTCCGGAAGTTCCTCCAGGAATTCCTCCGGAAGTTCCTCCAGGAATTCCTCCGGAAGTTCCTCCAGGAATTCCTCCAGAATTCCTCCAGAAGTTCCTCTAGGAATTCCTCCGGAAGTTACTCTAGGAATTCCTCCGGAAGTTCCTCCAGGAATTCCTCCGAAGTTCCTCCAGGAATTCCTCCGGAAGTTCCTCCAGGAATTCCTCCGGAAGTTCCTCCAGGAATTCCTCCGGAAGTTCCTCCAGGAATTCCTCCGGAAGTTCCTCCAGGAATTCCTCCGGAAGTTCCTCCAGGAATTCCTCCGGAAGTTCTTCCAGGAATTCCTCCGGAAGTTCCTACAGGAATTCCTCCGGAAGTTCCTACAGGAATTCCTCCGGAAGTTCCTCCAGGAATTCCTCGGGAAGTTCCTTCAGGAATTTCTCCGGCTGTTCCTCCCGGAATTCCTCCAGAAGTTCCTCCAGGAATTCCTCCGGAAGTTCCTCCAGGAATTCCTCCGGTAGTTGCTCCAGGAATTCCTCCGGTGGTTCCTCCAGGAATTCCTCCCGAAGTTTCTCTAGGAATTATTTCGGAAGTTCCTCTAGGAAATCCTCCAGAAATTCCTGGAATTCCAGGTGGCCAATTCAGTTTTATGGAGGAATTCCTGGAGGAACTTCCGGAGAAATCCTGGAGGAACTTCCGGAGAATTCTGGAGGAACTTCCGGAAAATTCCTGGAGGAACTTCCCAGAGGCACTTACGGAGGAATGTCCAAAGGAATTTCTTGACGATCTTTTAAAAATCTAGTGGAGGAACTTCTGGAAGAATTCCTTGAGGAACTTTTGAAGAAATTTTGGCGCTTGAAACTGGTTCACGCCGATCCACGCCATCGCTGATCACCAACGGCGTGACACCGCCGCCGCTGCCTGAAAATGATCTATCATCATTGTCGGTAAAATTTCCATCAGCGCACAGGCCTACCTGGAAGTACCCGGAGGGTGGCCAATTCGATCGAAAATCACCGAAATGGATTCCAGTGTACTTGTTTTGCTAAATCATGAAGTTTGACATGTCGCAAGATGGGTTCCAAGATTGAACGAAAATTGGCCATTTCCCCAAGGGAACCAGGCCCTGAAAGTACCCGGAGGGTGGCCAATTCGATCGAAAATCACCGAAATGTACTCCACTGTACTTAATTTGCAAAATCATGAAGTTTGATATGTCGCAAGATGGGTTCCAAAAGCGAATGAATATTGGCCACTTCCCCAAGGGAACCAGGCCCTGGAAGCACCCGGAGGGTGGCCAATTCGATCGAAAATCGCCGAAATGTACTCCAGTGTACTTGTTTTGCAAAATCATGAAGTTTGATATGTCGCAAGATGGGTTCCAAGAGCGAATGAAAATTGGCCACTTCCCCAAGGGAACCAAGCCCTGGAAGTACCCGGAGGGTGGCCAATTCGATCGAAAATCGCCGAAATGTACTCCAGTGTACTTGTTTTGCAAAATCATGAAGTTTGACATGTCGCACGATGGATTTCGAAGCCGATCTGCCAGTGACCATTTTTTTCGGGAGGGAGGTAACCCCAGTACTCCCCGGAATATATCCGGAACCATGGCCATTGCACAAAAATTGACCTCGGTTCCTAAAACTTTAGGAATTTTGTGATCGATTCCAGAAGATTGCTTGAAAATCCGTTAAAAATTGGCTGAGCTGCATGGTTTTGAATTTTGAGTTTTGTCGTAAAATGGGGGTTGGGGACGTACGTGTTAATTACATACACTCTGATAGCAACAACCTTTTTTCGATCTAGTATGTACCTATTTCAATTTTCCTTTCATTCCTCGATCTCTCCTTATCTCGATGGTCGCTTCAATATCGAGATGTCGAGTGGCGACTGTAATAATGTAAATTTCCTCCAACATGATTATTTTGCCGTTGGTTTTTTTTAAACTCGTTTTATATGCAGAAAAAAAATTAAAAAACAGATAAAATCAGCAATATTTTTGAACAAATTAGTGAGAATTGTGCTATGTTTTTGAAAAGTTATCTTTACTACATTTTTCAAAATATAACATAATAAACACATTTAGGTATTAATATTGCTGCAGGCCGAAAATCGGCCTTCAGGTATGCAGGACTTGACTTGTGATGTGGATGACTAAAGAGCTGAGCAGAATAGATACGTTTGCGTACGTTTTGACAGTTTCTCCATGGGAAATCTGTCAAACCGTTCGCAAACGTATCTATTCTGCTTAGCTCTTAAGGACGTGGGCCACAAATAATTTATGTATGAAAAAAGTAACAAACAAGAAAGAGAGAAAATTGACATGAAACGTGATGATTAAAAAGTAGTGTGCTGTGAAAATAATTTCCACTCGTCAACATTTTTTGAAAAATGTCTTTCAAATTGTGAAATTGAATATATTTCCAACCTAATTCTCAAGTGTTTTGATGTAAAAGCGTTTCGATCAAGGATACGGCGTACGACCCCACCTGTGGGGTTTAAGTAAAATGCCTTCAGCATGTGTTTATAGATTTACACCTCAACGTGTCTATCGGCGAGCAGCAAGCCATGACTCTGCCTTTTCTGGTCAGATCTTCGCGGCGGACACACCCATCCACGGAGAGTCGCTGTCATGATTTCGTACCGGCCATTTAGGGCTACACATTTTGGCGATTCTGCCAGTCTACTTTTTGGATCTTGTCGCTGATTTGCTGAGGTGAGTTGAATTCAAGTGGTTAAATTGTGAAGAGTGATATATTTTAGTTTTAAAAATCACAAGGCGCGTCTGGCAGACCATCGGAAAATGGTGTGTGGTTTGCAAAATCACAAGGCGCGTCTTACCGCACGGCTAAGGAGGGCCCCTTGATGGTGTATATCAGTCCCATCTTTGCTGTATTTCCTATTCATAGTGGACAAATATGCGATTGTGGTCAGTATACGTGAAACTGAAAGTTGTATTATATTTTCGAATTTGGATTGGATTTGGATTGGATTTGGATTGGATTTGGGTTGGATTTGGATTGGATTTGGATTGGATTTGGATTGGATTTGGATTGGATTTGGATTGGATTTGGATTGGATTTGGATTGGATTTGGATTGGTTTGGATTGGTTTGGATTGGTTTGGATTGGTTTGGATTGGTTTGGATTGGTTTGGATTGGTTTGGATTGGTTTGGATTGGTTTGGTTGGTTTGGATTGGTTTGGTTGGTTTGGATTGGTTTGGATTGGTTTGGTTGGTTTGGATTGGTTTGGTTGGTTTGGATTGGTTTGGTTGGTTTGGATTGGTTTGGTTGGTTTGGATTGGTTTGGATTGGTTTGGATTGGTTTGGATTGGTTTGGATTGGTTTGGATTGGTTTGGATTGGTTGGTTTGGATTGGTTTGGATTGGTTTGGATTGGTTTGGATTGGTTTGGGTTGGTTTGGATTGGTTTGGGATTGGTTTGGATTGGTTTGGATTGGTTTGGATTGGTTTGGATTGGTTTGGATTGGTTTGGATTGGATTTGGGTTTGATTTGGAATGGATTGGGATTGGTTTGGACTGGTTTGGACTGGTTTGGGCTGGTTTGGACTGGTTTGGATTGGTTTGGATTGGTTTGGATTGGTTTGGATTGGTTTGGATTTGGTTTGGATTGGTTTGGATTGGTTTGGATTGGTTTGGATTGGTTTGGATTGGTTTGGATTGGTTTGGTTGGTTTGGATTGGTTTGGATTGGTTTGGATTGGTTTGGATTGGTTTGGATTGGTTTGGATTGGTTTGGATTGGTTTGGATTGGTTTGGTTGGTTTGGTTGGTTTGGATTGGTTTGGATTGGTTTGGATTGGGTTTGGATTGGTTTGGATTGGTTTGGTTGGTTTGGATTGGTTTGGATTGGTTTGGATTGGTTTGGATTGGTTTGGGATTGGTTTGGATTGGTTTGGATTGGTTTGGATTGGTTTGGATTGGTTTGGTTGGTTTGGATTGGTTTGGATTGGATTTGGATTGGTTTGGATTGGTTTGGTTGGTTTGGATTGGTTTGGATTGGTTTGGATTGGTTTGGATTGGTTTGGATTGGTTTGGATTGGTTTGGATTGGTTTGGATTGGTTTGGATTGGTTTGGATTGGTTTGGTTGGTTTGGATTGGTTTGGTTGGTTTGGTTGGTTTGGATTGGATTTGGTTGGTTTGGATTGGTTTGGATTGGTTTGGTTGGATTGGTTTGGTTGGTTTGGATTGGTTTGGATTGGTTGGATTGGTTTGGTTGGTTTGGATTGGTTTGGATTGGTTTGGATTGGTTTGGTTGGTTTGGATTGGTTTGGATTGGTTTGGATTGGTTTGGATTGGTTTGGATTGGTTTGGATTGGTTTGGGATTGGTTTGGATTGGTTTGGATTGGTTTGGATTGGTTTGGTTGGTTTGGATTGGTTTGGATTGGTTTGGATTGGTTTGGATTGGTTTGGATTGGATTTGGATTGGTTTGGATTGGTTGGATTGGTTTGGATTGGTTTGGTTGGTTTGGATTGGTTTGGATTGGTTTGGATTGGTTTGGATTGGTTTGGTTGGTTTGGATTGGTTGGTTTGGATTGGTTTGGATTGGTTTGGATTGGTTTGGTTGGTTTGGATTGGTTTGGTTGGTTTGGATTGGTTTGGATTGGTTTGGATTGGTTTGGTTGGTTTGGATTGGTTTGGATTGGTTTGGATTGGTTTGGTTGGTTTGGATTGGTTTGGATTGGTTTGGATTGGTTTGGATTGGTTTGGATTGGTTTGGTTGGTTGGATTGGTTTGGATTGGTTTGGATTGGTTTGGATTGGTTTGGTTGGTTTGGATTGGTTTGGATTGGTTTGGATTGGTTTGGATTGGTTTGGATTGGTTTGGATTGGTTTGGATTGGTTTGGATTGGTTTGGATTGGTTTGGTTGGTTTGGATTGGTTTGGATTGGTTTGGTTGGTTTGGATTGGTTTGGATTGGTTTGGATTGGTTTGGATTGGTTTGGTTGGTTTGGATTGGTTGGTTTGGATTGGTTTGGGTTGGTTTGGATTGGTTTGGTTGGTTTGGATTGGTTTGGATTGGTTTGGATTGGTTTGGTTGGTTTGGATTGGTTTGGATTGGTTTGGATTGGTTTGGGTTTGATTTGGAATGGTTTGGATTGGTTTGGACTGGTTTGGACTGGTTTGGGCTGGTTTGGACTGGTTTGGATTGGTTTGGATTGGTTTGGATTGGTTTGGATTGGTTTGGATTGGTTTGGTTGGTTTGGATTGGTTTGGATTGGTTTGGATTGGTTTGGATTGGTTTGGTTGGTTTGGATTGGTTTGGATTGGTTTGGATTGGTTTGGATTGGTTTGGATTGGTTTGGATTGGTTTGGATTGGTTGGATTGGTTGGATTGGTTTGGTTGGTTTGGATTGGTTTGGATTGGTTTGGTTGGTTTGGATTGGTTTGGTTGGTTTGGATTGGTTTGGTTGGTTTGGATTGGTTTGGTTGGTTTGGATTGGTTTGGTTGGTTTGGATTGGTTTGGATTGGTTTGGTTGGTTTGGATTGGTTTGGATTGGTTTGGATTGGTTTGGATTGGTTTGGATTGGTTTGGATTGGTTTGGATTGGTTTGGATTGGTTTGGATTGGTTTGGATTGGTTTGGATTGGTTTGGATTGGTTTGGATTGGTTTGGATTGGTTTGGATTGGTTTGGTTGGTTGGATTGGTTTGGATTGGTTTGGATTGGTTTGGATTGGTTTGGTTGGATTTGGATTGGTTTGGTTGGTTTGGATTGGTTTGGATTGGTTTGGATTGGTTTGGATTGGTTTGGATTGGTTTGGTTGGTTTGGGATTGGTTTGGATTGGTTTGGATTGGTTTGGTTGGTTTGGATTGGTTTGGATTGGTTTGGATTGGTTTGGATTGGTTTGGATTGGTTTGGTTGGTTTGGATTGGTTTGGATTGGTTTGGTTGGTTTGGATTGGTTTGGATTGGTTTGGATTGGTTTGGTTGGTTTGGATTGGTTTGGATTGGTTTGGATTGGTTTGGATTGGTTTGGATTGGTTTGGATTGGTTTGGTTGGTTTGGATTGGTTTGGATTGGTTTGGTTGGTTTGGATTGGTTTGGATTGGTTTGGTTGGTTTGGATTGGTTTGGATTGGTTTGGATTGGTTTGGATTGGTTTGGATTGGTTTGGATTGGTTTGGTTGGTTTGGATTGGTTTGGATTGGTTTGGATTGGTTTGGATTGGTTTGGATTGGTTTGGTTGGTTTGGATTGGTTTGGATTGGTTTGGATTGGTTTGGTTGGTTTGGTTGGTTTGGATTGGTTGGATTGGTTTGGATTGGTTTGGATTGGTTTGGATTGGTTTGGATTGGTTTGGTTTGGATTGGTTTGGATTGGTTTGGATTGGTTTGGATTGGTTTGGTTGGTTTGGATTGGTTTGGATTGGTTTGGATTGGTTTGGATTGGTTTGGTTGGTTTGGATTGGTTTGGTTGGTTTGGATTGGTTTGGATTGGATTTGGATTGGTTTGGATTGGTTTGGATTGGTTTGGATTGGTTTGGATTGGTTTGGATTGGTTTGGATTGGTTTGGATTGGTTTGGATTGGTTTGGATTGGTTTGGATTGGTTGGTTTGGATTGGTTTGGATTGGTTTGGATTGGTTTGGGATTGGTTTGGATTGGTTTGGATTGGTTTGGATTGGTTTGGATTGGTTTGGTTGGTTTGGATTGGTTTGGATTGGTTGGATTGGTTTGGTTGGTTTGGATTGGTTTGGATTGGTTTGGATTGGTTGGATTGGTTTGGATTGGTTTGGTTGGTTTGGATTGGTTTGGATTGGTTTGGATTGGTTTGGATTGGTTGGATTGGTTTGGATTGGTTTGGTTTGGATTGGTTTGGATTGGTTTGGATTGGTTTGGATTGGTTTGGTTGGTTTGGATTGGTTTGGATTGGATTTGGATTGGTTTGGATTGGTTTGGTTGGTTTGGATTGGTTTGGATTGGTTTGGTTGGTTTGGATTGGTTTGGATTGGTTTGGATTGGTTTGGATTGGTTTGGATTGGTTGGATTGGTTTGGTTGGTTTGGATTGGTTTGGTTTGGATTGGTTTGGATTGGTTTGGATTGGTTTGGATTGGTTTGGATTGGTTTGGATTGGTTTGGTTGGTTTGGATTGGTTTGGATTGGTTTGGATTGGTTTGGATTGGTTTGGATTGGTTTGGATTGGTTTGGATTGGTTTGGATTGGTTTGGATTGGTTTGGATTGGTTTGGTTGGATTTGGATTGGTTTGGTTGGTTTGGATTGGTTTGGATTGGATTTGGATTGGATTTGGATTGGATTTGGATTGGATTTGGATTGGATTTGGATTGGATTTGGATTGGATTTGGATTTGATTTGGATTGGATTTGGATTGGATTTGGATTGGTGTCACGCTAGATACAAAATTGATCGCTCTCATCGCTTCTTTCCTGCCGTGCATTACGAGAAAATATGCTACTCTCCCAAAATGGTATTTTTTTAATGGCATTTTGGAAACTGGGTTGAAGTAAAAAGACTTTCCTTCAAAATTTTATGCGGTTACATATACTTTTTATTACACCAAAATGATTGTTGAAAAATTTCAAAATTTTTATCAGTTGGGTTTTGCAAAATTCGGTTCCCTCAGGCCACAAATCATTGGAGAGAGGTACGGCAGCCCTTACTTTGCACCGTTCAATGTGGAAAACGATCCATAAAGAATGAAAAACGATCCATAAATAAATTATTCTTTATGGAATCTCATTAACTATTTTATGGATTTATGGTAACATTTAAGGAATATTCAGATGTTATTTATGGATCGTTTTCCAGTTTTTATGGATCCGTCTTTATCGTTTATATGCAAAAGTATGTTTTGCCGAGAGGTACTAAGAAGCAACAATTTCAGTTGTACAATAGTTCAGTATTTAGAGCCTAATTCAATTTTTGGAAATAGTTGGTCCACGATTTTTTTTTCAGCAACATTCCTTGATAAATTTCAAAGAGATTGACAGCTGAGATAAGCGAAATTCCATCCCAATTTCGAGCTATAGGCATTTTAGTTTGAAAATAGCGCTCTACCGCGAGAGAGCTTCCTTCAGACGAGATTTCTATGAGTTAGATGTGGAATCAAGTTGAGTAATGATTTTTACAAAGATGTTTAACAAAGCTACACAATAGGTCTGGCCGCTTTTTATGTTTGAAATAATTTTCTATGTGCCTCATAAACATAAATATTGACAAAGAAAGTGATAGATGTAGTCGAATCTGTTACCATTATTATTATTATATATATGCTATTACTTTCCAGGATTCTTTCACGAACTGGCTGTGTATGTGTAAACTAGACTAGACTAGACTAGATGAAAAATGATCAGTGATAAGTATTGAGTGATGGGATGTGAAAAGTGAGAAAATACAAGTCAGAAGTAGGAATCGAAAATTTCGCTATAAAGCAATAAAAAATCCAACTAATTGAGAATTGTATACTGGGAATATGAGAATGGAGACGCAAGTGATAAGAAAGGAGAAATGAGGTGTGATAAGTGAAAAGAGAGAAGTAAAATGTGAAAATTAAGAATCAAGACGAGAGGAGTAAGTAATGAGAAGAGAGTAATCAGAAATGAAAATTGAAAAGCAAGAAGTGGCTTGTTAGAATTGATAAAAGAGATGGGAGAAGTGAGAAGCGAGACGAGAGGAGTGCAGATTGGGAAGCTAGGATTTGTACATATTGGAGAATTAAAAATTGAAATCGAACAGTGAAAAATATCGTGAGAAGTACACATAGAATAGAATATTGTTCACATAGGTTTTCATCACATCCATGGAGTAAAGCATTTACCATTCCTACTCCGACATTTTATGCTTGACATGTGCACAAAAGAACACATTGGCACTGCATTTGCCTCAACACTGGGCCACGTGAGTGCCACCAAGGGATGATCGGCGCCAAACCATTTCTGACAATCATTCAAATCTCATAAAGGTAACTGGTGCAAATATTTATCAGCTACGCAATCCTGTCATATAGCATTATTTCAAACGTGATGCTCACTCACCGGATGGAAACGCCTTGGGCTATCATGTATCGAGACAATGTGCGTGATTTGATAACGGTCTAATTGCTGATAGTCTTTTGAGTCCCGATAGTTGCCTATGTACAACCCGGGCATAACCTGAAAGTGGATGGAAAATGGAACACCAAAGGATTGCAGAAAGCATATTACAATCAGCGCGTTTTTATTTGTGCTCCACCCATGCTGTCCCAGTCATGCATTTCGCTCGTTCAATCATCGACCTATCATCATCAAACGAAAAATCCATTCCACGTTCTCGCACGCAAGGTCAGTTTCAGTGATAGCTCCTGGTCTGGTAAGCAATAATGGGTTCATTACCTTGTTCATTCCATTACCCATGATGGCGACGTTGGCTGCGGCTCCCTGCTATTATCTATCAGTGCTTTTTCCGCTTATCCACGGCCGTTTCCGCCAAACACTGGCCCGTCTCTAAACGACTATCACCGCCAGAAAAAGGATGATTATGTATGCGCTCGCTATTCCAAAGCTTCCAACAACTATTTCTATGAACAAACATCAACAACAACAACAATAACGACGACGACGACGGCTACGATTGGTAACGACTCTATTATTGTACACTAGTAGTGAGATGTGGTGCTTCTTGTTGCGAACAAACATGTTTTCCCCTCCGCCTAGCCAGGAACATAAAAGGATCATGATCCGATGTTTCGACGGTAGAAGCGCAGTCAACCGGCATCCTCATCTGATTGGGAGCGCTTTCCTGGTTGGAATCCCTTTTTCCAATTAAATATCAAACGTGGACTTCACTATCCAAAGCCACAAACAACTTTTAGGAACGTAGCTGATGTCTAACAACTAGGTATGTAGATTGCCTTCAGGAGGCAACCACTCGCGATAGTAGAGGCGCTGGGCCGAACTGCCAATCTGGATGCGGGAGTTGGGGTAGATGGTTGATATTTGACTGGTAGAGTCTTCGTGGCTAAATTTAGCTGGGAAAGAGAACGAAGAATAAGATGGTTATTTGCAACAGTTCTTGATTATGGGTTCAGTCTACTCTACAGTATAGTGTTAGTTTATCATCGCGTATATAGCTTGAACAATATTTCAAGTATCATTTGTCCTTGTCGTTTCAGAAAACAAGAGCCAGACAAATAAATGGATTGCTCTAGTATCTAGATAAAACAATGATTATTTATTTCCCGACTGACAGCATGTTATCTCATTTCCATATTTTATGGGCAAAATTTTACACAAAAACAACTCAGACATGATGTACCACATGTCTCCTTATTGCAAATCGCTTTCGTTTCTTCGTTCAGAATTTAGCATTGAGCGGACCCGGCCCCTTACAAGACACATTTGATTTTTTGCCAATCTGGGACACATGACCCACCAAGAAGATTTTGAAAATAAAAAACAAGTTCTACCAATTTTGTTTATCACTGGCGGAGGGAGTTTATTTTCTTCTTCTTCTTCTTCTTCAATGGCTCTACTTTCCAACTTGAACTTGGCCTGCTTTTCAACTAAGTATTCTATTAGCATTTTGATATTAGCATTTCATTATGGAAAGCTTTTCTATGCCCGCCATTACATTACAATAATAATTATAAGTAATAATAGGCGCGGTTTTCGTTGGGTCATGGCTCTTGAGTATTTCTCTCAGCTATATAGTTTTTAATTTTACTTGCGCTCAATAAGGAAGTACTATAATAAATATAATGAAAAATTTAGTTTCCCCATATTAATCTCCATGCGAACTTGAAACGGCTTGTGCTTAATCAGTTTAATCCAAATCAGCTCAAATTATCACAGGACACATGAATCAGTTTGGCGTTGTGGGGCAAAACCGATTTTTTGAACCACCCTAATGAGTATGTATCTTGTGTGGCAAGTACAATGGATACACTATGCCCAGGGTGTTGAGACAGTTTCCAACCCGAAAACATCCTAGACCGGACCGAGAATCGAACTGATTGGCAATCCTACGCTTTTGCTCGCAAGGCTACAGGAGAGTCCATTATTTGCTTATTACACCTCATGAGCCTCATGTAACTCCCTTTTAACTGCTACCAGAAATGGCTTCAATCATATATACAATCAGAGTCAGGGCTTGACTTATTTGTAAACAATTCATTACACAAACTGAATTTTCCTTCAACTCTACTAAAAAAATCGTGGTTTGAGCGCTAGTTAAATACACAAATTTATACTAAATGTTTGAAATTTTAAATCATTTTGTTTATCAATATTGTCTTGTAGTGTTGAAGCTTACGAATATTTACAATTCACTTATTGCATGCTTTCAAGTACCCTACACAACCCTTCCCGAATTCAGAAGGAGAAAAATACGGATAACGTGGTTTTTTAAGGATGTTCCTCCTCCGATGGAGGAAAGGATGGCCATTACTCGAAAAATGGACTATCTCCAATTCTCGAGTGCTTTTTCGAAACGGTGTATGTCGCAAATTGTAAACAAACCCGTTTTCGACAGCATATGGTATCAAATTCATCTAAAATTGTGTTTATCATCAAAGCTACATGGAAATATGTTATTAAAAATGCAAATCATTTTTTTTTTACAAAACGGTGTAACATCATTGTTGAAAATATTGCACATACAACGCTTAGCAGGAAATGTACTTTAAAAACTTTTTTCGAACAACTAAATAGCTTAAAACGTTCGTCCACTTCATCGCTGATTTCAAAATTAAACTTGTTGCTTGTATATTCTGATTTTCGTGAAGAAAACATTTTACGTTGTTTTTCTGCAGCAAATGTTGTTAAGTCGTGTTGTGAGTGTTGCAATTTTTTGTCGCATATACTTGACGCAACATTTCGACTTATCAACAATGCAGCGTACGGAGCAGCGTAACATTTCGACGAAAGTAGCATGGCCTCGGTCATGCTGACTTATGAAAATGACGTATAAGGGTTGATGAGTTTCAATCATATTTATTTTTCAAGCGCATAGGAAAGATAGAATTTGTTTTCATCATCTGTTGCAGAACGTTGTAACATGTATTTTTATCAAAATAACTGAAATGTTCTCTCACAGTGTATACTTCAGAGTCAGTGACTATAAACCCGCCTTTTCTTAATGTTTCGTTGAAGTGAATTCAATTGTAATAAACATGTTAAATTTTTAAAAAGGAATAAAAATAAAATTCGAAAACTAATTTTCTCAGCTTGATTCAACATTTTACATACGCCTATTTGAAAAAGTACTCGAGAATTTGATCAATTTATATATCTTATGGAAGTATATTCCCTAGATAAGAGAATTGGGAAACATTAAGGCGGTCTGAATATTCAATCAAAAAATATGGGCTGGCGAAGTGAAAAAAGTAGATAAAAATAAAGAATCATTCCTAACTTTGATTTGTATGTTATGAAGCCAATTTTTCTCCAAATATAAAATTTTTATATACCATTTCAAAGCTTAAAACTTCAGCTTTTCAACAGTTTGATTTATTTGGCACGTGAAGATTGATATCAAAAAGATTTAGAACAAAAACTATCATTATATTAATTCTTTGCTATAAAATAAACACGCTAGTCCCGCAAACCTTATGTCCCCAAATGTCCCCTCATCTGTAAATGGGAGAATTAAATATAACCCTACTACCGCCTTATGGTGAGTAATTTGCTTGTGCATATTTGCGCGTTTTCAAGAAAGTCAAACCAAGTCAAACTAGTCAAAAGACATAGCCAAGTCAAACTATGAAGGATTTACATCCATGTTTCATCGAAGGACTAAAAGAGTTTGATGAAAATTTATTCGAATTGAATTTTCCAGTTTGTAGAACCATTTTCCTGCTGCAAAATGGTGGGTTGACATCAAGGAAGGAGCGCCCAACAGAGCTCTGGTCCCCACAAGTCCCTATCTCACAAGTCCCGCTTCCACGGGTCGTCCGATGACAAAAGACCGCCAGCTAAGGGTTGTTTACTTAGCTGGTAGTGCAGCCTGGGCACTGTTGTCCTTCTGACATCAGCTAGAGTGAGAAGGTACGCCTCGAGCGTCTGTTCACCAGGAGGTGCGGCTCAAACAGCGTCTGCCTGGTACCCAGCGGCTAATTACCGTAATGCTGTATCGCGTCAGCAATACCTAAGATGGCAGCCCCATCAGCGCGATGTAGGTAACGCGACCCCGGTAAGATAGCTTACTAAAGCCTCTCATTGTAACATATGCCATGTCCCATAGAATTAATATTATTATAAAATATATGTAATTTTCTTAAGGATAGGAGTAAGAATTAGAATTGTTAAAAATCCCTATAAAATTGCCCGCTTGACACACCGTCACTACGTTCTATCCCCACGATACGGCTACGCGTACGCCTACGCATACGCACCGAGAGGTAGCGGAAAATGTTCTATGAAGAGGAGACGAAAAAAGGGAGTTTTTTGGGGCTGGAGAGATGAAAAGGAGGCATATCGAGTCTCTTCTGGCTTGAGCCTCCGTTCGAAGAAGGTGCGTGAAAAAGTGATTAAACGTCGTTAGCGAGAAAGTGACTAAAAACGTGCTGGTGCTTTCTACCTTAATGAAGAAGATTATACTCTGGAGAATCCGGTCGTGTATCGTCCCGACGGGGATTTGAGTTTAAGAGATCGAACCCGCGAGTGTTAAGAACTAGAATTCTGAAATCGAAGTGCAGAACTAGGTCCGAACCACCTCCCAGGGTTAACTGCCCTCCACGCCAAGCGGGCAAATCATTGTGTGCGCGTAGTGTCTGAGCCGATACCCTCGTGAAGAACCCAGCGGCTAAGGACGGTGTGGGCCATCGTAGCTCCCCTTAAACTCTCATCAGGCTAGGTGCCCCTGGGATGAGACAAAGGTAAGTCCATGCTCTACCGCCTATTAGTACCTAAATGCTAACTTACATTCTGTCGATCCAACGGAAAAATTGCTTTTTGAGAGTTAATTTTTTCATTTGGTCGCTGGGGAGTTTCATAGGTGTTTGACGAAAGGAGATTAAAAAAATCAACTCTCCTATCGAAAATTATAAAATTGGTTCACACAGCTTTCATATCGTTGCGAATACTACGTTTCCCATACCTCTGACCATTTCAATAGGTAGCGCTATAGAGCGAGTGAAGATAGAATCACGGTAAAGACACCGTCGGTAGATTCAGTGCAGCACATGTGATTTGGTGCTTCTCTTTTTCATAGGATATATCAATTTCATTTCAAGGCCGAGCAAAAATTTCAAGGTTATAGGTTATCGTATTTTTTTCTTTTGCACGTTCGTTCGTATTTGCATGCACCATTGTAGTCGGAGATACGCAATAGAGAAACCACACGGTAGTTCAATATAATTACCGGCATCATGATCGGCGATTTAGAAAAGTCTTACCTCGAGGACATGGTAGTAACATTCCTCACCGATGACGAGCTCAAGTTTGAGCTGGAAATAAGAAATTTGTTCGACATAGAGATCGCTCGATCACCGTAAATCGTAGGATATTAAAAAAATTCGCTGCGCGAGGAATCAGAGGGTTTGCAACGTGTTTATGCGTACCGCCGTAGACCGAAGGAAGAACGCATGTTGGAAAGAGTACGGGCGGAAATCGTGATGGACGATGTATTAAAAGACACGCCAAAGACAGGGCTGCTTCACATGTACAATCGTCTGAAGTTATTTAAGAAACCTCATGCAACTCGGACTGTATTAATGAGGCAAATTGGTTGTTTTCAAATATCGTCCAATTGTACTTGAACAATTTATGCGATAAGCTTCTGTTACCAACGCCTCCGGGCTCGTATAATTTAATTTATTTAGAGGGCGCAGCAGTCTCGAGGCTCAATCAGCGAGTGCACGTGATCTGATCAATTTAGCTCATCCAGTGGATGCAACTGTAGGATTAGAGCAGGAACACACGTCGCCCACACAATCGGTTCATAATGTATCACAATTGTTTTCGAATGTGTCGATTAATCCTGCCCATACAGTAGACAGTGTTTCGCTAGTAGGAGGGCACGTACCAGCTACGACGACTGGTAGTCTTGGAGCAGTACCGCGTATAGTAAATACAGTGACAACGTCGGTTACTTTTCTACGGTTGTGACATCTTCTAGCACTTTCACCAGTGTTGCTTCATTAGGACCAATGCCTCCCATATGGTCCACCCGCGTTATCGAGTATCAACGAGTGTACAACAATCTCGCCATGTTCGTTTTGATGCAGCGCATTCGTTGACAAATGTGTTTCGGAATAGTGACGAATCAGTGTCGGGTGCAAGAATGAATCCAACGGCACCGTTCTCATCGGCGACAGGGAATCTAATTTACAATCAAAGTGCGTTAGTGCCGGCGTCGGGAACATATTGCAGCTCGATTGTTAATCCGTCAGTACATCCAAGTACGCAGGAATATACTCGGCCAGTGTCTTATTGGTCCGATCCGTGGCAATTTACTTCAGACTCAAATCCCACTACCCACAGTACAGAAAGCTTGTCGTTTTCATATGCAAACAATTCTCACGTTCATTATTCAGTTCCTGAACAAAGTACAATTCCGCCTAGTGTTTCCCAACGTAATCTCTATGACCCACCAAGGAATTTCACTTCGGGTAATACCGTGTCTCAGAATCCTTTCGAGAGGCATCCAAGAAGTTCATCTTATTCGATACCTCAAAATGCAACAAATAATATAGGCAGGAGCAGACTGCCTACATCGGATTGGTGGAGTAGAGACTATCCAGTACCCTCCGCACCAGCTCCGAGTATCAACCCTTTCGAAGATTTTGACTTCGACCCCCTTGAGAACCGGGTGAAAACAATCCCTGTGGTGAAATGGCCACTGAAATACGCTGGAGAAGATCGCGGCATGGGATTGAATGACTTTTTATGGGAAGTGAATGATTGGACGAAATCGGAGCAGATTTCTGAAAATGAACTTCTTCGTTCGTTTGGAAACTTGTTAACCGGCCGAGCCAAAATGTGGTTTACCAGCAATAAGCATCGGTTCATCACCTACTCGGAACTAATTGCAAATTTGAAGCTGACCTTCAGACATCCTGATCTAGATCACTTTGTCTTAATGGATATCTATCAAAAAGGCAGCAGAAATCTGAGACGTTTTTAGAATTTTTCTCGACATTGAAAAAAAAAATTCAAGAGTCTTACGGTTCGAATTCCGGAAACAGAGATAGTGCAAGCTGTACGTAGAAATCTCCGTCCGGAATATAAAAGGGCTCTAATTGGAAGAGAGTTACATGATTTGTATTCTCTGCAATTAGCTGGACAAGAAATTGATGCCACCAACACCTATTTGTTTGTCAAACCGCAAGGTCCCTTGCAGAGTCATGCAGTGCAAGTATCGGAAAACCGGACCACAGGAAACGTTTATTACAATCGGGAGAGAGGACCTCCGATTCATCCAAATAAGGTACAAAACTATAAAAACCCACAAAATTCTAACCCACGGCCAAATCAAGGGCAAAATCCAAGCTGCGGTAATCAAAAATCGCTGTATCAAAAACGGGAACCGAGTTTAGCAAATCAACAACCAAAAAAATTTGATAAATCCAAACCGGATGAAAAGTCCAGTGTCTCCCAAATGGAGAAACCAGACGCGGAAAACAAATTACTAGATTTTGTACCACTGAACGACAAGTTTGTGTGTTTCAATTGTCGCAGCCAAGAACATTTAACCTACCAGTGTACAAAGCCTTATAAAGTTCACTGTCAGGTTTGTGGGTTCAAAGGATACCCGACACACCGATGCCCGTTCTGTGAAAAAAACTCGGCGCGCCGGAGGGAGACCGGCAAATCGATGAACAATTAACTGATGTCGAAAATATCTTATTCACGCTTGGGTACGAGCCGAGACCCGATAGCAACCTATTATCCAAGCCCGACATAGCACAAAGTTCAATTTTTTCTGTGCTGACAGATAATAGACCTTTTTTAACTGTGTCTATTTTCGATCAACCGATCAAAGCACTTCTAGACAGTGGCAGTCAGAAGACTCTAATTTCCAACAGTACTTCTCCTATTTGGAGACTGAACAACACCAGAATTTTTCCTTCTCGTTTATCACTCACCAGTGCTTCTGGAGATCCCTTACGGGTATCTGGTCAAGTTTATCTTCCATTCACCATGCTGGACAAAACGAGAATAATGGAAGCAACGATTGTCGAGGATCTTCCTGTGGACTGTATCGCCGGGATTGATTTTTTTGATATGTTCGACATCCACATTTCAATGGACAGCGCATTGTTATACCAAATTAATGCGCAAGAGTGTCCCCAGTCCTCTCCTGAACTCGTTGAGCTTAGCTCCGAGCAGGATCGAGAGATAAACCGCGTCAAACAACTGTTTAAACAAGCTATGTCAGACCAGCTCGAGGCAACCTCGCTGGTCCAACACACCATAGAACTGAAAGACGAATTTAAGAGTGTAGCTCCAATTCGTGTTACTCCATTCCCATACTCGCCTTCTATTCATAGGTCCCTGAACGAAGAGGTTGATCGACTCCTAGCTCTTGGCATTATAGAAGAGTCTAATTCCGATTGGGCTTTGAATGCAGTGCCGATAAAAAAGCCGAATGGATCGATTCGTTTATGCCTAGATGCGCGTAAGCTAAACGCTCGCACAAAACGTGATGCGTATCCATTGGCGCACGTAGGGAGAATATTGGGGAGGTTAGGGAAAACGCGCTTTCTGAGTACTATTGATCTGAAGGATGCGTTCCTTCAGATACCGTTATGTGACAAGTCAAAGCCGTTAACTGCGTTTTGCATTCAAGGGAGAGGTATGTATCAATACACTCGCCTCCCTTTTGGCCTAACCAATAGTCCAGCTACCTTATCCAGGCTGATGGATAAAATCCTCGGCTCGGGTGCCCTAGAGCCTCAAATATTCGTCTATCTTGACGATATCATCGTAGCGAGTGAAACTTTTGAGGAGCACGTAAGACTTCTCGAGGAGTTAGCTATTAGGCTGCGTGAGGCGAACTTGTCAATAAATATTCAAAAGTCGCAGTTCTGCCGTTCCGAAGTCCCCTTTTTGGGGTATCTTCTGTCCTGCGACGGTCTGAAGCCTGACCCCTCTAAGGTGCAGGCCATTCTGGACTTTGAACCTCCTAAGACCATCCGACAAATTCGTCGATTTCTTGGGATGGTAAATTATTACCGGAGATTTATTGCCGACTTTGGCACCATCACAGCTCCGATTTCGGATCTCCTTTCCGGAAAACCGAAGGTAGTCAGATGGACCAAAGAAACCGAACAAGCCTTCCGAACGATCAAGGAACGGCTGATCACCGCCCCCATCCTCTCGAATCCGGATTTCGCCATAGAGTTTTCCGTTCAAACCGATGCCAGCGATCGTGCTGTGGCAGGTGTATTGACTCAGGTCCAAGACGGTTTGGAAAAAGTAATCAGCTTCTTTTCACAGAAGTTGAACTCCGCCCAACAAAACTATTCCGCCACGGAAAAGGAAGCGTTAGCGGCGCTTTTGGCGATAGATAAATTCCGAGGATATATTGAAGGATCGCACTTCACGCTGATCACAGACGCGTCGGCGCTCCAATATATTCGGAATAACAAGTGGCGACCTGCATCCAGGTTGAGTCGTTGGAGTTTAGACCTCCAACATCTGGACATGACGATAGTGCATCGTCGGGGTTCCGACAATATAGTGCCTGATGCACTTTCTCGCAGTATCTGTGCAGTAGATGCATCTTCCACCAAGACTTCATACAATGAACTTATACAGAAGGTTCAGGACGATCCGGATCAATATGCGGACTTTCGGTTCGAGGATAACCAACTATGGAAATACGTAGCCGTCGAGGATGAACCCTTCGATGTGAGATTCGAGTGGAAACTGGTGCCTCCGCCGGAAAACCGAACGCAGATAATTGAAAAGGAACATGTAGAGAGTTTCCATCTTGGAGTGGAAAAAACAGTAGCCAGGTTACAACTGCGGTATTACTGGCCTTACTTAGCTTCAGAGACCAGAAAATGGATTCAAAAGTGCGAAGTTTGTAAGGAGTGTAAACCGGCGTACGTTCCGACCATACCGGTAATGGGAAAGCAGAAGATAGCAGATCATCCCTGGCAAATAATAGCCATGGATTACGTGGGTCCCTTGCCCAAAAGTCGAGCTGGATTTATGCATATACTGGTAATTCAGGATCTTTTTAGTAAGTGGTGCCAACTGCATCCAATGCGTCGGATAGAGTCCGGAAGCTTATGTAAGACGTTGCGCGAAGGTTGGTTCTTACGGAATTCGATTCCGGAAATAGTACTGACCGATAATGCTTCCACTTTCATTTCGAAAGAATTCGAAGCATTTTTGTCGCAGTGGGAAGTTAAACATTGGACAACGGCCCGGCATCATAGCCAGGGAAATCCGGTGGAGCGATTGAATAGGTCAATAAATGCTGCCATTCGGACCTACTGTAAACAAGACCAGCGAGGATGGGACGTTAAGATCCCGGACATTGAGCATGTGTTCAATAACACGGTACATTCCGCGTCAGGTTTTACCCCCTTTTTCATTACACATAATCATGAAATTACCTTGTCGGGAACGGATCATCAACGGATGCGGCGGAAGGAGGATTATTCTTCAGAGTGTACAGCTGAACATCGCAAACAGATCGGCGATGAGATTTATGATATAGTTAAAAAGAACTTATTGAAAGCCTATGAAACCAATGCGAACCGTTATAATCTACGGAAGCGATCGCGTCCGGCGGACTTCCAACCAGGACAACTAATATACCGCCGAAACTTCAAGGCGTCGAATGCGGGAGAGTATTACAACGCGAAGCTCGCCCCCATGTACCTGCCATGCCGCGTAATAGTTAAGCGCGGAAGTAGCTCATACGAGCTAGAAGATGAGCAAGGTAAAAATATAGGCGTGTGGCCGGCTGAACATCTCAAACCTTAAAACGTGTGTTTCGTGCGTAATCTCCATGTTCTCATTCTGTTTTGTGTGTATTACTGTTGATTTTCTTATTTCAGGTTGATTCGTTGAAAAAGTCTCCGGAGAAATTTAGATTTTGATAGTTCACATTCTCTTCAATCGTCAGTTGAATTTGTCTCTCAAGTGCACTGAGAGGGCAAAATTTGCATGCTGTGATTGCGTCGATTCTACCTTGTGACGTCCAGTGTTTCTTGCCAGCAGGGTAGGGTGTAAAGGATAGAACTAGTAGAATCAAAATTTTATCAAAGAACTAAGAAGTAGAATGCTGACTGCTTCGATATTAAGGATATCTTAGGCCGGCCGAATAAAAAGACATTTGAATTTGAACCCCAGGAAGCTACTAGTAGATGGGATCTAGGTGTATCTTACAATAGGGAAGATGTAAATGCTAGAATAAACCATTGACTATCAGCGGTGTTAGCGGAATGGATAGTACGAACTCTGAAAGACAAGTTGTGAGAACCAATCGCGAAAAAAAAATGAAATTGTTGTGGTCCACCTAACAAGAGTTTAGTGAATAATAGGTTGATTGATGTCATGTGATTTGCTGGAGTCGCTTAGATGGGACGAATAAAAATAAATAATTATCAATAATGCTCTTGCACAAGGCAAAGCATAACGAGTGCTTGATGAGACCGAGAAAATTTATATTGGACCCACCGTGATGGCGTGCCAGATCACGGGAGTCCCCCAATTGCGCGAACCCGACTCAAGCACTCAATAAATCCTAAAATTTTGCCACTTTGTTATCAAATTCATTATTATTTTGTCTATTATTTATTATTGTTTTGTTAAATTCTCATTTTCATTAAAGTTATTATTCTTTTTGTTTTTTTGTTCAATTGCTAAAAAAATATATTTTATTTTTTTTTTTATTGTGCCCCAGGGGAAATGTAACATATGCCATGTCCCATAGAATTAATATTATTATAAAATATATGTAATTTTCTTAAGGATAGGAGTAAGAATTAGAATTGTTAAAAATCCCTATAAAATTGCCCGCTTGACACACCGTCACTACGTTCTATCCCCACGATACGGCAACGCGTACGCCTACGCATACGCACCGAGAGGTAGCGGAAAATGTTCTATGAAGAGGAGACGAAAAAAGGGAGTTTTTTTGGGGCTGGAGAGATGAATAGGAGGCATATCGAGTCTCTTCTGGCTTGAGCCTCCGTTCGAAGAAGGTGCGTGAAAAAGTGGAAAAACGTCGTTAGCGAGAAAGTGACTAAAAACGTGCTGGTGCTTTCTACCTTAATGAAGAAGATTACACTCTGGAGAATCCGGTCGTGTATCGTCCCGACGGGGATTTGAGTTTAAGAGATCGAACCCGCGAGTGTTAAGAACTAGAATTCTGAAATCGAAGTGCAAAACTAGGTCCGAACCACCTCCCAGGGTTAACTGCCCTCCACGCCAAGCGGGCAAATCATTGTGTGCGCGTAGTGTCTGAGCCGATACCCTCGTGAAGAACCCAGCGACTAAGGACGGTGTGGGCCATCGTAGCTCCCCTTAAACTCTCATCAGGCTAGGTGCCCCTGGGATGAGACAAAGGTAAGTCCATGCTCTACCGCCTATTAGTACCTAAATGCTAACTTACATCATATACCACGAAAAATGGAGATAGAAGAAAAAGAGAACGTTATTTTTGGCAACCGACCCGGCAACGAAATAAGGACTATGATTGGAAACTCGGTACCTGGAATGTCAGGACCCTAAATGAACCTGGACGAGTGAGCCTTCTGGCTCGTGAACTGCAGAATGTTGGAGTGAACGTGGCTGCTATTCAAGAAGTCCGATGGCCTAGATCCGGAGAACGTGAATTCCGAGCCGTGGACCCCACGACCAATACTGCATTCAAGTATAACATCTATCACAGCGGCGGTGAAAAGCAGAGCATGGAGTTGGTTTCGTAGTGATGGGCAAGCAGATGAAGCGAGTGATGCGGTGGAAACCCATTAGCGAACGAATCTGTGTGTTGAGGATACGGGGCAAATTCTTCAATTACAGCCTAATCAACGTGTACGCACCGACAAACGATAAATCCGACGACGTGAAGGACACGTTTCTATGGAGAGTGCCCAAAGCATGACGTGAAAATTGTTATCGGAGACGCTAACGCTCAGGTCGGTAGAGAGGGCTTTTTCCGTCCCATAATCGGTAGGGAGAGCCTTCACTCCGCTACCAATGACAACGGCCTACGGCTAGTAAATTTTGCTGCTGCCAGAGGGATGGCCATCAGTAGCACCTACTTTGCACGAAAGAACATTCGAAAGCACACCTGGAGACACCCAAATGGTGAAACTTGCAACCAGATAGACCATGTTCTGGTGGATGGGCGCCATTTCTCGGATGTTATCGATGTGCGGACATTCAGAGGTCCGAACATTGACTCTGATCACTACCTCGTTGTCAGTAAAATTCGATCACGGTTGTCAACTGTATCGAACGAAAGATCACAGCGAACGATGCGTTACAATATCCAGCGATTGTCGGCGGAAGGAGTATCGTCTGAGTACCGCCAGAAGCTCGACGAACGGATAAGTGCAATCAACGTTAGCGACAACATCAACGATCTATGGGAGTCGATCCATGGAGCGGTGAGCACAACAGCACGAGAAGTGGTAGGCACTGCACAGAGGCGACCCAGGACGGGTTGGTTCGATGTGGAGTGTCAGAGAGTGACAGACGAGAAGAACGTTGCCAGAAGCCGGATGTTGGTGTCAGGTACCCGATCGAATAGAGATCGGTACAAGGAAGCAAGAGCAGCGGAAAAACGAACCCACCGCAGGAAGAAAAAAGAGTACGAAGAACAAGTGATTAGTGAGGCGCAGGAAAAATTGGAGCAGAACGATATGCGGAGGTTTTATGAGTCTGTCAATGGCGTGCGGAGAAAGACAGCGCCATTTCCCGTCATGTGCAACGACCAACAAGGGAATTTGCTGACAGATAAAACTGAAGTGGCTGCCAGGTGGAAGCAACACTTCGAGACTTTGTTGAATGGAGGAAGTGACGGTGCATCAGAGAACAGAATAAATATTAGCGACGATGGACAAGCTGTGGAATCACCTACACTAGATGAGGTTAAAAAGCTGTTAAAGAGCTGAAAAACAATAAGGCTGCGGGGAAGGACCAGCTCCCGGCTGAACTTCTCAAACATGGCAGTGAGCAGCTTTATAAAGTTCTGCACCATATTATGTCGAAAATATGGGAAGACGAAGAAATGCCTGCTAGCTGGTTGGACCTCTTTTTAAGAAAGGGCACAGACTGGAGAGCGCCAATTACCGAGGAATAACCCTCCTTAATTCGGCGTACAAAATTATGTCCCGTATTCTGTTCAACAGATTGAGACCGCTTGAAGAGTCCTTCGTCGGCGAATACCAAGCAGGTTTTCGTGAGGGCCGATCAACGACGGATCAAATGTTTACCCTGAGACAAATCCTTGATAAATTCCGGGAGTACAACTTGCAGACACATCATCTGTTTATTGATTTCAAGGCGGCGTACGATTCAGTGAAACGGAATGAATTATGGCAAATTATGCTTGAACATGGTTTTCCGGCGAAACTGATACGGCTGATTCGTATAACGTTGGACGGATCGAAATCAAGTGTAAGGGTTGCGGATGAAATATCGACGTCATTTGTTACCTTAGATGGATTAAAGCAGGGTGATGCACTCTCGAACCTGGTGTGCAAAGAAGCGGTACCATTATCACAAAATCGCATATGCTCCTGGGATTTGCGGACGATATCGATATTATCGGAATTGATCGCCGTGCCGTGGAAGAGGCTTTTGCGCCTTTTAAGAGGGAGACAGCGAGGATTGGACTCACGATCAATACCAGCAAAACGAAGTACATGGTCGCTGGCAATCAACGTGGGTTCATTAGTGGTGGTGGTAGCGAAATAGTGCTGGATGGTGAAAAATTTGAAGTGGTAGAAGAATTTGTGTATCTTGGAACATTAGTGACGTGCGATAATGATGTTACCCGCGAGGTGAAAAGGCGTATTGCAGCTGCAAATAGGGCTTATTACGGACTTCGTAACCAGCTTAAGTCCCGTAGTCTGCAAACGAAAACAAAACTCGCGCTGTATACTACTCTGATTCTTCCGGTGGCTTTATACGGCCATGAGACATGGACGTTAAAGGAGGCTGATCGGAGAGCTCTCGGAGTGTTTGAGCGTAAGGTGCTGCGGACAATACTCGGCGGTAAACAGGAGAACGGTATTTGGCGGCGCCGCATGAATCACGAATTGTACCAGGTGTATAAAGGGCTGGATATTATTAAGCTTATACAACACGGCAGACTACGGTGGGCTGGTCACGTTGTTCGTATGCCGGAAGAACGACAAGCGAAGATAATATTTAGTAGAGAACCTGGAAGAGGCCGCAGGCTTCGTGGAAGGCCGCGTACACGATGGCTTTGCAGTTGAAGAGGACCTGAGGACGCTCAATGTTCAGGGCGACTGGAAGCGATTGGCCCAGGATTGAGTCCAGTGGAGAAGGATACTCCATTCGGCGTAGGTTCATCGAAGAGCTGTAGCCCATCAAGTATCAAGTAAGAACCATTTTCCAAGTAGAACCGAATTTGTAATTTGTAAACCCAATTGAACCCGAAAATGAATTTTCAAAGGCAATTTTTGTTTACTTTACCTATTTCGAGTGTAGTGCTCACGCTTTTGGCCATGGTATTCTTCTTAGTATTCAACACACCTAGCATCCTTTAGTATGGTGATATTCTTGTACTAACTCCATTGTGTTTGAATTCCATCGAAGGAAAGTGGTTGGTGGTTGCCCGACCAAGACGACAATACAAAAATATATCAAACCTAATAACATGCATGTAATACTTATTCGAATGACGGGCCAAACTTGAAACTATAACTATTTTGTTTTTTGTTGTTTTGTTATCTGTTTTTTCTTCTCTTCTTCTACTATCTATATTTAAAAATTTCCTTTGAGGCAATATTTTGACGAACAGATTGACCGATTTGCAAGATTTTCTCGCTAAAAGTCGTGAGGACAGCTGTGTTTATATGTAGAGCAAATGGTCCGATAGTCGTGAGTGTTACTATACACGGCAAATAATTTTGAAATTTCAACGACGTGTAAAATTGCAACTGATCCCAACAAACGAATAAACATTCGATATTCAATTGAATTTGATTGAATTTTACAAGCAAGCAAAGTTTAAATTAATTTTGATTTGGAAGAACAGTAATATCTATTGAATTTTGCGTTTATTTGCATGCTCCAAATATGTGCATGAAAATACATTTAAAATCACAACATATTTTTATCTGTGTAGTTACTTTTTAGAGAATATACGCAATAATCGTAGCAATCCAGATTGGCAGTCAATCAGTTGACGTGACACAACATGAATGAGAAGAAAACAGCTTGGAAATTCCCTCAATATCAGTAAAGTTATAATTCCTTATTTTATTCTCGCCTTGATATCGCCTGATATTTTATTCTCGTCTTGATACCAATAGCTGCGGTAGTGTTCCAATAGTTGCGAATCCCTTATGAAACCAATGGACTTCGCAACTATAGGAACATGAGTTATGAAATACCGTAACTATTAGAACAATGCACCAATAATTGGAGAATTGGTTTGAGGTAGTAAGGCTGAATTCTGTGGCAACTTCAACACTTTTTATGCAAAATAAAACTAGAGCTTTCGAACTCAAGCAAAATGAAGTATCAGGTATCAGAACGTCGGCTCCAGGGGCACGTTCACCTCAATTTGGGAGATTTGTGCCATCGCCTTCACAGCCTTTTTCATCACACACCTGACGGAAAAGGAAGTGAACAAAAAGGAAAGGAATGTGGATGGGAGAACAAAGGGAATGTTTGGAAAAGGGCCCTTGAAGAGGGCATACAATGCATAAGCGTACAAGAGCTTATAGCTCCTTACCACAACGGGTTATGAACAACAAAATACTCTGAAGGTTCAGGTTTCTGAAGTCAATTTCACTAAGTAAGTGTTTACCAAATATTTGGAAGCGCAAGGGCAGTTACATATTAGATGATAAGAAGTTCCATAATCGGATTCACAACTATCACAAACAGATGATTCAACGCGTTGAATATTTGCCATGTGATAGTTCAGTCGGCAGTGACCTGTCAAGGCCTTGACTAAGACACTGCAATTCTGTTTAGACAGATTAGCTAAATAGCTTGCTACTACCGGAGATGGCTCTCGGATGTACAATTTTGTTTGATGACATGAATCCAGACTACTCCAATGCCATTTGTGCTGAGTGACAGCCCAAGAGATGATCAAAAGCTTCACCCAACACTTGGATATTGGAATAGCTGGCTGAGGACCAATAAAGTCATGCGATGCTCTCCACTCACCCCGTGAGGGGAATTGTGTTGAAAATGTCCTATAAGGAAAACTACTAACGTGTGTGAGATAACTTGGAGCAAGGAAAAAAAATCCTAATTAACCATAAGCGGTAACAACGAAGTGTGTATAGAACTGCGGTTTACAGGATTCTCTTCCATAAAACCGAGTACCCATAGTCGGTAAGTAAAAGAAAATGTTTCTTGTTTGAGATGTATGTGTAGTGGGGCCACGTCGAAGAGAACTTCGAGAGCAGCCGTGGGAGTTGAAGAGAACGCACCAGTCATTGCCATTAGGCACATCCTTTGAAGATGGCCTAATTTAGACTGAATTGTCCTCACTTCCCCCTTTTGCCACCATACAAGACATCCATAAGCCAAAATTGGTCGCACAACTGTTATGTAAATCCATTTGATATATTTGGGTTTAAGACCCCAAGTTTTACCAAAGGTTCGTCGGCATTGGCCGAAAGCCATACACGCCTTTTTGATTCTGAACTCAATGTTAGGAGTCCAGGAAAGCTTTGAATCCAAAATTAGACCCACATACTTTACTTGATCAGTTACATTGATTTCAGAACCAAAAAGATGTAATTGACGAATACCATTACGGTTACGTTTTTCCATGAAAAGAACAATAGATGTTTTATTCGGATTTTGGCGGATATTGGCGACACCAACTTTCAACTACCTGAAGAGCATTTTGGATCAGGTCGAATAAGGTAATAAGGTAGGTAGTAACTATTGGAACAATGCACCAATAATTGGAGAATTGGTTTTAGGTAGTAAGGCTGGATTCTGTGGCAACTTCAACACTTTTTATGCAAAATAAAGCTAAAGAGCTTTCGAACTCAAGCAAAATGAAGTATAGATTTAGTGCAAGGGATCAAATAGCGTTGGAATGTGCTTAGTTTCTCCACTATTGGATCTTTTACCCTACAAAGAGTTTGTAAATTTGATTGGGAAAGTTGAAAAATTGTCAAAAAAACAATATTGGGGCAAGTTGGTAGAAAATCCGATGCGATCGCACAAAAAAATGATCTAGAGTGTGGTGCTGCAATGAACTTAACAATTGACATTTGAAATGCAAAATAATATAAACCCGAGCAAGATCGGGTACGTTAAACTAGTATTTTAATAAGAAAATTATTTTGAGCTTTTTAGTGGAATGTTTTCACCTGTCATAAGACGAGTTTAAACAATCCCATTGAATTCCACCACTTAATTGTATCCCGACAGATACGTATTTCGACCTCAACAGTAAGGCCGTCTTCAGTGTCTTGTACTTGACTCGACTTAGTATTTTAAAAAATGTTAGAGGCGTTAATCCCAAGTAGCAATTTCCATGCTTCTTGGATTTATCAAATTCTTATTGCGGACTTATGACAGCAATCACCAAGCTAATTGCTCAGTTTTATTGGCGCTCTTATTGCTATCAAACCTCTCATAAATCTGCTGAAAAAAGCTTCAAACGTCAAATGCATATTGACCACATGAACAGATCTATGGTTGTGATGAAGAGCGTAATAAATCCAATTTTCAACGCTCGAGTCTCCCCCAAAGGAACATCATGATTTTTATTTGTACTTAGACAAAAAAAAGCTTTGACAGTTTTAACTAGATCGGAAAACATCAACATAAGTAGGGTAGAAGTTTATACGAACTTTCTTTTAAATAAACTGTGCTGCATAAAATTGTGATTTTCTTAGATGTTCTTGAGTTATTAAAAAAGCTCTTTAGTTCCTTTATTGCCTTACGGGCTTAGTTTCTTATCCTAGATCTGTTGGTGAAAAGATTCCCTTCGAAAAAAAAACGACTAATTTTTTCCAAAAAGTCCATTTTTTTCCTAAAGTAAACCATTTTATAACCTTATTAGCAACTTGGTATAAGGTACTAATAATGTAGAAAAATCATGCAAAATTTAAACAAAATCAACGCTAAAGTTCTTGCATTTTTTTGATTTTGGCGATTTTTTACCATTAATTTTTTAAGACCGTTTTACCCCACTCCCCCTCAATGAAAAAATCTGAAAATGTTTTCTTTTACATATATGAACAAAACCTGAAAATTTCATCCAAATCGGAGAACATCGATACAAGAGGGGGTCGCGCTTCTTGCGAATTGGCTCTTAAATTTGACTAAACTTTACAGGCAAGCTACCGTTTAAATTTTTTTTGATTTAACAAAACAGTAAGATCGATTGAATATTGCGTTTATTTGCATGCTCCAAATCTGTACCTACACTTAAAATCACACCAATATTTCATCTGTGTAGCTCAATATCAAGCCTTTTTCTATGAACAAAAAATAACATTTGAATTTGTACAGAAATTTATTCAACATTCCATCCCATGGCGATTGTTGCTTGTTGCAGGGATATTTATGTTAAACATGTTCTATGCAAATGCTAATATCATCCGCTACTAGACAAGTACATCTGAAGATGGACACGCCTGAGTTAGTTGTCATTTCCCATTGTGGGCTCTACAGGGGATGGACAAAATAATTAGGATAGGCAAATTTTGGGTAAAATTAGATGTGTTGTAACTACCTTAGTTATCATCCGATTTTGACAATTCAGGCATGCCTGAACTAGAAAATTAATGCAGTTTGACGGTATGTCCATGGAACCGACTATGGCCACCGGATTCCGGAGATATTCCGGGTTTTTCGGAGGTAGGTTCAAAACCGTAAATTTGAGGTGGATATTAGGAGAAGTTGTGGTTAAAAATTGAATAATATTAGTAACCACAAATGAAGTAGGGCTCTTGCTGATTAGAACCATATATTGAGATTTGGAATCGGACCAGAATCAAGTGAGATATGGCCATTTCTTTAAAATCGGTTCCGATCGATACTTATCAAAGGGGTCAGGCCACAATTTCATTTGAATCTCGCTTTTTGATAGATGGTCCACTATGATTTTATTCTAGAAGGCCTCTAATGTGTCAAGAATGAAAAACCAATTGAATAAACGGATCCTGGAGTCGCTGGGATGTCCCCGGGGAACCTGTGGAAGGGGACATTTAAGTTTTAGCACCAAAATCAGTCATTCGACGGCTCTTTTTCATGGTTTTCGATCAGGAAGCGAAGTATGAATATAAAATGGTCAATTGACGGTTCTGACCGCTTCCAGGACCAACGGATTGGCCCCAGGAACCTGTGGAAGGGGACATTTTAGTTTAAGCACCAAAAACGGTCGTTCGACGGCTCTTTTTTCATGGTTTTCGATCAGGAAGCGAAGTATGAATATAAAATGGTCCATTGACAGCTCTGACCGCTTCCAGGACCTACGGATTTGCCCCGGTGAACCCGTTGAAGGGGACATTTTAATTTTACCACCAAAATCAGTCATTCGACGGCTCTTTATTCATGGTTTTCGATCAGGAAGCGAAGTATGAATATAAAATGGTCCATTAACGGATCTGACCGCTTCCAGGACCCAAGGATTGCCCCAGAACCTGTGGAAGGAACATATAAGTTTTTAGCAACAAAACCAGTCATTTGATGGCTCTTTTTTCATGGTTTTCGATCAGGAAGCAAAGTATAAATATAAAAGGACCATTGACAGCTTTGACCGCTTCCTGGACCTACTGGTTGCCCTCGAGGAACCTGTGAAAGGGAACATTTTAGTTTTTACACCAAAATCAATCATTCGACAGCTCTTCTTTAATATAAGCAAAGTATGAATATAAAATTGACCATTGATGACTCTGACCGCTCTCAGGACCTACAGATTCCCCCCGGAAAACCAGTGCAAAGGAACATTTAAGTTGCAGCACCAAAACCAATAACTCGTTGGCTTTTTTTTCGTGATTTTTGATCAGAAAGCGAAGTATGAGTATAAATTGAACCATTAATGGATCTGACCGCTTCCCTGACTTACGGATTGCCCCCGGGAACTGTGGAAGGGGACATTTTAGTTTTAGCACAAAAATCACCTACGGATAGCTCACGGAGAACCTGCCTACTTCATACTTCGCTTCCTGATCCAAAGCCATGAAAACAGAGCCGTTGTATGACTAGTTTTGGTGCTGTAACTAAAATGTCCCCTTCCACAGGTTTCCTGGGCCAATCTGTAGGTCCAGAAAGCGGTAAGAGCCCTCAAAGGTCCCTTTTTATTCATTTTTCGATTACTAATCGAAACCACTAGAAAAGAGCCGTCGAATGACTGGTTTTGATGCTTAAAATGAAATGTCCCCTTACACAGATTCTCCAGGAGCAATCCGTGGGTCTTGAATTCATACTTCACTTCCTGATCGATCAGAGCCGTCAAGCGGTCAGAGCCGTCAATGGACCATTTTATATTCATACTTCGCTTCCTGATCGAAAACCATGAAAAAAGAACCGTCGAATGACTGGTTTTGGTGGTAGAACTAAAATGTCCCCTTCCACAAGTTCCCCGGGGCCAATCCGTAGGTCTTGAAAGCGGTCAGAGCCATCACTGGATTATTTTATATTCATGCTACGCTTCCTGATCAAAAACCATGAAAAAAAAGGCCTTCGAATGACTGGTTTTGGTGCTAAAACAAAAATGTCCTCTTCCACAGATTCCCCGGGGCCAATCCGTAGATCCTTGAAGCAGTCAGAGCCGTCAATGAACCATTTTATATTCATACTTCGCTTCCTGATTGAAAACCATGAAAAAAGAGCCGTCGAACGACTGGTTTTGGTGGTAAAACTAAAATGTCTCCTTCCACAGGTTCCCCGGGGCCAATCCGTAGGTCCTGGAAGCGGTCAGAACCGTCAATTGACCATTTTATATTCATACTTCGCTTCCTGATCGAAAACCATGAAAAAAGAGCCGTCGAATGACTGGTTTTGGTGGTAAAACTAAAATGTCCCCTTCCACAGGTTCCCGGGGCCAATCCGTAGATCCTGGAAGCGGTCAGAGCCGTCAATGGACCATTTTATATTCATACTTCGCTTCCTGATCGAAAACCATGAAAAAAGAGCCATCGAATGACTGGTTTTGGTGGTAAAACTAAAATGTCCCCTTCCACAAGTTCCCCGGGGCCAATCCGTAGGTCTTGAAAGCGGTCAGAGCCATCACTGGATCATTTTATATTCATGCTACGCTTCCTGATCAAAAACCATGAAAAAAAGGCCTTCGAATGACTGGTTTCGGTGCTAAAACAAAATGTCCTCTTCCACAGATTCCCCGGGGCCAATCCGTAGATCCTTGAAGCAGTCAGAGCCGTCAATGAACCATTTTATATTCATACTTCGCTTCCTGATTGAAAACCATGAAAAAAGAGCCGTCGAACGACTGGTTTTGGTGGTAAAACTAAAATGTCTCCTTCCACAGGTTCCCCGGGGCCAATCCGTAGGTCCTGGAAGCGGTCAGAACCGTCAATTGACCATTTTATATTCATACTTCGCTTCCTGATCGAAAACCATGAAAAAAGAGCCGTCGAATGACTGGTTTTGGTGGTAAAACTAAAATGTCCCCTTCCACAGGTTCCCCGGGGCCAATCCGTAGATCCTGGAAGCGGTCAGAGCCGTCAATTGACCATTTTATATTCATACTTCGCTTCCTGATCGAAAACCATGAAAAAAGAGCCATCGAATGACTGGTTTTGGTGCTAAAACTAAAATGTCCCCATTCACAGGTTCCTCGTGGCCAATCCGTAAATCCTGGCAGCGGTCACAACCGCCAATTGACCATTTTATATTTATACTTCGCTTCCTGATCGAAAACCATGAAAAAAGAGCCGTCGAACGACTGGTTTTGGTGGTAACACTAAAATGTCCCATTCCACAGGTTCCCCCGGGCCAATCCGTAGGTCCTGGAAGCGGTCAGAACCGTCAATTGACCATTTTATATTCATACTTCGCTTCCTGATCGAAAACCATGAAAAAAGAGCCGTCGAACGACTGGTTTTGTTGGTAAAACTAAAATGTCTCCTTCCACAGGTTCCCCGGGGCCAATCCGTAGGTCCTGGAAGCGCTCAGAATCGTAAATTGACCATTTTATATTCATACTTTGCTTCCTGATCGAAAACCATGAAAAAAGAGCCGTCGAATGACTGATTTTGGTGCAAAAATTTAAATGTCCCCATTCACAGGTTCCCCGGGGACATCCCAGCGACTCCAGGATCCGTTTATTCAATTTATTTTTCATTCTTGACACATTAGAGGCCTTCTTGAATAAAATCATAGTGGACCATCTATCAAAAAGCGAGATTCAAAAGAAGTTGTGGCCTGACTCCTTTGATATGTATCGATCGGAACCGATTTTAAAGAAATGGCCATATCTCACTTGATTCTGGTCCGATTCCAAATCTCAATATATGGTTCCAATCAGCAAGAGCCCTACTTCATTTGTGATTACTAATATTATTCAATTTTTAACCACAACTTCTCCTAATATCCACCACAAATTTACGGTTTTGAACCTACCTCCGAAAAACCCGGAATCCGGTGGCCATAGTCGGTTCCATGGACATACCGTCAAACTGCATTAATTTTCTAGTTCAGGCATGCCTGAATTGTCAAAATCGGATGATAACTAAGGTAGTTACAACACTTCTAATTTTACCCAAAATTTGCCTATCCTAATTATTTTGTCCATCCCCTGTACATGTAAAATTTTATCACTTTCATGCATAAGTGGACACCATTCTGATTACTCACTGTGCAACATATTTGCACATTACTGAGAACATTCCCCGACGCATATTGGAATCTAGTTTAAATTCATTGTACGATAATCAATTAAAGTAACATGATATAATGTGCCCCCCCCCCCCTGGCCGAAACGCACTCCTTTGATTTCAAGAAAACTATAACTAACCGAAGTTAAAAATCAGTTTTAAATATTTGTAAGATCATCATACTTCATGTATGGGAAGTATTTTTGTATTGCATAATGGAAATAAAAGCAAAATAAAAAAAATTAAGGTCTGATGTAACTTTTAATGTATTGTTGCTCAACATTATGGAGCGACGCTGCTGCTGTCCGTAAAACTTGCACTGGAGCACTCAGTTGGACAACAAAATAACTTTTCTCAGTGGTTAATATGACACGAAATTGCTCCATCTTCAAAAATGTTACGTTTTTCGAAAATATGTTTCCAACAGGAAAAAAGTGAGGCAAACCCAGCAGCAGTTGCTTTCAAATGATGTGGATGCCCGAATTGGACTTATGCTGGTTTTTAATGACAAGCACATATGGGATTGTAACCTTTTTATTATGAGGTAAATGAAATACTAATGAAGAGGTATAGGGTTTCTTATCCCATTCCCGGCCTAACGGGTTGAATTTTGTGGGCCGTGTAATACTGCAATGGGGCTACTTTTGCTTAAAAATAACTATTCTTTTTTTACAATGTTGTGAAAACTCATATGTGAATATGTACGTTATGTGAAAGATATTCATTTGGAAAATGTATTGAAGGTAACCACTTTCCCTTCGATGGGACTCGAACCTATGACCCTACAGTACGCTAGACTGGTGCATCAACCAACTAAGCCACGAAGGACCTCCGTCGGCCTTCGCAACCTAGCGGCTACTGAACGAGCTCGAGATTCCCAAATTGGACGCATAGTCAAATCACTCGCAACCCATTTCTCAAGCCAACACTTCTATTCTTGCAAAACATTGTTTGAAAAAGCTCAGAAAAATATATTAAGCTCTTTTAGTGGAATGTATTCAACCGTCTAAGACGAATTAAGTACTCTCTATTTAATTCCACCAATTATTTTCGATATCTTTGCAGATACGTATTTCGACCACAACTGTGTGGTCGTCTTCAGTGTCTCGTAAGTCGAGTCAAGTACGAGACACTGAAGATGACCACACAGTTGTGGTCGAAATACGTATCTGCAAAGATATCGAAAATAATTGGTGGAATTAAATGGAGAGTACTTAATTCGTCTTAGACGGTTGAAAAGCTTTTAAGGACATAGTTGGAAGAGTACCACGATGGCAGTCAATATGGCACCAGACTTTCCACGGGTCAACCCCACACCTCCCGCACTCCTCTCCCATTAACATTCGAATGGATCGAACAGCATCGAACAAAAGTATATTATTCAAATTACTAACCTGTTCACAGCATATTTATTCACTTCCCGTGATAATGAACATGTTTCTCCAAAGAGTCATATCTATTTCGGCTCGAATTATATAATAAATCAGCAGTTTCGTGCCAATTTAATAGCCGTTCACGATTTAGTGGGGTTATTACTGCACTTCACTTCTTCATAAATGGCATAGAAAAATCAAGTTTTTACTCACTTCTCCGCACATGAGCAGCCCGAAATGTTGATAGAATGCAAATTAAGCATCACTTTTTGAAATCAGTCACTTGTTTGAACCGAAAACTTAATATAAACTGCTATTTTTGCCCGAAAAAACGATTAAAAACTGACCGCGGAGTGAATGTAAACACCGGCAGCGGCAGCAGGAAACTAATACATAGGGTGGTTCAAAAAATGATTCAGCGCTCAGTCGATTATGATTCATAATTTGGGTGTCATACGATGGTTTGGGTTGGTTTGAATAGAGGCTTACCGTGCACAGGTCGTTTCAGGTTTGTATGACAGTTGATATGGCGAGGTTGTTGGGCGCTGGCGAAGAGGGAGACCATATGACTGGATGAAATATTCATGAGCTTTAATTCCATAGACAATGGACATTGAATGGTCATTTCAATGGTTGGGAGTCGATTTTAATCGAGGTTGCGAATCTTTAGCATGATGATTAGGCTTCTCAGAAGGCATAAGTGAAACGCGTAAGTCAACAAATAGCCAGAGCTTGATTGTAATATCTATCGCACCAGGGGCAGATACTTCATACAAAAAGTGTGATATGCGGTGCGGTTTTCGTTCAGTGAAGTTTCCGGAATGTTGCTTTAAGCTATGTGGGTTCTCTTTTCCCCAGCGTTTGGAGGGGAGGCGCTGTAGATAGTATACTGAAAGGTTTAGTTTCTCATACTAGTTTTCATACAAACTTGAACCGGCTAGTGTTCAACCAGTTTTTGTTCAAATCGGTTTTTGGAGGACACTCGGAGCATGGGACGGAATCGAATGAGCGTGGTGGAGCAGGGTCGTTTTTTGAACCACACTACTAATATTCTTTGTTTTTTAACGACACCAATACTACTACAGTATATGACAGTTTTTATTGTACCAATACTTTCAAAGCTTTGTTTTGGTACTCAGCCCACCTTCACCTTAATTGATTTAAATTAACGAGGTATAGCACGTATTTCAGTCTCAGCGATTGCATTTCCGGCATACATAATATTTCCGGCATATTCAATTCCCGGCATTAGAGATATTCACTCAATCTCTCGACATCTAAATCTCTCATTCTCTCTCGGGAAGGTAGAAAATGCGACGTAAAAAAATATGCACGTTCCACGTTCCACAGCACGGTGCTATAAGATCTAGGGCCGAGGTGATTTTTCGTTTGGTTTGATGATACATTTTTAAATGTATTCTAATATGTTCATATTAATTCTAGTGATGCGAACAAATAGCAAGGATTAAAGTGCGTGAGCGTAGTATTATTGTGTGGTGATTGCATCGGGCACTGTGACGAATTTCAGGTAGGTGTAGGTAAAAGTGGAAAGATTCCGGCGCAGTGATGTTGCAATGAAGAGCTAATGTATGATATCTACATTTTTATTTTCTAAAATTGGCTCAATAAGGAGTAAAATAAATAGTTAAAGAATATAAAATATTATGCTATATATTATATTATATTACTATATAAAATATTACGAAATGGGAGACATTTTTCAATCAATCATTACCCTCAGCTTCCAAACAGTATAAATCATTAGTTTTCTGTGCAGTAAGCCGGGAATCGGGTCCATAGGCCCAAGTAGTGATTTACCCTAAAGGTTCCCCGAAACACACGCGATGCGACAGTCGCGACGCGATTCTATCGCTTGGCGACAGCGATTCTGTCGCCGTTGGCATGGAAGCGTAAATAGAACATTGCCTGCAGCGACCAAACGATAGAATCGTGGCGACTAGTTAATATTTAAGTAATTCTGAAATTCTTTTGAATTTCTGAGGGACACAAATCAATATGCAAGTCTGTTCAAACTAACATTAACTAATACTGTCAGAAATATCGCAGTTTTCAATTAAAAACTTTTTTTTAATAATTTTTTTTATTTGTTTTTATTGAGCTGTAGAACATCGACATATAAAGTATTTTCGGCCCCAGAAAGAAATGTTTGATATTTGAATAAAATAGAAAAGGGACAAATTAATGAAATGTTAAAAATAATTATATTTATTTCCTTACTAGTCGACCCGGCAGACGTTGTCCTGCATAGTAGGCGAAAATGCGCGTTTTGAACTATCCAAGCAATGTTTCCTTACGATTCTTTATTTTAGTTTTTCACGATTCACTCAATTTTTCTCCAGATTTTCACATGAGGAAATATCATATAAACCCGTCGGAAAATATAACGAACGTATCTGCTGAAAGAGTGAAGACAATCCATCCAGCCGATTTCGAGTTATGCGGATACGAACACAGACCATTTCATTTTTATTATATAGACGATAGTCGACCCGGCAGACGTTGTCCTGCATAGTAGGCGAAAATATGCGTTCTGAACTGCCCAAGCGAAATTCCTTTACAAATCTACATTTTAGCTTTTCACGATTTAATCAACTTTACTAATGATTTCCCAATGAGGAAATATCATATAAACCCGTCGGAAACTATAATGAACGTAACTGCAGAAGGAATGAAGAAAATCCATCCAGCCGTTTTCGCGTTATGCGGATACGAACACAGACCAACTCATTTTTATTATATAGATTAGATTTTATAGTACTCTAGAATGGCACCCCCACCAAATTGCAATATGAAATTTGTATTAAAGTTTTCAACATAAACAGCAAATCATGTGTCATTCATAGTACTTACAATTTATCTACTATATTGTTCCAATCTTACTATGGAGAACTAATTAAAGAATATTAATAATCCAAACATGACGTCCACCACAATTGTCCCATATCTTGTTTCTAGGGCACTCAATAAATATTAATTAGATATACACTGAACTCTTCCCAACTTGATGTTCTGTAACTCATTGTGTTCTTTTATCAGTTTCTTCATACTCAATTTCGAGTAATGGAGTGTTCACTGTATTTTTCATTTCTAACTTGATACGAAAATTATTTTAAGCTTTTATTTATGTATGTATAATACGTATGTGATGTATTTACGTATTAATGTATATATTAATGAAGTCGAGTCAAGTACGAGACACTGAGGACGGCCTTACTGTTGAGGTCGAAGCACGTATCTGTCAAAAGTACAATAAAATAGTGGAATTTATTGGAATAGTACAAACTCGTCCTATGACAAGTATTTCTAACTTGCTGTTGATATCCTTAGTTGAGATTGGTATCTCTTAAAAAGCGAGGCACTTTGAAGTTATTATTAATTAATTGCCTGAACAGTTTCACCTTAAACTGCATAGCATCTTCAGCCACTTCATGCACCCCATGCACCCAACTCACCCGGCAGAAGCGTTAGCAGTTAGCACTTACCGTTTCCACGGTTTCCACTGGAGAGCACAAATCGCTCCAAACACCAAACGCAAAACAACGCAGCAACACCCGCCGCCTTCTACGATCACAGATATTTACATTTATTCTTTTTGATTTGCGTAAACAGCTCCCTTTCGGGCTCCTTGAATCAACACAACGCCCCCGGTGGTGGTGTAGGACAACAGCTGCTGCTGGGCATTGTTCCGGGCGTACCAGCCCCAATCGCTGTGTGCCACTCTCGCTACCGCCCACCGATTGAGCTTATTCTCTCACCCCAACCACAGAAGATGGTACCACCGATTGAGGATGGGTTATATAATCACACTTTTCCCCGCGTTTGATCGACACCGATGGACAAGCACCTTTCGCTTTCGCTTGCCCTTGTTTGTTTATCTTCCGTTCCTTTATGCTTAGTCCTACACTCTTGCAATCGATCTTACCACACAATAGTGCCACTCGTTTTCCCACCCTTCGTGGTTCATGTGTGCCCGCTGAGGGGTTATGAATTATTGCTGGGGCTCGCGGTTCGAACGAGAGCACTCTATGTCCCCTTTTCCGACCTTTAGATTATCCCACGGGGGCAGTTTTTTCTAATATAGCAATTATTATCACTTCTTAATCAATCATGAAATATCACACCCAGGATCACATTTTCTGACACTCTTCTGATTGCATCGCAAAGGTTTATCGTTAGCAGAATATGCTTTATTTTGGTTAGTGAATCGAATGATATCGTATGATATTTGTAAAGCGTGGTTGATATGAGTTACGCCCTCGATGAAGTGGAAAAGCTTAGCTTGTTAAGATAGGGGTTCAAAGGAAGCAAAAAATTTCTGTTTTATATCACAATTGGTTGATTTGCTTGATTAACTTTCTCAGCTAATTTGATTTCTCGTGGATCACATTTGGCTCTTCTTAATCGCCTGCTAAACACAAGTACACCAAGAATCGATTGCAAATCAGTACACGTTGAAGCAAATTGAAAATAGAATTAAAACACGCAATTAGTTCAGTCAAGTTCCAGCGAATTTCTGTTGGTGGCATCTAGCAGCAGTTAGGAATAGTGGTTGCAGTAGGAAAAATGTGTAATGTAGTACTTTTTTTCCTTTCTAATGACGGGATGTGGTTGCTGCAGTGGTTTGGTGTTTCAGTCAGTGTCGGAGAATGGAGCAGAGAAGACTGAAAGCAAATCCTTTTTGGTGGGCTATGTTCGGTGTCCGGTTTTCATTGGGTCTCAGAGGGCTCCACGCTAGACGCACAAGGATGAATAGCTACTGAGAGGGAGAGAGTTTGTGGGAAAGAGCATTAGAGAACAGGAAGTACATTTGCTCAATTTTCACGCTTGTTGTAAGAGTTTTTGGTTTTCAGCGAGGGTCCGGTTTGTTGTGATACTCTTTATAGAATTCTTGGTTACAAATTGATAACCACTGGAAGGTTATATCCAGCATGCACAGCTTTGCGGGTTAAAGTTCAAAAGGCGTTTATTGAACCTTTTCATTTATTCACTACATTTATTAATTGAGGTGCACGCCGTAGCATCATGTCATAAAAATGTTTTATGCTACTCTATTTCCGTTTATGTGGCTATGATATGTTGTAAACACAAAAAAATCCAGAGAATAAAATCTTGGTAGTTTAGTGATTGAATATACTCTCCTTTTTGTATCTCTGTATTATATGAGATTTATCTTTCTCAAGCAGCTAACCGTACAACTAAACATACTTCCCTTTCTATCAACGATGTAAAAAACGTGACTTGGAAGAGGAAGAAAGAAGTTAATACTTGAATTATTTTTGAAAATGTTTCATACACAAAATATGGTAACTAAGCATTACAATTAGTTGTATGTAGCCATAAAACAGTAATAAACTAAAAAAACGAGGTTTCTGTAAAAAGTTTGTTTTTGGAGTGAAATGATAACCTTCGGGTACAACTTTTTTGAGCGAGAAAGGCAAACACAATGTTCAACTCCGGAACGCAATGGCCGATCGGGCAAATTTCAATAGCTAAAAGCAAGATCGCTGTGCGAAAATCTGGTAATGCTAATTACCAAAATATGTGTCTCTCATTGTGTGTACACACATACATACATACACACATACAGACATCAGCTCAATTCGTCGAGCTGAGTCGATTGGTATATAACACTGTTTGTCTCCGAACCTTCTATCAAAAGTTTGGTTTTGGAGCTGTTCTAAAATAGCCTTTATTTTACTTAGTGCCTATACGAGAAAGGCAGAAATTAAAAATATTCAATATATAAAGATATTTATAATTATCGGTACAGGCCATACTAAACATAATGTCATTAAAATCATGCTATTTGTTTTTAATTAAGCCGTGTGCCTCAGTAAATTTTTAAAATATAGGTCACGACCACAAGCTACTATTAGCCCATCGCACCACTCTCGAATGGCCATGACGCTGCTACTGTGTTGCCATAGCGGTCCCCAATCATATTCCTCGTGGCGTAAATAATTGAGTGTCAATCTAAGCTAAACGACAATTGTCACTCGCCTTTTGCTTTGGTTCCCCAGTTGTGACGAAGCGCATCCGTGCCAACACTATTGCCATCGATCAACTGCACGTGACCTGCTTCCTGGGGAGACTAACCGACGAGCTTAACGAATAATTAAGGACTCGTTTATTCTGAAATGGTAATAATTTCTCTAGTAGCTCAGTATGAACACGAATGCACTGGTCGTTCCCTGCCAAGCTGTAAGAGTATCCTTTTAATTACTTCACTCTTTCACAGTAAACGGTTAGATTTAATAATGGATTTGGAAAATTGTGCAGGGCGTGCTATCTCATCATTTGAACGCTTCTTTGATACAGTAGCTACGGCAACAATCGAATAATGCCAATGATTAGCGAATGTCACGCGACTCTGAAATAATAAATACAGCCGAAGTCACGATTTGTTCTGGCGATTAAGGTGAGCCACAATATTTTTGGTTATTTCATGTTAAATACTTGTGAAATATTATCGGCAGTATGTTCGTTATTATTCAAAGCATAAGAAATTTGCATAAATTTAATAAAATGCAGCAGTTCATCAGGTTAACCATGCAATCCAGAACAAAGTTCAAATATGTTTAATCCTGCAAAGCATGTCACCGTTTCATCGCCTTTTAGCCCTCTATTCCACCCGTGATTCCGATAGCATCAAAGCAACCGGCAAATAAAGCACATGAACACAGTCTCCGGGGTGACGCTTTCGTGCCTATGGCTTTCAGGGGGTAAATACCCAAACACAAAGCGACCACTAAATGAAAACCTTTTGAATTTGCGTCGCAACAAACATCGTTCTACAGCCACGAGAGCATTCGAGTGATGGCACAGAAAAGAAATGTTTATCACTGGAAGAAATGAACACACGGCACCGCCTACTCCTCCATTCTACTGCAAGCCCTTCATGGAGTCTCGTCGATAGGAGAGAATGATGTGAAAGGCTTCTTCAGGATTAAATAAAGGTAAACAAAGAACACTGGGAACCTTTCCGCGTTTTTTACGCGTTTCGTTTTCTACGAGGCTTTTTTTGCGCGGATTTTGAAATTTACGCGATTTTCCGAATTTACACGGTTTTACGCGGATTGTTCGAAAAAGTAGTTTTTTGGGCGATTTATTAATAAACAAATGTCTGCTCTGTGAGGCAGAACTTTATCACTACGCGTTCTCCCGGACTAGCTGGCGTGACCAGAAGCAGCACGTTTGACCCCGCCCTCTTGAAAACACATAATTAATGTCTTATATTGTTCTGTCGACACATACTCAGGCAATTCCTGAAATAGTTCTGAAAAGAAATAGATTCGAATTCATTTTTCTGTTTCTATTACGTTTGGTTTTGGGGCTACAGCTTTCATTTGAAAGTTGACCCCCAACATTCCAGACTTTGTTCAATTTTGGGACACCCTAATATACAGTGGAAATAGGAACTACAGGGTGCGTATGTATAGATACTAATTAAATAAATTAAAGAAATACTAAGTGTTGCTAATTTTAGTTATGAGCGACATGGAGTGTATCAAAGCACCTGAATTAATATGATTTTGCATAATAATGTGATATCTTGCGCTCGGAATCGTAAGTAATCATTATTCTTCCTTTCCATACTTTAGGTGGAGAACAGTTGTTCTGTAATCTATCACCTAGTCTAATTGACCCCAATTCGCCTCAGAAATTTATAGCAGCAATTATTCTCTCATATTCTCAGTTGGACGATAGTGCATGATCGACTCGACGTCCAGTACAGATAGCTCATCAGCGAGAAGCAAACGAAATATACCTTTAGTGTACATCAAAACTCGGTGGAATACAGACTTATTCATTTCCTCACGCTCAAGTAAAAACAGTGAAGTTCATTACAGTGTCCGAAACAATCACTGACCGCAGTAGTTGAGGGCAAGTGACCAGGTCGATGACCTGTAGTTTAAGAAAAAGTGTTTTTTACAGTCCACTCGAAGTGAAGACAGCCCAGAAAATGGTCCTTCAAGCCGGATTATTACCGGTACGCATTGGACAGTAAAGTTGTGCGGTATAAAACGAAACATTCGCGTGTGCAATTTGGATTAACATCATTAACATAGCATTAGCATTAGCATTGTTACGGTGTAATTCGTAGATTGGACACTAGTGATACTCATGTTTTACTTTTGAGATCCTTATCTAGAATGCTATCAGAAATCAAGAAGGGGAGTGTTGATTGAGGTGTCTACCCAGCATTACGGGTCGTGTGCAATTTGGATTAACATCGAACAAAAATCGTCCCGCCATCGAAGAATATATCGGTGGCATTGTGTGGTAGCAGCGACATTGTGATTCCAGTCCCGAGCAAAGGCAGATAACTGAAATGATATCAAACTGATAACACGATTAGTTATCCTTATTATCAACTTGGTATTTAGTTATCAATCATGTGATTAACTGATAACTGAATAATAACAAAATTTATTATCAATACAATTTAGGTATTTTCTTCTAAATTTCGCGTCGTTCGCATATCGGGCTAAGCATTCTATTCTTTCAAACATATTATACAGCGCATAAAAAAATCTACTCATCCGCTTATTTTTCTACGCATTCAAAAATAAGCGCCAAGTAGTCGTCTAAGAAAAACATACCTGTAGCAAAAAAGCTAGTTTGATAATTTTGAAAATTTGACCACCATGTGGTGGTTTGTAGCGATGAATGCCAGATCTGCCAGAATGCCAAATGATCACGAAAGATGTCATTTTGTTGCAAGGCACAATACTAACTTCTGCTAAATGTATTCGGCCTATGCTATAAATAGTGTGACATGAGCTGTTTCCAAACACTGAACTGAAATTTTCGTCTAAGCAGACGGTGATTTTTCTCGTTACTAACGATATCTACTGATGTGTTTATTTCTCTGTCAACAAAGGAATTTGCACAAAAGTTGAAATTTTCCTCCTTATTAACTTTACTTTCATTTCAGGTGTCATTGAATAATGAAATATGTATCTGAGAACCAAGCGTTGTAGTTTAATAAGAACTTAAAATGGCCTTGCAGCTTCCGGAACATGTGATCCAATGGCATGTGCTAATTCAGGAACGGTGAATAGTCTTGACTAACCGCAATATAATTCTAGATTGCTTTGAGAATAGGTCGTATGTGCAAACGAGAGATTCTCTTTGATCACGCTCTCTTTCGCTAATATATCGGCTATTTTTGCATGTTTTGCTACATTTCCACTTCAGCAAGATAGGCAAAGCTATTGTCTTTGGATATCTGCCAAGAAATTCGAAGTAAACTTTTGTATAGTTTCGTAATAATCGAAAAAGAATAGATCCAAAGAGAGACTCTCTTTTGCACATACGACCTGTTTTCAAAGCACTCTAGAATTGGTTTTGGGATTCACAGTGCTTATGTATATGGGGAAGCGGAAAATTTAACTGGAAGTGTCAGATAATCAAGAAATTGCAACGATCTGGTGTTGTGGAGAAAACAATCATGCTCGCACTTTAGTCGATCAACCAAAGACTTATTGCTCAACTATTGACAGTTTAAACCTAGATTTGAACGCAAACAAGCAAAATCATCTGCAGTCAAACCTCCAATAGTCTATGTTGAAAGGACTCATGGGAATATCGAGATGTGAAATATAAAAAATCCTTTGGAAGGTGTATCACAGTAGCCCAAAAAATATGTTTATGTCTAAATATGTCTAGTCGACCCGGCAGACATTGTAGGCGAAAATGCACGTTGTGGACTAGGTACCCATACGAAATTTTCATTTAGTTTAGTTTTTTTAGTTTGAAACTATAACCTATAAACTATAACGATTTACAGCATGGCGCTGCTAATAATTGTTTTAAAACCTAATGATTGTTAGTATTCGAGAGAAAACTATCCTAAGCCTATTATTTAATTGGTCACAACTGAAAACAAAATGTATTCAATAAAAGGACGACGAACCGTATTTATGCTAACTGATTGCTGATTCGCTATTTTGAATTCATTTCGGTTATTATTTTTGTTAAGTTGACTTGTCATTCGACCAGAATGATAACAATTCTAGTTATCAATATAACTGGATAATTAAGTTTGTTATTAATAAGTTATTCTGCTTTGCACTCTGTCCAGCCGACTGTTATTTACATAAATGGTCGTGGCATCATGGTTGGATTATAAATAATCTTCAGTAAATGCAAGATCGTAGAAAGCGTAGTGCTCTTCTCTCCTGCTCTTCAAGAAAGCGTAATTGGGTGAGTTCCTAGAGACGACGCCGTACAATCACTCGATTCGAGTTCGAATCCCAGTGAATGCCAACATTTTTTTCAATGCGTAATGAAGTCGGCAAAGAAGATTTAACTATTTTGGTCGATAAAACAGTGATGGCTGATAACTAAATAATAACTAAATTAGTTATTTGAGTAAATAACATGTATAACAGAATATGTTATCAATTGGGTATCAGTGATAACATAATTTGTTTTCAGGTAGTTATTTCAGGAACAAAATTGTGGTATCATTTTTATTATGTTGGCTGTTAATTCAGCCAAAATGATAACAAGTTCAGTTATCATTATGTTTGATAACCGGATAATAGAATTTGTTATCAATTAGCCCAGCTCTACGGCGAACCCAGTATCCAGAAGGTAGCTAAAGCCGGAAGGGTACGATGGGCAGGGCATGTTGCAAGAATGCCGGACAGCAACCCTGCAAAGATGGTGTTCGCTTCCGATCCGGCAGGTACGAGACGACGTGGAGCGCAGCGAGCGAGATGGGCAGACCAGGTGCAGAACGACTTGGCGAGCGTGGGGCGTATTCGAGGATGGAGAGATGCGGCCTCGAACCGTGTATTGTGGCGTCAAATTGTTGATTCAGTGTTATCTGTATAGATGTAGACTAAATAAATGAAATGAATGAATCAATTAGTTATTCATTTTGCTCAGGGTTCTTCTACCGGCGGCAGCGTGCTGCTTCAGAAACCATCATTCCCGCTCTTTGTTTTTGGTGCGTGTCGTGCCGATCTGAAGCTAAGAAGACATATTGCTGCTGGCCAACTGTTATGCGGAGGATTAAAAAGATACCAGCGGTTAATCGGATGCAGGCATATAGCACAGACTCAGGAAAGTAATCGATTGCATGTTGTTGGTGGCGTTGTTTCATGTGGCGTCTCCATTAGTGGGTAATTGTGAGGTGAACAAAGGCTTGAATAAATTCTTAAATCTACTCGCATGAGAGTTTCATTCCGGGATTGTGGCCTGGTTCCGATCCCAGACTGTGTCCCTGACTGTGGCTTTGGTTTATTGGTTCGATTGTCAGCTGCTGGTCCTCCTGGTCGGCTGTCTTTGGTCGTTATCAGTCAACACGAATCGCGTTACTGTGGAACATCGCGTCGAGTAAATCACTTAACAGTGTTCAGTAAATTGGCAGAGTAGTGAGTGATCAGGGGGGTCCCGTAGCGTAGTTGGCTACACGTTCGCCTTACAAGCGAATGGTCATGGGTTCGATTCCCAGCCCCTCCACCAAACCCTCGTCAGTCGCCGGATCCGCAGCCCATACGGTGGCGTTTGGGGTACGCGCCTTACCGTCACGGCTGCCTGATGACGACTGACAAATTGTTCTTCTCGGAGGCATTCCTCCAACGTTACACGAATAAATGGCAACCGAACAATGCAACGATCAATGGATACACGACATGGACAAACGGACACAATGGACTCATGACGAGATGGACTGGCACCGACAACAATAATGGTAATGGAAATCTAAAAATAGATTCTGTGTGGATTCTGTACAGCAGAATACAACAGTAGATCTCGGCACAGTAGCGGTTAAGTAACACAGAGTGCCTAACAAATAAATAAAGGAATAAAAAAAAGTAGTGAGTGATCAAAGTGATTCAAAAGTGAACCGAAATTTAGTTTATTGCACTGTTGCAATTAATTGCGAATGAAAACCAAACGAACGTCAGTGAAAGTGCGACGAACAAACATTGAACTTTAAAAGGAGTTAGCAGTGCTTTAAACTTTGAATTATAGCAAAGTGAAGAATGAAATGGTTGAAAATACCGGACTACGGGAGCTCGGAAAGCAGGAGAGGCAGCTGAAAAATTCCATCAAAGCCATTGCGAAGTTTGTCAGTGAGTTCCAGAGGTCAACCCAGGAAAACCAAATCGACGTGAGGTTGGAGACGTTGGAGAATGCCATGAAAAGCTTCTATAGTGTTCGTCGTAAGATCGAAATGGCCATCGATGAAACTGACGCAGAAGAAGATGCCCAAGTAGCACTCGCAACATCTTCCTAAAAGCACCTTGTTTCTATTCAGTTTCATTGAAGGCATTGGAAAAACATCAAAGCACGAAAAAGTTGCATCAAGATGTCAAAAACGTTCGAATTGTGATCAATGTTTCATTAATATTGCAATCCAGTACGTGTTTGACATTTGGAAACAAACACACAAAGAATACTGCACTTCATGTTGCAAACACGAAACAAAATCATTAAGTTGCATATTTTTTACCATGTAACTTCAATGCGTCTTTCAAAATTTAATTGTTTGTTTAAATTAAGTTGCAGATTAGTTGAATGTATCTTCATGTTTAATTTAGCATCGTCCAACGTTTTGACAACTCTCATTTTTTCCTGTGATGGTGCAATCAAGTAAAGTACAAAACTTCATAATCGTATGGTTTTTATGGTGAGTCAACATGCAGTCCCTTCAAAGTGTTGAATGGTGCTGTGGTAGAGTGAAGGACTCATCACAATCAATCACAAGATCCATAAATCGAACCCAGTTTTATATTTTTTTTCCGCTGTAGTATTTGGCAACATTAATGCAATTTTACTGCAATCGAAGGTTGTTTCCGTAGGCTCCACCTCTTGCGCTTTTTAGATTGCAAGAGAGTTATATTTGAGGGAACATACGCAAAGATTGTTTCCTTTAGAATAGTTGCAACACAGTGAAATATTCAGTAGCGAAACAATTTGTGCTGCTTGGGTGTGAAGGAAACAACAGAGGAGCGGAAGAAGCATTTGGAGAAGTTGGAAATAATACGGGTAGAGCAGTACCGTGCAAACTCAAACTTCGGACGCTTAAGCACTTCCTGTTATAAAATCATCCTGTTTGCTGACATTTTAAGTCACACCGTTTAAATCACCATTGCAATAACTAAGTACAGTATTCATCTTTGAACTACGTATTTAATATGTGCAAGATATTACGAAGAATGTTTGCAATTTATGAAAATGTCCGGCTTCTGTTTGATTCAAACCTCGGACACCGTCTGGGTTGGATTCATATTTCGGACACAAAAATTCAAACTTCGGACACATGATTACACAGTACCGGTAAGAATAAATGAAAATAATTCGCACTGCACAGCTCAGACTGTCTTTTAATAAATTCGTTGCATTGTTTTAACATGTCTTGTTAGAATGTAACTATACTAAAACAAGCTAAAACTATTAGTCCTTCCGAACCAGCTTGACGAAACATTTCGATGAAATATTTCAGAAAATTTCCCATACGAATTGAAGCGTCCGAAGTTTGAGTGTGACCGAAATTTGATTTTTCACGGTACGAAGCAGTCATCCGGGAAGTGGAAGAGCAGTATTTTGCTACTAAGGCCGCCTTGATATCGCTGAGATCACCGAAGGTGGAATCAAAAATAGCTACAACAACTTCGATTGCAGTAGGTCATGGCATGTCACGAGTCAAGCTGCCGGACATCAAGCTACCTTCCTTCAGTGGCAAGATAAAGGAGTGGGTGATTTTTAGAGACACGTTTCGCAGCCTGATCCACAATAATGTTCAGCTTACAGCCATTGATAAATTCACCTATCTGCGATCATCTGTCTTTGGTGACGCACTGCAAGAGGTCAGTTCGGTAGATCTTTCCGGTGACAACTATGAGGTAGCATGGAAGGCCCTAGAGAAAAATATTAAAATAAGAAGCTCATTGTCAAAGCATTTGTCATTTGGATGCTATCTTTGCTGTGGAGCTCGTCAGACGAGAGAATTTCGACGCATTGAATCATCTGATCAATGAATTCGATAGGAATCTACAAATGTTGAATAAAATCGGAGAAAAATCAGCGAATTGGTCAACGATTCTCGCTCATTTGCTCTGCTCTCGTCTGGATGTGACCACTCTTCGACTGTGGGAATCACACCATAATTCCAAGGACGTGCCTAGATTTGACGAGCTCATCGAGTTCTTAAGAGACCACTGCCTTGTACTGCAACCTATAGCGCCAAATAAATCGACTGATTCCACTCAGAGACGAGGAAGGGCCACAGTTATACATGTACGCTCCTGGACTCCTGTTCGGAATTCTGCTACATTACGTCAAATATCTCGAAGAAGCTCAAGCTTCGGGAAACACCAGCGTACCTGAAGGTACAAGGAATCGGATGCAGCAGCGTTACATCGTCAAGGATGGTGACTGCAAGAATCCAGCCAAGAAGTGCAGCAATTTCAGCATTCGAGGAAGATATACAGTTCTACGTTTTGCCGAAGATCACACGTGCCGATAAGTCCAGTGAAAATGAGCTGATTGAAGATCCCTACCGATATTGTGCTAGCAGCCCCAATTATTGTGAACCTGGTCCCATCGATATGATTATCGGTGCCGAGTTCTATCTAGATCTTCTTGCTGCGGGAAGTATGAAGCTCTCGGATGATGGTCCAACCCTACAAGAAACATTATTTGGCTGTATCGTGTCCGGCCGTACACCTCCAATTCCGGAGAATGTCCCAGAAACTTCAATATTCGTTAGTACAACGGTAGATCTACAAGAACTTTTAGCGAGATTCTGGGAACTAGAGACGTGTCACGCCAACAGCACATTGTCCATTGAGGAAAAAATTTGTGAACAGTTCTTCAACAAAACCACGTCTAGAAACAAAGACGGTAGGTTTGTGGTAGCATTTCCTAGGAAGGAGCAAGTCATGGAGAAGCTGGGAGACTCCAAAAATATTGCCATCAAGAGGTTCTTGAGTCTGGAGCGACGGCTGGATTGCAATCTAGCGCTTAAGGCAATGTACACTGAATTCATTCATGAATATTTGTTGATGGGGCACATGAAACAAGTTCCGGAGGAATGTTCCGAGAAACCAGTGTACTATTTTCCGCATCACGCAGTTCTTCGCTCGGACAGCACGACTACCAAACTCCGTGTAGTCTTCGATGCATCATGCCGCACGTCGACAGGGCTATCTCTGAATGATGCATTGATGATGGGGCCGGTTGTTCAGGACCCTCTTCTGGCTATTCTGGTCAGATTCCGCTTTCATCAAATTGCAGCAGTTGACGTCGCAAAAATGTACCGAATAGTACTTACTCAGCCGGGTGACCACCCACTCCACAAAATCGTGTGAAGGGATTCGAAGGAGGAGCCCATCAAAATCGTCGAACTCACCACAGTCACATACGGGACCGCCAGCGCCCCATACTTGGCAACGAGATGCCTGAAGAAGCTTGGTGAAGATTGTGAAACAACGCATCCCGTTGCATCTGACGTCATCCTGCATGATTTTTACGTTGATGACATGTCGTCGGGAGTAGACAACATCAAGGAAGAAACGCTATTAGTGAAGCAAGTGGAAGAAGTGACTAATTCAGCAGGGCTCATTCTCCGAAAATGGAACTCGAACTCTCCGGAGTTGCTCCGCAGTATGCCGAAAAAAAATGCGAGACGATCGTTCAGTGCTGGACCTCCAATCATCAAGTACGACGGTGAAGACTTTGGGATTGCAATGGAATGTGACAGCCGACGAATTTCAATTCAGCTTTCCCCAATGGAAGTCGGATACCGCGAGTATCACCAAGCGAAGCATTCATTCGGATGCAGCTTGCCTTTTTGACCCTTTGGGATTAGTTGGCCCAGTCGTCGTGCAAGCAAAAATATTTATCCAGCAGCTTTGGCGGCTAAAATGCGGTTGGGACGACGCCTTAACCGAATCGATGCAACAAAGGTGGAAAGAATACCGTCAGAACCTCATGGCGCTTGAAACTCTAACAGTTCCTCGTTGGATAGGACTCAGCAACGATTGCGCTTCTGTCCAACTGCACGGTTTTAGTGATGCGTCTTCTGTCGCATACGGGGCTTGCCTCTATCTTCGATGCCTTGCTTCAGACGGTACTGTCACTGTGCGGTTCAGGGTAGAAATATTTCACAAGCTTTATCTACCCACGGAACCCCGTCGGGTGATGTTTTCGGACTACGATGGTCGTACCAGGAGCTTCTGTGCATGGTGGCACTCTTGCTACGCTTCAGGTGCAACACTCAACCTTCAAATCGGAATTCGAGGAAAACAGGTTCGTTGTCTCCGGAAGAACTAGAAGAAGCCATGATGACCTTAGTGCATCAATCGCTGCGAGACAGTTTTTCTGAGGAACTCGCTGATATCAACAAAAACGGAGAGATCCTCGTCTAGAATCAACTCCGGCCAGTACTGCTCTCTGGTGTAATGTGTGTGGGCGGTAGGCTTGTCAATGCACCTGTTTCCGAACATAGAAAACATCCGTTTATCCTGGACCACCGTCACCTGTTGGCGCTAGCTTTGGCAAGGCATCATAAGTTCTATCATGCTGGACAACAGCTACTCATCTCCATTCTGCGTGAAAGATTCTGGCCAACCAATCCCATCAGTTTTCTAAGAAAGGTCATCCATGGATGCATTCCATGCTTTAAGAGCAAGCCAAAAGTTCCTTCCTTTTTTTCCTTTTTCTTTTCCATTCCTTTTCCTCCTTCCTTCCATTCCTTAAAGTCGGCGTGGACTATTGCGGTCCCTTTTATATTAGTTACCCGAACCGGAGAGCCAAGCCGGTGAAATGTTATGTCGCAGTATTTGTCTGCCTATCAGTGAAGGCAATACATCTGGAACTTGTGGCTGATCTAACAACACAAGCATTTATTGCGGCACTCAGGCGCTTCGTTTCGCGACGTGGCAGACCGCAACTCATCATGTGCGATAATGCCACAACATTACTTTCAAATTCATCCCTCCGCGTACGCCTAACTTTGGCAGGCTGTGGGAGGCCCAGGTGTAGTCCTTTAAAGCCCATCTCAAGAAATCAGTTGGGCTCCGAACGCTAAAGTACGACGAGATGCTGACAGTTTTAGCACAAATTGAGGCGGTTTTGAACTAGATGACAGCAATCAGCAGTGATCCATCCGACTACGAGGCCCCAACACCAGGGCATTTTTTAGTTCAGCGTCCGTTAACAGCTGTAGTAGACCAGAATTTCGACGATGTGTCGATCAATCAGCTGAAAATGTGGAATCAAGCACAAAGTCTCGTCCAGCAGTTTTGGAAAAAGTACCGGACGCATTACCTGTCTGATCTACAGAATCGAGTGAACTGGACGAAATTGAAGAACAATATCGCTCTAAGGACGATGGTCCTTCTCAAGGAAGAAAACGTACATCCACTGGGAAAAGTGGTGAAAGTTTTTCCCGGAACCGACGGCAACATCCGAGTCGTTACGGTCCGCACCCAAAATGGATGCTTCGACAGAAGCATAACGAAGGTCTGTCCCCTACCTGTTGGGGACAATGAGAATTTGCCACTACACAGCCAAAAAAATATTAATATGCGGGGACGTAACATCGTGAAACGTACCCTTAAATTTGATGTAATACGGTATTTGACGTACTTTTACGTCAGATCAATGCTTTACTACATTCCTCGTCGTAATACATAAATGTGAAAAACCAGTTTTCTGTTACGTGGACCTGACGTGAGATTACATGCCAAATTCAGTATTTAAATACATCCAAAATGGTCACATAATGGTTGTCGACAATAAAACTTAATATTACCCCAAAATCAGCGTAATGTTACACCCTTATCGGTAATATCAAATAAAAAAAAACATGCTGCCAGCGCGTCAACAGAACTAGCCGCCATTTCATTTTTCCGGTTATTTTGCTCGCATCAACATCGATGCCGATATTTTGGTGAATAATTGTGAATAATAAAACCCGATATATCGGAAAACAGTGAACAGTTAATTGTGCTGGTTGATTTTATAGCCGCAATAGCGGAACAGAATGTTTTGACAGGTAAGTTTAGTGTTTTGATTTCTACCCAGTCGGACCGGTACCAAAATGAATAATAATTTTCAGAAGCGGACGAAAGGATTACCCGTTTTGTGGCTCTGCGGAGGAAACAGAGCCATCAATCAGCATATAAGTAAAACGGCATTGGACGAACATGAAAGTCTAAAGGTAAGTTTCTGATGAATTTTATTCACAAAACAATTATCGGATAATTGAGTGCAATTTGATTTTTCACAGACCGAACCACGTCCTCGTATACTTCAACGCATCGAGAATCTTTGAAATATGGAGAAACGCTGGCAAACTAAAAAGGATTTTTAGCACCGATCTGTCACAAAGTGTCAAAAAGTGAATTTAATCGCGACTAACAAGTCACGGAAAGACGATAATAGAAGCCGAAAATACTGCAAAAGGTATTTATTTTTAATAAGGGAGATATTAATAGAGAGGGCTGTTCCGCTCACTTCTGAAAAAACATAGCATTGCAGGGCTGGTATTGAAAAAAATAAACTGGAAAATGGATATATTATTATGATTTACCAATTGTTCATTCATATTATTGTATTATTATTATTAAAATTATATAAAATGTGTTCATATTTAGGAAAAAATGATCAAAAAACAAAACCAGAGCGAGACAAAATCATATTTAAAAATGAATTAAAAATTATTATAGGCCTATAGGTTGAAAGATAAGAAAAAAAATAAAAATTTGAGAAAGTATAGATTAAAAAATTCAAAGACAATTAACTTTTAATAAAAAAATCAATTTTAAATAAAAAAAATAAAAAAATTAAAACTTTTAAATTTAAAAATTTAAAAATTAAAGCAATTTAGAGATTTATTTTTTAATTTAATAATAATTAATAATTAAAATATTAAAAATTTAATAATATACAAAAAAATTGAAATTTAAGAAATTTAATATTTCAAAATTTTGAAATTTTCTATTTTGAGGTGAACTAGCCTAGGGCTAAAAACCTCGTAACCCTTCCTAGTGCATTAAAAAAAATCACGCATTGTGGGGTCAAAAATGACCCCAAATTGAATTCGCTCCCAAAAGTTCATTTTCTAACCGATTTTCAATATTTTAGAACCAAATTGAAGGTATGGATTCCACGGATGTCGGATGTTTGCACTTTCGGCATTCTGGTTCCCAGGAATTGATGTTGAAGGAACATAGACTCTTAGGCCAATTTTTGGCGTGATTTCTTGCCATTCGAAGGGTGATTTTGGAAATGCTCAGAAATTTGCGTAGCAATAATCCTAATAGAATTTAGCCATTGTCCATTTCTATGGATCAACACAATTCCTGGTTATTTCACGGTTCGGTGTCCCTCCGGAAAACCCGGAACATCCATAGAAGTGGTCAATTCATCGAACTCATCCTAGAAGAGCGCGGTTTTTTCCAAAGCTTTTCATTATCGAACGCCGAGAAACAAATGATTATGGTGACCCATTTTGATGGACTTGCGTGGCCACCGGAGGTCCTCCAGAGGATCCGGAGCATTCGTAGAAGTGGCCAATTCATGGAACTATAGAAGAATGCAGTTTTCACAAATCTTTTGATTTTCGTAATTTGAGTAACAAATGATTGTGGTGACCCTTTTTGGTGGAACTGGGTGGCCACCGGAGGTCCTCCGGAAGATCCGGAACGACCGTAGAAATGGTCAATTCATGAAACTTATCATATAAGAGCGCGGTTTTTCCAAAGCTTTTCATTATTCAACTACGAGTAACATTGATTGTGGTGACCCATTTTGGTGGATCTGTGTAGCTTTTCCTTTGAGTACTTTGAGTAACAAATGACTGTGCTGACCTACTTTGGTGGACCTGGGTCTTTATAGTACTTTGAGTAACAAATGATTGTGGTGACCCATTTTGGTGGATCTGGGTGGCCACCGGAGGTGCTCCAGAAGATCCGGAATGTCCATTAAAATGGTCAATTCATGAAACTTATCAAAGAAGAGCGCGGATTTTTCCAAAGCTTTTCATTTTTGAACGCTGAGTAACAAATGATTGTAGTGACCTATTGTGATGAAGTAGAGTGGCCACCGGAAGTACTCCAGAGGATCCGGAACATCCGTAGAAGTGGCCAATTCAGGAAACTCATGCTATAAAAGCGAGTTTTTTTTAAATTGTCGAACGCTGGTCATTTTGGTAGATCTGAATGGCCACCGGAGTTCCTCCAGAAGATCCGGAACATCCGTAAAAATGGTCAATTCATGAAACTTATCATAGAAGACCGCGGTTTTTTCCCAGCTGCTCATTATCGAACGTTGAGTTACAAATTATTGTGGTGACCCATTTTGATGGATCTGAGTGGCTACCGGAGCTCCCCCAGAAGATCAGGAACGTCTGTAAAAGTGATCAATCCATCAAACTTATCATAGAAGTGTGCGTTTTTTCGAATCTTTTCATTTTCGAACGCTGAGTAACAAATGATTATGGTGACCCCGTGTGATAGACCTGAGTGGCAGCCGGAGGTCCTCCAGAAGATCCGTAAAAGAGGTCCGTAAAAGAGGTCAATCTTATATATAAAAATGAAATGGTCTGTGTTCGTATCCGCATAACTCGAAAACGGCTGGATGGATGTTTTTCATTTCTTCAGCAGAAACATTCGTTATAGTTTCCGACGGGTTTATATGATATTTCCTAATGCGAAAATTACGAGTAAAGTTGAGAAAACCGTGAGAAACTAAAATTGTGATTCCTATGAGAACTTTGCATGGGCAGCTCGGAATGCACATTCTCGCCTATTATGCAGGACAACGCCTGCTGGGTCAACTAGTTCATCATAAAAGAGCACTGTTCCATCCTAGCTCTTCATTTTCGTACTCTGAATAATATAATATCCCATAAAGTGGTCATTTTTGAACAGTCAGCGGGGTCTTTCAGAAGATTCGGAGCATCCACAAAAGTTATCAATTTAAAAAAAATTCAACCCTGAAAAGAGTATGTAAAAAAATCTTTCTATTATCGAACTCTTACGGAAGATACGGAAAATCGCTTAAGTGGTAAATTGACGTTAAACTTACTAGTAGAATAACAAACAGTTTTCAAAAGATCGTGTTCTAGTAGGATGAGTATCAAGTGATGACCAATCCCGAGGAACTTTAGGAGGACATTCAGTGTTCACTTAAGTCATGTGTATGGATCACGAGAGAGCCATCACTGATTCAAGTCCATAACTGAAGGTAACGACAAAAATGTCTGCTCAGGTTGCGATAATAGATTTTTTGTAAAACCATGCTCCTATGATTCAAGATCCGTTAGTTTGCAGCTTTTAGGAATATTACGGGCATTATTCATGAAGGACTTGTAGTGGCCACTCAGGTCCATAAGAATGGGTAACGATAATTTTCTATAACTCAGAGAATGTTAATGAAAAGCCGCGTTCTTCTATGGTGAATTACATCGAATGAACATTTCTACGGATGTTCCGGATCTTACAAGAGACCTCCGGTGGCCACTCAAGTAGATTTGAATGGGTCACCACTATCTTTTGTTAGTCGAAGTAGCATTGTAAAAATCGCACTCTTCAATCATTAGTTTCATGAATTGACCACTTTAACGGACGTTCCGAATCTTCCGGAACACCTCGGTTGCCACCCAGGTCCTTCAAAAAGGGTCATCATAATCATTTATCACTCAGCGTTCGGTGATTCAGTTATTCTATGGTGAGTTTTATGAATTGACCACTTCTTCGGATATTCAGGATCTTCTGGAGGAACTCCGGTGGCCACTCAGGTCCATCACAATGGGTAACCATAATCATTTGGTACTCAGCGTTTGATAATGAAAAGCTTTGAAAAAACCGCACCCTTTTATGATAAGTTTCATGGATTGGCCATTATTACGGACGTTCCGGATTTACTGGAGGACCTCCGGTGGCCACACATGTCCACCAAAATGGGTCACAACAATCATTCGTTACTCAAAGTACGATAATAAAAAGCTTTGAAAAAAAAACGCGCACTTCTAGGATGAGTTCCATGAATTGACCATTTTTACGGACGTTCCGGATCTTCTGGAGGGCCTTCGGTGGCCACCCAGGTGCATCAGAATGGGTCACCACAATTCTTTTTTACTCGTAGTTCGATAATAAAAAGCTTTGTGAAAACTGCATTCTTCTATTTAGGATGAGTTCCATGAATTGGCCACTTCTACGAATGCTCCGGATCCTCTGGAGGACCTCCGGTGGCCACGCAGGTTCATCAAAATGGGTGACTTTAATCATTTGTTACTCAGCGTTCGATAATGAAAAGCTTTGGAAAAAACGCGCTCTTCTAGGATGAGTTCAATGAATTGACCACATCTACGGATGTTCCGGGTCTTCCGGAGGGACACCAGACCGTTAAATAACCAGGAATTATGTTGATCCATGGAAATGGACAATGGCTACATTCTATTGGGATTATTGTTACGCCAATTTATGAACATTTCAAAAATCACCCTTCGAAAGGAAAGAAATCAGGCCAAAAATTGGCCTTCAATTTGGTTTCAAAAGATTGAGAATCGGTTCGAAAATGAACTTTTGGGAGCGATTTCAATTTGGGGTCATTTTTTACCCGCTTATGCACAATGTGTCACTTTTTTTGTTGTGGCGTTCCTAGAGGTCGCTGAAAGCTGGTTATCACCCCAAAATTTTCATTTCCAAAAGTTAGGAAAAGTCAGAAAATTTCAACGCCCTTTCTCATTTGATTACAAAGCTACAAAGTTTTAAAATCATCTCTGGGCCAAAATAGACCCCAATGCACTAGGAAGGTTAATAAAGATTTAAAATAATATTTTCTATTCTTAGTTTTTCAGTTTTTCAGGCTGAAGGATTAGTATTTAAGGTTTTTGAGTTTTTAGGATATTTGTGCGCCTAAAAAAATATTGTCGGCATTGGCGTGATAGATCATTTCTGGTCGGCAGTAACAGAATGGGTAGCGTTATTTTATAAAATAAACTTTTTTTGTCAATAATGCGATGTAATGTACTTAACGAAGAATTCATCCGGAACTCCTGATTGAATTATGCGAGGAATTTCTGGAATAACGCCTAGAGGGCATTGCGGTGGAACCGCTGGAGAAATTACCGAAGTATTCTCTTAGGAGTATTTGGAGTAATTTCTGGAGGAACTCCTGGATAAATATCCGAAGAAAGTCCTACCCTGGCAGCACAATTCTAACAGATTTGGTTGCAACAACTCCTATATGACTCGATTTGGTTGTATGTATGTAGGTATGTATATATAAATATCCGAAGGAATTGGAGAAATTTCCGAAGGAATACTGGAAGAATTATCAAAGGAACTCTTGGAGGAATTTCAGGGGCAATTTCCAATTAAACTTCGAATTTTCGAAAAACTCGTGGAGGAATTTCTAAAAAAGATTTCGAAAAAAAAAAAACCTGAAGGAATTACTGAAAGAATTTGTGAAACCATTTTTGACAAAAAAAAAATGGGAATTATTTCCGGAGGAATTTCTGGCAGAATTTCTGGAGGAACTTCTGGCAGACTCTCCGTATGAACTCTTGTAGGAATTTCCTGAGAAATTCCTGGGTGAACGTGGAAGGTAATTTCCGTAGGAACTCCTTGGGGAATTTTCGGGAGAAGTCCTGGAGGAATGTCGAGATAAAGTTCTGAAAAAAAAAACTCTTGAAGGAGTTTCTTCAAGTTTTTCTTGAAGGAGAGTCTTTGAAGGAGGAGGAATCCGAGCATGAACTTCTTGAGGAATTTCCGGAATAACCTCAGGAGGAAATTACGAAGAAACTCCTGGAGGTATATCCGAAAAAGTTTTGCTAGTAATTTATGGAGGAGTTTTCGAGAAAACTCTTGGCAGTCTTTCGTGGCAACTCTTGGAGGAATTCCCGGAAAAACTCCTGGATTAATATCTCGAGGAACTGCTGGGGGATTGTCTGCAGGGCTTCCTCGATGAATCTCCGGAAGAAATACTCCCGAAAGATATCATGGAGGAATTTCCGAAGGAACTTCTTAAGAAATTCCCGGAAGAACTCTTGGAGTAATCTCTGGAGGAACTTTTGGAAGAACTTCGGAAGGAACTACTGGAAACTCCTGGAGGTATTTTCGAAGCAGTTGTTGGAGTAGTTACCGGAGGAATTTCTAGAATATTCGAAGGAAAGTTCTTGGAGGAATTTTCAGAGGAACTAATTGCGGACTTTTCGTAGGGACTCCTAGAGACATTTCTTTAGGAATTCCTGGAAGAATTTCTTCTGGAGAAATATTCGAATAATCTCATTTCCGAAGGATCTCGTGGAAGAATTTTGGGAGTAACTGCTGGAAGAATTGCCGGAGGAATTTCCGAAGATGTTTTTGGATAAATTTCCGGATGAATTAATCGTTAAGAACATTACATCCCATTATTGTCAAAAAAAAAGTTCACGCCGATGCCGACAATATTTTTATCGGCGCACAGATCTCCTAAAAACTTAAAAGCCTTAAAATACTAATCCTTCAGCCTGAAAAACTGAAAATCTAGGAATAGAAAATATTAAAACTATCGGAAAAACTAAGTATTGCCAAATTTTACAAAATTCTTTATTTCAAAATACATACTGTTAGTTGCAACGAAAATCGATCATTTGTTATAATATTGTATATCGATGTGCACAAATGTATGAAAAATAACAATTTATAAAAAAATATTTTGCGAATGTTATTGAAAAACTGAAAGAAAATTCCCCTAACCCTAACCTCCCCTAACCCAGCTACCGAAAGCGAGATTTCTGCTGGCTAGTTTTTACGTCGTTTTGTTCATTACGTCGAACATATTACGTCTTACACCGTTTCATTTTGGCGACGAAATGCCAATTACATCACTTTTTGTAACACAAAACAGATGTAATAATACATGCGATTTACGACGGCGATGATGTGCATCAAATCCGATGTGATATTACAAATTTTTTTTTGCTGTGTAGATTCTAATTAAAAAGCACTCTTCATGTGCACTCATTTTGATCCACGTATCGCCATCCTCGTGAATTTTGATGAACCCGTCAGTCTGCAATTGGTCAAGTCTCGTCAAGTATCGTCTGTGTGTGTCTGTCCAAGTCCCTTGTCTTGGTAACGTTAAGGCTGAAGCTCTTCAGTCCAGCTTAGGAGAACGCATCTACTCCTAATCTCGGTGCATATGGAACCCGCTTTGGTCACTTGGTCATTGTTCAGTTAAGCTGTTCATTAATCTCTCCTGTGTATTCGGTAGCACTACAAACGCTATCACCCCATCGTCTGGAGACAACCTTGTTTCTCCAATCTCCTCGTTTCCCAGTCGGTTGGCAATGAGCCCGGCCAGCTCTTCCGCTAATCGCTTCGATCGAGGACAAGTCACATCCTGAAGACATCCGACGAACTTCTAGAAGAAGAATCCTCAGGCACCCTAATTGCCTGTGTGAGGTAAGTTGTTCCAGTTTCGGAAAACTACACACCGTATCGGGCAACATCCATATTTTCTTGAGGAAATCACCATTCTCAACAACCCAACAACAACACCACGGTGGCGACAAGCTCGGCAACGTCGCCAAAGAAGGAAGACGATTCCATCGAAGTACGCATATTACCCAACAATGAGACAAGACCATTTCATCAATGAACGACGACGAAGCGCAGAAACAAACACAACATCGTTCAAGTCCTAGTGAAGCAGCAGCATCCATTTCATCAATGAACACTTTCGGACAGCATGACAACACGCAACGCATCACCACAAGCAAGCCCACACATGAGAGCACCCGAAGAATCTCAAAGTCAACTGCAACAGTACCAGTGTTATCGAAAATTCAAATTACGATCTACCTATGTTGTTAATTATTAAAAACCCAAAGTAGATAGTCTAGAAGTTAGGAATAGTATTTGCTTGAAACCACCTGGTTTCAAGGGGGGGGGGCATGTTCTGTAATCTACCACCCAGTCTAATTGACCTCAATTCGCCTCAGTAATTTATAGCAGCAATTATTCTCTCATATTCTCAGTTGGACGATCGTGCATGATCGACTCGACGTCCAGTACAGATAGCTAATCAGCGAGAAGCAAACGAAATATAACTTTAGTGTTCATCAAAAATCGGAGGAAATTCAGACTTATTCTTTTCCTCACGCTCAAGTAAAAACAGTGAAGTTCATTACAGTGTCCGAAACAATCACTGACCGCAGTAGTTGAGGGCAAGTGACCAGGACGATGACCTGTAGTTTAAAGTGGCTCTGGGCTCGTCATAAGTGTTTTTTACTGTCCACTCGAAGTGAAGACAGCCCGGAACAACAGTCTTGGACAAAATTGTAATAAATAAGTAGAGTTGATAATGTAGATGCAAAGAAAACGTATATTTAATTTGAAAAAAAGAGGCATAGAAAGGTATAGAAAGAAGTTCAGCATGTATTTAGCTCATTCCCACTCATTATTCCCATAATTCTGTTCAATAATTAATAATACAAATTGTTGGGTCTCGCAATAGTCAAATTCAGCAACCCAGCAAACGACTAAAGCTGAATAAGCTAGTTTTTAAGCTGAAGAAGACTATTTTTTATTGGATAAGTGCCCTATAAGCTTCCAATGCTTATTGAGAAGCAGCTAATAAGAAAATGGATAAGAAAATTGACCGTCGAAGGCCAAAGTTTTTCCTAGTCCTAGTCAATTGTTGATACACAAAGAGTTTACTGTGAAACTTTCTGTTTGTTCTATGACAGCGGTTCTCAACCTTTTTCTTGAGAGGTACCCCTTCGAACTTTTGCATGATTTGAGGTACCCCCTCTCGAAAGTAGGCTTCCAATCCTCTTGAAAACATAATTCCGAGCCCTTTGAAGGGAAGCTCCTTTAAGCTTTTGGGTCCCTTTAGAGTAGGCTTCCGCGCCCCTTTATTAGAGGCTTCTGAGCCTCGTGTAGAGAGGCTTCCGAGCCTCATGAAGGCGGTTTTCGAGCCACTTAAAAGGAAGATTCCGTTGCATCTTGAAAGAACGCTTCTGAGCCTCTTGATAGTATGCTTCCAAGAATTCTGAGCTTCTTGAAGCGAGGCTTCCGAGCCTCTTGAAAGGAGACTTCCGAGCCGCTTGAAAGCAGGCTTACGAGCCTCTTGAAAAAAGGCAACCTAACCACTTCAAAGGAGGCTTCCGAACCTCTTGTGAAGAGGCTTCCGAGCCTCTCGAAAGGAGCCTTCCGATCCTCTTGGAAAAAGGAGGCTTTTGAGCCTTTTGAAAGAAGGCTTCAGAGCCTCTTAAAAGAAGGCTTCCAAGCATCTTCAAAGGAGGTTTTTGAGTTTCTAGAAAAGAAGACTTTTGAGCCTCTAGAAAAGAAGGCTTTTGAGCTTCTTGAAAGGAGGCTTCTGAGCATCTTGAAAGAAGGCTTCTGAGCCTCTTGGAAGGAGACTTCCGAGCCTCTTAAAAAGATCTTTCCAAGCCTCTTGGAAATAGGCTTCGTAGCCTCTTGAAGGGAGGCTTTTGAGCCTCTTGAAAAGAGGCTTTCGTGCCTCTAGAAAGGCTCTTGAAAAGAGGCTTCCGAGCCTCTTGAGAGGAGGCTTCCGAGCCTCTTAAGAGGAGGCTTCCGAGCCTCTTGAGAGGAGGCTTCCGAGCCTCTTGAGAGGAGGCTTCCAGAGCTCTTTCGAGGAGGCTTCTGAGCCTCTTGAGAGGAGGCCTGAGCCTCTTGAGAGGAGGCTTCCTGAGCCTCTTGAGAGGAGGCTTCCTGAGCCTCTTGAGAGGAGGCCTGAGCCTCTTGAGAGGAGGCTTCCTGAGCCTCTTGAGAGGAGGCTTCCGAGCCTCTTGAGAGGAGGCTTGAGCCTCTTGAGAGGAGGCTTCTGAGCCTCTTGAGAGGAGGCTTCCGAGCCTCTTGAGAGGAGGCTTCCTGAGCCTCTTGAGAGGAGGCCTGAGCCTCTTGAGAGGAGGCTTCCGAGCCTCTTGAGAGGAGGCTTGAGCCTCTTGAGAGGAGGCTTCCTGAGCCTCTTGAGAGGAGGCTTCCTGAGCCTCTTGAGAGGAGGCTTCCTGAGCCTCTTGAGAGGAGGCTTCTGAGCCTCTTGAGAGGAGGCTTCTGAGCCTCTTGAGAGGAGGCCTGAGCCTCTTGAGAGGAGGCTTCGAGCCTCTTGAGAGGAGGCTTCCTGAGCCTCTTGAGAGGAGGCTTCCTGAGCCTCTTGAGAGGAGGCTTCCGAGCCTTGAGAGGAGGCTTCCAGCCTTTTGAGAGGAGGCCTGAGCCTCTTGAGAGGAGGCTTCTGAGCCTCTTGAGAGGAGGCTTCTGAGCCTCTTGAGAGGAGGCTTCCAGGCCTCTTGAGAGGAGGCTTCTGAGCCTCTTGAGAGGAGGCTTCTGAGCCTCTTGAGAGGAGGCTTCTGAGCTCTTGAGAGGAGGCTTTTGAGCTTCTTGAAAGGAGGCTTCCGAGCCTCTTGAGAGTTGGCTTCCGAGCCTCTTGAGAGGAGGCTTCCAGCTTCTTGAGAGGAGGCTTCCAGCCTCTTGAGAGGAGGCTTCGAGCCTCTTGAGAGGAGGCTTCCAGCCTCTTGAGAGGAGGCTTGAGCCTCTTGAGAGGAGGCCTGAGCTCTTGAGAGGAGGCTTCTGAGCCTCTTGAGAGGAGGCTTCCTGAGCCTCTTGAGAGGAGGCTTCTGAGCCTCTTGAGAGGAGGCTTCTGAGCCTCTTGAGAGGAGGCCTGAGCCTCTTGAGAGGAGGCTTGAGCTCTTGAGAGGAGGCTTCCTGAGCCTCTTGAGAGGAGGCTTCCTGAGCCTCTTGAGAGGAGGCTTCTGAGCCTCTTGAGAGGAGGCTTCCTGAGCCTCTTGAGAGGAGGCTTGAGCCTCTTGAGAGGAGGCTTCTGAGCCTCTTGATAGGAGGCTTCCGAGCCTCTTGAGAGGAGGCTTCCTGAGCCTCTTGAGAGGAGGCTTCTGAGCTCTTGAGAGGAGGCTTCTGAGCCTCTTGAGAGGAGGCTTCTGAGCCTCTTGAGAGGAGGCCTGAGCCTCTTGAGAGGAGGCTTCCTGAGCCTCTTGAGGAGGAGGCTTCTGAGCTCTTGAGAGGAGGCTTCTGAGCCTCTTGAGAGGAGGCTTCCGAGCCTCTTGAGAGGAGGCTTCCAGGCCTCTTGAGAGGAGGCTTCTGAGCCTCTTGAGAGGAGGCTTCCTGAGCTCTTGAGAGGAGGCTTCTGAGCCTCTTGAGAGGAGGCTTGAGCCTCTTGAGAGGAGGCTTCGAGCCTCTTGAGAGGAGGCCTGAGCCTCTTGAGAGGAGGCTTCTGAGCCTCTTGAGAGGAGGCTTCCTGAGCCTCTTGAGAGGAGGCTTCCTGAGCCTCTTGAGAGGAGGCTTCTGAGCCTCTTGAGAGGAGGCTTCTGAGCCTCTTGAGAGGAGGCTTCCGAGCCTCTTGAGAGGAGGCTTCTGAGCCTCTTGCGAGGAGGCTTCCTGAGCCTCTTGAGAGGAAACTTCCGAGCCTCTTGAGAGGCGGCTTCTGAGCCTCTTGAGAGGAGGCTCTGAGCCTCTTGAAAGGAGGCTTCTGAGCCTCTTGAAAGGAGGCTTCCTGAGCCTCTTGAGAGGAGGCTTCCTGAGCCTCTTGAAAGGAGGCTTCCTGAGCCTCTTGAGAGGAGGCTTCCTGAGCCTCTTGAGAGGAGGCATCCTGAGCCTCTTGAGAGTAGGGCTCTGAGCCTCTTAAGAGGCGGCTCTGAGCCTTGAGAGGCGGCTCTGAGCCTCTTGAGAGGCGGCTTCCGAGCCTCTTGAGGCGGCTTCCTGAGCCTCTGAGAGGCGGCTTCTGAGCCTCTTGAGAGGAAGCTCTGAGCCTATTGAGAGGAGGCTTCTGATCCTTTGAGAGGAGGCTTCTGAGCCTCTTGAGAGGAGGCTTCTGAGCCTCTTGAAAGGAGGCTTCTGAGCCTCTTGAAAGGAGGCTTCTGAGCCTCTTGAGAGGAGGCTTCCGAGCCTCTTGAAAGGAGGCTTCCGATCCTCTTTAGAGGATTCTTCCGATCCTCTAGAGAGAAGACATCCGAGCCTCTTGAGAGTAGGCGTCCGAGCCACTTAAGAGGCGGCCTGAGCCTCTTGAGCGGCGGCTTCAGAGCCTCTTGAGAGGCGGCTTCCGAGCTTCTTGAACGGCGGCTTCCGAACCTCTTGAGAGGAGGCTTCCGAGCCTCTTGAGAGGAGGCTACCGATCCTTTTGAGAGAAGGCTTCCGAGCCTCTTGAGAGGAGGCTTCCGAGCCTCTTGAGAGGAGGCTTCCGAGCCTCTTGAGAGAAGGCTTCCTAGCCTTTTGAGAGGAGGCTTCCGAGCTTCTTGAAAGGAGGCTTCCGAACCTCTTGAAATGAGGCTTCCGAACCTCTTGAAATGAGGCTTCCGAACCTCTTGAAAGGAGGCTTCCGAACCTCTTGAAAGAAGGCAGCCTAACCACTTAAAAGGAGGCTTCCGAGCCTCTTGAAAGGAAGCCTTCGAGCTGCTTGGAAGAAGGCTTCCGAGAGGCGTAAAAGGATGCTTCGAATCCTCTTGCAACGAAGCAACCGAGCTTTAGTGAAAAAAAAAATCATTTTGTTCATTCGACGTTTTGTTCACATGATCTTTTGTTCCGCAGCCCTTCATACATTGTGCTGGTTGTGGAAGGCGGGATTCAATTGGGATTTATTGATCGCATTACATATTATGTACAATGTAAATTTTTGAAATAGAAAATACTCAATTATCAAAACTTTATCAATGAATTTTGATTGGAATTGTAATATGTCCGCCATTACGCATTTTTGTCCAAGGTACCCCCTAGGGCCAGCGAAGGTACCCCCAGGGGTACATGTACCCCAGGTTGAGAACCGCTGTTCTATGATGTCTATCTGTTTTGCCTCTGAGCCTCTTGAAAGGAGGCTTCCGAACCGCTTGGAAGGCGGCTTCCGAGCCTCTTGAAATGAGGCATCGAAACCTCTTGAAAAGAGGCTTCCGTCACCTTTACGTACAACAAGAGTCGGTTGCACCTTTGTCTTTTTCTAGCAGCTCTGTGCGTGTCTATGAGTGTAACTGCACATTTTTCAGATTGTCTCGCAATTAATAACATTTGATAATGAAGTTGTTGATTGTCCGAGCGTCGCTCAAAAATTATGGTCACTGGTTTCCCACATATATACATGCATATGCATTGCATATATACATATGCATATTATACATATATACATATATCACACTTAAATCATTTCACAGATTTCTGTGAGTTTTGCTTCAATTCACCGAAATCTCAACAGCAGATTTGTTCGGTAATTATTTCACCAAATTTTCGGCGATTTTTCCTTTGTTCAACTGTCAAAACCACCGAAAATCTGTAAAATTATTCACCGAACAGTTCTGCTGTTGACAGTTTCGGTGAAATTTCACGGAAATCTGCGATTTATTTTAAGTTTGTATATTATACATGCAAAAATCTCAATTATTCATGTTAGCGAAACCTATCTTCATAAAGTTTTATTTTATCCTTCCCAAAATCGTTTATAATTCACGAACCAGGCTCCACCACTGGCTGGTGGCGCTGTAACTTGGCTACTTATTAGACGTTATTCTGTTGATTATGTTTGTATTACCATATACACTTCTAACACTTAACTAATACTGATACGTTGGTACTGAAGGAAGATTTGTTTAAACTGAGGTTTGAAAGCTAATCTGAAGGTCCAACAACTGTGTTCTGTGCGCAATTTTTATTGCCCTGATCAACAGTAGACGCATAAGAACAAAACAACTCTTTATTGGAGTATTCTCAAGCCAAGCTAGATTTTGGGCACGCGGCATTAGCTATCTTATACTTTTGCCTTAAATGTGAAAGTGCATTCATGACGAATCGTCGTAGAAATTCATGGGGTGCATAGTGAGCCACACTCCCCTGAAATGAATTGCTTGTTTTTTCGCATTGTATTCGCACAAAACAACTCTTTATTGGAGTATTCTCAAACCAAGCTAGATTTTGGGCACGCGGCATTAGCTATCTTATACTTTTGCCTTAAATGTGAAAGTGCATTCATGACGAATCGTCGTAGAAATTCATGGGGTGCATAGTTAGCCACACTCCCCTGAAATGAATTGCTTGTTTTTTCGCATTGTAATTCAAAAAAGCCTGGGTAAACAAATGGAGGAGCTTTTACTATAGAAGATTTTCAAGGCTACTGGCTACTATTCATAGGGAAAATAGGAAGCACTTGAATAGACAGCCAACCTCGGTCGCATGATTCCTTTCTTTAAAAATAATAGTTTAGGTTTGCGTTCTTATTTTTGAAACAAACAAGATGGAAATGTATTTAAAAAATCGAACAATGACACTATTAACAAATTAATCTACAAAACGGCTGAAATTGAACTATTCTAAATTATCTCTAATAAACATCCGCAAACTTTTCCATGATTAGTCGTCGCTTCGTGGCTCTCGCTTCCCGCTCCACTTGCCGTTTCTTCTTCAAGCGGTCATGAACACGTTTCATCTCGAGGATTTCCTTCATTTCTTCCTTATCTTCGTCCTGTAAAACAATCACGGGGGCAAGCTAGTTCTGGTCTAGGAACTGAGATCTGCCATGAATTTATAATTACCGTCATATTCAGTCGCAACACCAGGGCCCGTCTCCCGTCCGACATCGGCTGGCTGTAGCTCATGAAGTTTTTCAACCGCTCGCTCGGAGGGACGCCTCTTTCCACCACCAGTACGATCCGCGCCCACTGCCGTTGCCACTCGTTCTTCGTCTCGGCAATCATGGTGTACGTGTTACCCATCATGGCGATGAGCAAGTTGACCAACAGGACCGCCACGATGACCATGAAAATAACGAACAGGACCTGGAAAGTGCAACGTGTGCTGTATATTATTGATGTAGGTATTTTGCTTCTTCAGACATTTCGTACTAGAAATAAAATTAATTTAGCAACGGCTTGAATAATTTTGAATGCGATTCAGTTTTTTTGACGTAAACTACGTCTAAGGGGAAGACTCGGATGCAGGGTGACAAACGAAAATTTCCAAATTCGAGACCGTCACGAAATCATGTAAGATTTTGAACGTTAATAGCGCCTTTATCTTCCGATGGATTTTTGAGATTTATATATCAATCGACTCGGAAATTCTCTACCAATTTGTCAATTATATTGAAACTTTGGGTTATGAACGTTAAAATAGGGTATCGGATCATTTTGGCAGCACCCTCTTTTCTTGTCCGCTAGAGTCTCGTTTCGGCCGTCGCCCTTCAGTGTGGTTGATTTTTGGACTCTGCTTTTTGTGCGGTGTTTCGCACAAAAAGTAGAACAATGGAGTCTGACCAGTGACCGCGGTCGAAACAAAATGTAAACAAAAATGCGTAATGTAGTGCATGCTGTATAAAAAGTGATGCAGATAGGGGCATGTTTGTGCAGGCATGAGACGATCAATTGTTATCAATGCCAATGCCCTTGCTAGTAATGCAATCATCGCAATGTAATTGAGCAAACATGTTTATATTAAAAAACGACTTTGGAAAAATGTTTTTTTGCAAACTGAAAACTAATAAGGCCGTTACACATATTTATGAAAAATTATGATCTCCGCAAAGTCAAGGGGGAGGGGGTAGTTTTCTTCATCTTCTACTGAATCGAGCGGCATTAAAATTTAAATGCAGAGGTTTTTGGGGCCGGAGAAGGTTCTTAAGATGGTTCGAGACCCCATTTCCTCTTTGAAACCTGGCTCCTATACAAATGAAACACCAATTTCATCATGACTCGAGGTCAAGCAAATGGAACCAAATCTGGTGTGTGTAGGTTTTGGAAGGGAAGATATGTTTCTGTGATGGTTTGCAACGCCTCCCCCTCTGGAAAGAGGGGCTCCCATACAAATAAACCAAACATTTCTGTATAACTCGAGAACTAATCAGAGAATAAATCAATTTAAGGCGAAACAAAGTTCGTCGGTCTGCAAGTAAAAAATAAATATTAAAAAGGAAAAAAAACTCCTAGGATTTGTTAAAGAATGTTTTGAAAGTTCTCAAAATTTACCGGAATTTTTTTTTTGTTGCCCCTCAAATTGTTATTTTTGAGCAAAACAATCCAAAGAGGGGGGGGGCGGAGTCATATAAAAAAATATTTATATCGGCTCAATAATATTTTGTACAATTAAATGCGCGCCTGAATCAGAAGGATTTAACTTTGATTTAGGAAGTGTGAATGCACTTAAGATATTTTTATAATACGTGGGTACAATCATGCGGTATTTATTGTATACGACAAAAGCTTCGGAATGCATACATTCTTGAAAAGGACTATATGAGTTACAATAGAGCTATCACCTTCTTGCTCCCTGATTCAAAAGTCTTGCAATGATATTAATAAAATGGTTGCACAAATATTTTATCCATAGTGACACTCAGTGTTGGTAGAATCATACTCAAATCTGAATCATCGAGGTTTCATGCACGAGCTAACTCGCCTGCGATTCTGTAGGGGGAGCATCGCGCTTGAGTTTCTCGGCCAGAATCGCATCGCTTCGCCCACTCACTGAAAAATGATTTCGTTCTAAAAAGCGTCAAAACGCAATCGAGGCGTACGTTTTGTTTATATGTGCAATTAATAGCCATTGTTTTAGACGAAAAAGAGTTAAATCAATGCATTCAACAATGAAGAACACGTAAATATCATGCAATGATGCAAATTGCGATTCGAATCATGAGCAAATCTCTAGGCCATGATTCTGATGGGATTTGACTCACGCATGGTTTGAATCGCCAACAATTTTCATATCTTAAGATACGCTAGTTTTGTTCGAAACCAGTGATTATGATTAATCAAATGAATTTTCTAAAAATATTCATGCATGATGGCACTACAACCCTCAATGAACAAAACTGCCTTTCGTAGTTTACGTTGGGCGGTTGTGTCTTGTACATAACCCTTCTGATTGTTTTTACTCAGATCGATACGGAAACAAATTTTACAAAAAAAAATCGTTGTAAAAATAAATATAAAACAGAGATGGTTTCATATATGACGATTTAACTACCGAATGTATGTATCAAATAATATATTCAAGGAGCAGTTCCCCATTACTTACTTGACTCTAGCGACTTTATGTGTAGATTTTTTTTAAAGTTACTATAGCTCAAAACACAAAATGATCCTGTAATTTGTTTAATATTCAAACAATACTGAGAAATAAAACGAAATAAAGCAGCAAAAGTTCAATATTTTGACGTAGAAGTCACAAGCAAGCAAGATTGAAAAACAATCTAAAACAAACACTTTTGAGTTCAGGAATAGGGTAAAGGATGTATTTTGGACCACCCTTACGGGGGCTCATATTTTGGACCACCAAGAGGAATTTGCACTCAGTGGTCCAAAATATGAGCCGTCGAACTGGTAGTCCAAAATACCTCTTACCCTAGTAAAAAATTGACCATTTGTTTTTATAAAACTAATGTTAGGAAAAGGTGTGAATCTTAGTAGTCCGATACACCGCGAAGTGGTTACAACAAAGACGTACCTTAGCGCAACCCTCGTGTTCTGTTTTGTCCAGTGCTCCATAGTAATCACCAAAATTTGTCAAAGACATCAAAAACATCGCAACAATCGATTCCATCGGAGAAGGCATTGGATTTTCATCGCTTTCTTCTTCGCCTTTGAATGATAAGAACACTATATAGTAGGCCTGGGAAAATCCCATCACAAACACCAAATAGATGACGACGAACCGCAACAAGTCTCCCATCACCATACGATAGATCATCACAACGAACGGTCCGACGGTTTTAAATCCTCTACAAAAGATCAAATTGATCAGATTTCAATTAACGATTAATAATAAGATATCACACATACCGACAGAAGAACAAGAAATATGGCGCAGTTGTCAACATGATCGTAACAGCCACATGATCCTCAAGTTCGATCAGGCAGAGCACCTTCAAAAACGGAACCACCATCATTATGCAACACGAGAACAGAAACAGGACTCGGGAAGGAGAAATCATCTGTAAAGATAAGTTCAGGTATAATGACATTTATTTATAAGAAATCGGATACAAAATTTACCAAGTTTTCGATGAACATTTTACGTCCCAAAAAGCGGAATTCTCTCAATGCTCCAACCAAGTAGAGAAACGATCCAATCAGAATAATAATCTCAGACACCAACCGTATTTTATCCTCCAAATTGTCGTACGCCATAGTAGCGCACTTGGCGTTGAAGAAAATGTTTTCATCAACAGCCGATGGATCAAACAGGCTCTCGTTGAATTGGGTGAGTTTTTCATTGGCATCTGCTGACAGCAGAGTGGGGAGTGTCGCGTTTGAGTTATCCGAAAATGTTAGATTTTTCATCGTGATGCTCGTTGAGGTACGGTTTGTCTCCGTTTCTTCCACACTCATTGGTCCTTTCCGTAGTATAAAGCTGACAAGTGATACGCAAAAGTACCAGAAGAACACAAAAAATTGACGATAGAACTTGTTTTTGACAAAAGAATTCCACTTGGTTTTGAGAAGATCAATCAATACGCCTTCAAGTAGATCTAAATGCTCCGCTTTGTCACCAAACACTACCAAATTTAATGCTGAATCTTTGTTGATGTTTCCGGTTTCGATGTCAATCGTGTCGATCAAATCCAGCGGATAAGCTGCACAAGTAATACTCCCCAACTGCCAGTAAATCTCTCGCTCGATGTTCATAATGTGGAAAAACATCTCTACCCGACCGAGCTTAGCAGCCAATGTCAATGGCGTCAGATTTTGTAGATTTCTTATATCCAACGATGAGCCAACTTCGTACCCCATGTCAAATGTTGTAATTTTTTCGTAGATGACCAGCATGTGTAGAACCGTGTTACCATTCGAGTCTTGGTTATCGGGATCAGCTCCACGAGCCAAAACCAACCGATAACACTCTTCCTGACCTAAGCAAGCCGCGAAACTCAAAGGATATTCGCCCCAGTAAACGTATCCATCGTAGTTGGTCATGGGAAGGACGCAGATGATTTCCGTTTCGATCGAATCGTAACGTGTTGCTTTTTGATCCTCGGGACACATGAACGTTCCGCAACATCGTTCGTCAACGTCAGATCCACTGTCCAACAGATATTTTACCATTGCTGGATCCTCATTGACGATTGCCACGTGAAGCACACTTTCCCCATAATACTCGTCGCACATGTAGATATCGTTGATGAGTTTCGGGTAGAATCGCAGCAGACGTTTGGCAAGATCAGCATGCAAAGAAGTTGCGTTAAGCAAGCACAGATGAAGAATAGTTTCCCCAACTGCTCCGCGCTCCTGTAATTTGTAAAAACATATACGACCACATCAAAACATTCAACAGTTTCTCACTCGGATTTGCTCCACTTTTTTTTGGCGCCCTCATGTGCTCCTCATTCATAAAACATTCTCACTCACCTTGATATTCCAACACACCTCCCTGTACCCCGACGGGTTCCTCTGATATTCGGCCTCGCTCACATCCGGACATACTGCGTCAATATCGAAATCCTCTTCAGGATTCTCCAGAGCACGGATTTCAGGCAGTTGTTTCGACCGTGGCCGTTCTCGATTCCGCAGCAGGACCAACTGCGCCACCGGAATGTATTTCCCTTTGCCTTTGTTGTACAGAAATGGTTCCACTTTCGTTTTTATGGCATGATCTATTTCCGCATATTGTTTATTTTGAATGGCTCTTTTCATCATATCCACAAGAAGACCACCTCCCTTCAGGTTGACGAATTTGTACAGCGCCTGGGTGGAAACTCCAGCCTGCTTCTTGACTCCGCTGGTAACGTTGCTTTCCGTATTTCCCATGATTTAAGAAGGGAACTAATTTTTTATCATCAATTTTTTTACATAACAATTATCACACAATTTTGCGAATAGGCGCGGGTAATGCTGCCAAACTTTCCAGAACAAATTTTCTCACTGAAACGTTATCGAACCAACGAGTGAAAAGGGTTTCCTTGGAAGCGACCGACATGCCGTTTGTGTTTGCCGTGTGCCATGTGCTTCTTGTATGTCGATGCTTCGCCAGCCGGTACAGATACGAAGCATGTTCATGAGTAATGACAGGTGCCTCATGGAACCTGGCATGATTGACAGCTGTATTTTTCGAAATAAACTTGAAAAACTTGTTCAAATCTTTGGAGACTCATGTTGATCAATTTACCAGAGACCATAAGCTATTCTATACAAATGAAAAATATCAAGAGATGAATTATTGGAAAGATGCATAGCTGTTTTTTCTTAAACACTAACGATGGCAGAAATGGTTTTTGTTTCTTGCACATTCTTCTTATTGGCATTACATACCCAACTGAGACATTGCCTGCTTAGTATTCATTAAGCATTTCCACAGTGATTAACAGTGCGGTTTTAATTCCAAGTTACCATTTTTGCATTCGTATATTATGGGACTAACACGTTAATAATTGTATGTTTAGTCACAATTAAGGCATTCAAGCCAAATGTAACAAATATATTAAGTGTCTCCACTTGTCTTAAGAACAAATTTTTGGTTTATAAACAAATTTTTAGCCATGTTGTTGTTTTTTTTATATATCTTTATTATAGAGGTTTGCAGCCCTAGGCTGGCTCACCTCTTCAGCCATGTTGTTTGCTATGCCAATATGGACTAGTTGCCACAATACCAGAAAAAGGCACTTCAGAGGAAACAAAATAAAATTTTAAAAATGATTCTAAAGTTGCTTCCGTGGTATAGTACCAATGAACTTCTTAGAATTTCTAATATTGAGACATTGCAACCAATGTCCAACAACATAATTTCCAATTTTAGACAAAAATCGTTGCAATCTTCTATCTTCCCAACCGTAAGCAGACTCTATCAAAGCGACTGTGTGCCGCTTCGAAAGCACAAGCCTAGGGAGGGTTGATCTCAGTAAGATCCTGATTATGGTATACTGGTTGCATGATATTGGACTTTGTCTCTGGATATTGGAATATTGTGAAAGCGAGGGCTGGTAGTCTGGTTATTCTATTCTCTTAGTAAGGCCGGGTGGCACCGACCTGAAACGGCGAATACCGTGGCGGGCCTTGTAGCACGCGGTACAATCTTGCCGTTCAGTTCCCAGCTGAGTGGGAGTAGGGTCAGATGCTCTTTCCTGACTAGCGCTGATCTAGCACTAAACACGAAAGTGTCAACCCTCGCATGGTCTCCCTGCATGCCGCAAGGTATGTATAGATAACCATGGGATCGCGAAGGCGACTATACCAGCAGGATTCGACAGCAGCCGCAAGGGGTACCAAACAATCATAAAATCTGCAAAAAATACCGAAACGACGAACGAAGGAGGAGTGGCGACTGGCGGCAAGGAGAATCCTTTCGCCAGACGTAGTGGCCTTGAGAGGTCTTCCCAAAGATCGCCGGGGAAGGCGATGGAGAAACCCGTGGAGGGTCTGAGGAGGTGCCGGTTGAAGCAAAGATGGATGGCCCCACCCTGACCCGAGTCATCAACTCGGTGATTGTGAACCACGAGGAACGCGGTGGCCAGACGATGGAGGTAATCACGGATGTTTCAGACGTGATCATGTCGTTCCTGAACAACAGTGTTAATTACAGCAAGGACCACAAACTTGCTGTACAGGCGCTCTGTGCCCTAGTAGTGGAGGCCAAGTCCGAGTGGAGGACCCTACTAGAGGCCAGCAAGAGTGCGGAGCGAGGAATTCGCAAACTCGTGAAGGAGCGGAAACTGGCGGAACACCAGGCGGTGAAGGAAAAAGAAGAGGCTGAATCGAAGATTCGCCTCCTGCCGAAGGGAAACGGTTGGCGGAGAGCCAGATCGAGGAACTCCACAGAAGGAAGGCCGTGACAGAGCGACTCCGAAGCTCAGTAAGGTTACGCGCGAACCTGAGGCGAACCTGAAAGTTGCTACAGAAAAGTCTGCAGCTCCTAAGCGGGAGAGACGGGAGAAGGTTGAGCGAAAGGCCGACCCTCCCAAGGCGGAGAAACCAGTGCCTCTACCAACGAGGACCACTGAAGCTCGCCGGGAGGAAGACCTACCCTGGAGGTAGGTCGTGAACCCCAAGAAGACGAGAAGGAAACGTCAGCAAAGCAAAGAGTGTGGCAGGACTGCTAAGAAGGTGCGCACCACTGCTAAGAAGGGTAGAGCCCAGGAGAAGACGGGTGCGCCTTTCAATGGCAGTGGCAAGCGCAAAGACAGAGGCGAGGCGATTATCGTCAAGACTGACGATAAAAGCAACGCTGAAGTCTTGAAGGCCATGAGTTAACGAAAAACTGTGATGTGAACTGCATCCGAAGCACGCGGAAAGACGAGATGATTCTTCTTGATATAGAGAAAGCATTTGATTGTAAAATTGATGAATTTTAATTTTCCTCTGTACATTATTAAACTGATCCAAAATTATTTATCGGATCGCTCACTGCAGATAAACTACCAGAATTCTAAATCTGATAGATTACCTGTAAGAGCTGTTGTTCCCCAAGGCAGCATACTGGGGCCCATATTGTATAACATTTTTACTTCTGACTTACCTGATTTACCACCAGGGTGTCAAAAATCTTTGTTTGCAGATGACACGGATTGCAAAAAAGTTTAGATATTTTTCCACTTACTTGCACAAATAGAAAATTTCTTCGAATGCTTCCAAGCTTATAATTTTCCCACATAAGCCGAGAGCTTTTTATTTGAAACCTTGTAGCCGACATATTGTCACTATGAATGGGGTTCCAATTAATTGGTCTAGCGAAGCTAAATATTTAGGACTTCTGCTAGATCAAAAATTAACTTTTAAAAGTCACATTGAAGACATTCAAGCTAAATGTAACAAAAATAGTAAGTGTCTATATCCACTTATAAACAGAAAATCAAAACTTTGTCTTAAGAACAAACTTTTGATTTACAAACAAATTGTGCCTATGTGAAAAAATGGACTAGTTCAAGATTCAAAATTACCTATTCAGCCAAATGTAAGACGTCTCCCTACTCACTTCTCATTTCTCACTGCTCATTGTAAAAAGTGAGAAGTGAAAAGTGATTAGTGAGGCGTCTCACTACTCACTTCGCACTACTCACTTTTCACAGTAAGCAGTGAGAAATGTGACGTCACACTTCTCACTCCTCATTTCTAACTTCTCACTGTGAGAAGTGAGAAATGCGTAGTGAAACGTGATTTACTCATGTTTCACAGTGAGAAGTGGGGAAAAAATAAGTGGGAATTGTCCTATTCGGCTAATGACCTATTCGGCCAAATGACTTTCAGCCTAATGGTCTGCTCGGCCAAATGTCCTTAGGGTCGTGGGTTCGAGTCCTGTCAAAGACAAGTAGTTACCTCCAATACATTTTTCAAATCATAATCTTCCACAGGGGCCTTCCTTAGCCGTGCGGTAAGATGCGCGGCTACAAAGCAAGACCATGCTGAGGATGCCTGGGATCGGTTCCCGGTGCCGGTCTAGACAATTTTCAGATTGGAAATTGTCTCGACCTCCCTGGGCATAGAAGTATCATCGTGTTAGCCTCATGATATATAAATGCAAAAATGGTAACTTGGCTTAGAAACCTCGCAGTTAATACTGTAGAAGAGCTTAATAAACACTAAACTGCGAGGCGGCAATGTCCCAGTGAAGAATGTAATGTCAAGAAAGAAGAAGAATAATAAACTTCCACATAATGTACATATTCACATCAGAGTTATCAGAACATTGTAAACAAATGTCGTATTTTGCCGGACGACCCGTTCGGCCAAATTACTTCCGGCTAGATGGGTTTCGGTCTAAAGGTTTGTTCTGCCTAGTAGCATTCGGCTAAATGGCTTTCGGCCGAATGGGATTCGATTTTTATAATAAACCAGTCGACCCGGCAGACGTTGTCCTGCATAGTAGGCGAAAATGTACGTTGTAAACTGTTCTGCACAATTTCCATACGAATCTAACTTTTAGTTTTGCTCGATTTACTCGTCTTAATTCGTTATTTCTGCATAAGCAAATATCATATAAACCCATCGGAAACTATAATTAACCTTTCGGTTGAAGGAATGAAGAAAATCCATCCAGCCGTTTTCGAGTTATGCGGATACGAACACAAACCATTTCATTTTTATTATATAGAACAGCGGTTCTCAACCTGGGGTACATGTACCCCTGGGGGTACCTTCGCTGGTCCCAGGGGGTACCTCGAACAAAAGTGCGTAATGGCGGATGTATTACAATTATTATTCAATATTATTGATAAAGTTTTGACACATGTGTATTTTTTTATATCAAAACTTTGTCTTGTACATAATATGTATGGCGATCAGTAAATTAAAGCCAATTGAATCCAGCCCTTCACAACCAGCACAGTGTATGAAGGGCTGCGGAACAAAAAATCAATAGGATAAAACGTCGAATGAACAAATTAAACAAACAAATCTTCTACTTAATCGAAACAAAATAATGAATGATACGTTAAGAATATGCTTCTGAACTAAAATTTAGAGTCTAAAGGTTCTGAAGCCACAATTTGAGAGGCATGAAGGCTTTTTTAAGTCAGTTGCTTTATTGCACGAGGATTATTAGCCTCCTTCAACGCTTCTCAGAAGCCTCCTTGCAAGCAGCTCGGAAGCCTCCCTTTAAGAGACCTCCTTTCTTGGAGGCTTGGACGCCTCTTTTCAAGTGGCACGGAGCCTTCTTTTCAAGAGGCTCAGAGGACTCCTTTCAAGAGGCTCGGAAGCCTCCTTTTCAAGAAACTCGAAGGTTTCATTTCAAGTGGCTCGGAGTCCTCCTCTCAAGAGGCCCGGAAGCCTCCTTTCAAGAGGTCCGAAAGCAACCTTTCAAGAGGTTAGGAAGCTTTCTTTCAAGAGGCCCGCAAGCCTCCTTTTTTAAGAGGCCCGGAAGCCTACTTTTTAAAGAGGCCCAGAAGCCTCCTTTTTTTGAAGAGTCCCGGAAGCCTCCTTTTTTTAAAGAATGAGGTTCGAAAGCCTTCTTTTTTTAAAGAGTCCCGGAAGCCTCCTTTTTTTAAAGAGGCCCGGAAGCCTCCTTTCAAGAGGCCTGGAGCTTCCTTTAAGAAGCTTCCATTCTAGAGGCCCGGAAGCCTTATTTCTAGAGGCCCGAAGCCATCTTTCAAAGGCCCGGAAGCCTCCTTTCAAGAGGCCCGGAAGCCTCCGTTCAAGAGGCCCTGAAGCCTCCTTTCAAGAGGCCCAGAAGCCTCCTTTCAAGAGGCCCGAAGCCTCCTTTCAAGAGGCCCGGAAGCCTTTTTCAAGAGGCCCGAAGCCTCCTTTCAAGAGGCCCGGAAGCCTCCTTTCAAGAGACCGGGAAGCCTCCTTTCAAGAGACCCGGAAACCTCCTTCCAAGAGGCCCGAAACCTCCTTCCAAGAGGCCCGGAAGCCTCCTTTCAAGAGACCCGGAAGCCTCCTTTCAAGAGGCCCGGAAGCCTTCTTCCAAGAGGCCACGAAACCTTCTTTCAAGAGGCCCGGAAGCTAACTTGAGACCCTGAAGCCTCCTTTCAAGACGCTCGAAAGCCTCTTCTCATGAAGTTCGGAAGCTTTCTATCAAAAGGCTCAGAAGCCTCCTTTAAAAAGTCCCGGAAGCCTCCTTTCAAGACGCTTGAAAGCCTTTTCTCATTAAGTTCGGAAGCCTCCTTTCAAAAGACTCAGAAGCCTCCTTTCGAGAGGTTTGGAAGCCTCCTTTCAAGATGCGCGAAAGGCTACATTTACATAAGTGGCTCAGAAGCCCTCAATAGTCATAAAAGTCATGTAGAAAGCATGATGTATAAAATAAATTTGTTTGGTAAGTTTCACGTTTCCGTTCACGATGTTCCCAACTTATTGGAGTTAAAGGTCTATTTTTCATAACTCTTACGACTTACGCTTATTTTATTCACAGAAAAAATAGGGGGTACCTCTCATAGAAAAGGTTGAGAACCGCTGATATAGAAGATGTAAAAATTCACAGAAAATTAGTAATTTGACTTTTTTGACATACAATTTGTATGAAACGAAAAACCATGGAGAAACTTTGCACCAATTTTTATCAAAACTAAGTTTTAGTCAATTACATCCCTTTGCGTTTGACCCCATTGTGTGTTGCTTGGTCAGCTTAATTATCAATTCCCCTACAAAAAAAAGATAAACAAATATTATTTCCACATTATAACGTCTTTATAATGTCTCCACATTATAACTTGCGTCTTTACAAAAGTTGAAGCTAAAGTTCCCTGAAAATTTTGTCGATGATTCGTAGTTTCGTATTTTTTTATTTATTACTTTACTTATTTTATTCATTTATTACAGATGGAATTCCCGTCAGGCCCAAAAACCAGAGATAGAAACATTATCATGTCAAAACTCCTCCGTATCTGTGTGTGTTCATCCGAGAATTTATATACGATGTAGGTAGTTGAAATCGAACTTAAAGATGCATTTGCGGCTTTAGGGGGATGTGCCGCAGCGCAATAGCCTGCCGGGAATGCCTGCCGATACCCTATGGCAAAAGTTTTTGACATATCCAATCCTCAATATATAAACTTGTGTTGAACTTAATGTAAAACTTAAAAAACCACACACAAGTAAGTATATAATAAAAAATCACGTAAACATACGAGCATATTCCTAGTGATGAACTTATATTCCATATAAAAATCACTCTAATAAAGATCAAAAAAAAAAATACGGGCATGTGGGGACGCATGGTGTATTGATATATCGAGTCCAAAATATGCAATATGAATATGATTAAACTTATATAAAATTATAAAATACGCGTTTGTTCCCCTTAAGGCGACATACCGAAAAAAAACTAACAATCAACCCCAAAAAAATGTATACAGAATTGTATAATCGGAAAAATACAACGGCAAGCCTTAACTGTTTGGTAACTCGGCACATGGAGCGTTAGGACCCTGTTGAAACCTGCACGAGTTGCTCTCATACTCGAGAGTTGCAAAAGGTGAAGGTGGAGGTTGCAGCGCTTAAGGAGGTCCGATTTCGAGGAATCGTTTTGGGGCCTCTTTCCCTACCTATTGTCACGCAAGAATATTCGAAAGCACACCTGGAGACACCCAAATGGCGATACGTGCTCTGAAATCCATCCTGTGTTGGCGAACGGTCGGTATTTCTCAGATGTAAAAGATGTGAGGACCTTTCCTTTATTAGTACCTGAATAAAACAATAAAACAAAAATTTTCGAGGCTCAAATATCGACTCTGTCCACTATCTGGTGGTATGTAAGATTCACGCCGCAAGGCTATGCAGCATTACCGGTTCTATGCGTATTTAGTGCCGGTTGAACAATGAACATATAGCGACTGTTGGGCAAGGGCGTTGCGGAGGAATTCTCTAGTTGAATGGACAATCAGGATTGAGGATGATGGACAATTCGATTGCGGAGACTTTTGTCGACGAATATCAAAGTGGTTTTCGAAAAGGACGATCATCAATGGTACAGCTGTTTACTCTGCGACAAATCCGTGATAAACTCCGGGAATACAACTTGTGGACAAACATCATCTGTTGCGTTCGGCTTAGTGAAATGGAACGAACTGTGGGGTATAAAGCTAGAACATGGCTTTCCGGTAAAGCTTATTAGGCTGATTCGTGCGACGCTGAATGGGTCCAAATCAAGCGTCAGAATATCTGGTGAGGCATCCGATTCGTTCGATATGTTAAATGGATTGAAGCAAAGAGATGTGCTCTCTTTTCTGCTATTCAATATCCCTCTGGAAGGATGATGATCGGGTCGCGAAATTGATGATCGGGTGTGCCAAGAAACGGAACCATCATCAATAACCTTGGTTTTACGAATGACCTCAACGTCATTGGTGTAGATCGCAGAGCAGTGGAAGAGGCTTTCGTGCCATTTTAACAAAATACTGAAATAATAGGACTGACCATAAGCTCTGTCAAAACATAGTACCTGGCAGAGAACGGGACAGTCCCAACGGTGTTAATCCCGAGGTGGAAATGTATGGGATGCGAATTAAGGTTGTCGGTGAATTCATATTTCTTGGATCACTCGTTACATGTGCTAATGACGTTAGTCCCGAGGTGAAAAGTCGAATTGCAGCTGCAAGTAGAACTGTCTACGGTCTGACAACGGCAACGTCAACAGACGCGGCAACGAATGAAGGACAACAATTGGAAAGTCAGACCTTGAAGTAGGGTTCATAGTGGTCGGGAAGCAGATGGGGTGAGTTACCCGAGCATCTATGCCCCAACGGACGATAAGTCTGATGTCTTGAAGGATGCGTTCTATTAGTGCCTTGATAAGGCCTACGAAGAGTTCCAAAACACGATGTAAAGATTGTCATCGGGGATACAAACATGCCGATCGGGAGAGAAAGCTTCTTTCGCCCGTCATTGGTACGGAAAGCCTTTATTCCGCTTCCAACGATAATGTTCAGCGACTTGTGACCTTTGCTGCTGCTAGAAGAATGACATTCAGCAGTCACTTCAGAGATCAAAATTCAGTAGTGGAGACTTTTGTCCCAATGAAGATGGGTTTGGCCAGGAAAGGCAACTCTACCAAGACAAAGTACATGGTTGCGAATAGCGATAGATGAAGACCTGGTGGTGTTGGTGCTGAAATAGTGTTCGATGGGTATAAGTTGCCGGAAAAAGAGCCTTCCATGGATTACGTAACCAGCTTAGGTCCCGTAACATGCAGACGGTAACGAAATTTGCTCTATACATAACTCCGATTCTACCAGTAGCCCTTTTTCGAACATGGAGCGTGGACGTTAAAAGAGGCGGGCCGGAATGCTTTCAGGATTTTCGAGCGAAAAGTGAGAAAATGCTGTGTAACGCAGACGCATGAATCACGAGCTGTGTAAAATATACAAAGTAGAAAATATTTTTAATCGCATAAAATGTGGCAGACGTCAGTGGGCTGGTCACTTGGTGCGAATGTCGATAGAAAGAATAGCGTAAACTATAATCAACAGAGTACCGCATAGAGACCGGCGACTTTGTGGATGGCCACGAACACGCTTGCTGTACACGGTAAAACCGGACCTGAGAATCCAAAACGTTCGAGGAACCTGGAGGAACATCGCCCAGGATCGACGATTATGCTTTACAAACGCCAGGCAGGAACAATAAAATAAATTAAGCGGTTTAAGAAGGATTTCTCTTCAAATGAATTCAATATGAGAAATTTTTGCTCGATGCTAATTCTCGTGTCGCATTAGAGAAAAAGATTTTATTATTTCATGGGTCGTAGAATTTTAAAGTTTATCTAATAACAACAGTTAAATCTAGGATTCCAATCCTGTCCGGGTGTAAAACATGTAATGACATTATTATGATAATGATAAATTGTATTTATGTTTCGTTACATTGCAATCATTAATACATAAGTTACGAACGAATCAGATTCGAACACGGCTGCCTATATAATGTGATGTAAATGGAATTCTCCGGATAGCCACAGAGAACAACCGAATACAAAAAAAGTCCTTTACGTTAATACGATGAATAAAAATACAACTTAGAGGTCAGGTTCGGCTATCTTGCTCTATAAGACGAAATGACGAAGCACATGGTTGCTGTGATGACTTATTCGAATGTTTCAAATCCCGTTAGTGTACCTAACTTAAATCAATTCAACATAGTTTGCTGGAAAGAGACCATAGGTTCCATCCGGAGCAAGACCTTGCCACCAGCCTTCATCAATTTGATCGATGTGCGTGATTAAATCTCCCGGGTCGAAGCTGATTTCCGACTCATCCGCCGCCTGATAATCATACAAAGCCCGTGCTTTAATCATATTGTCCTCATCCGACAGATCGATGGTGGCGTTGGGGTCGAAAAATTCCTGCACTGCCGGTTCCTGCGGTGTACCGTTTTGTCCGCCGTTCTGTTCTGCTAACACTTCCGCCTTGAGCTCATTGATCAAACTGGTTTCTTCATTGGACGAGTCTGGCGACATGATCAATTCCGGTGCAACCGTTTGCTGGATGTGTATCGGACTCAGGGCACTGTTCAAGAAGCGCGCTTTGGCCGAGCTGACCTTACCGCTGGCTTCCACAATCTGTTTGATCTCACGGTCGCGTTCTGTCTTGGAGCTGTCCGAAGTTTGTCGGGCGTAGCTCTTTTCAGGACTTTGCGGGCTTTCGATCGCCGCTTCTCGCTTCTCAAACTCACGCTCCTCGCGACGCCGCCGCTCCTGAAATAATTTAAAATTTAATTTTAAACTATCCTTAAAATCATGCTGGTTTGTCCTCGAATTCAACTAATACTTACCTCTTCGAGTTTCACAGTTTCCTGCAGCTTCCGATCATATTCCAACTGCAACCGATGTTTTTCCTCTTCTTCTTCCTTGCGCCAGAATTCATCCCGTTCGGCAGGATTGATCTCTTTCGTTGGAATGACCCGACTGTAGTTAGTACCAACGGGTTTCTGTACATCTGAATAACAGTAAAATCATCAAAAAATTAGTAATGTGAAAGACTTGCACTTTTGCAACAAACAATGATCAAAGGGAACCACCAGCTCATATCGAGGAGCTTTGGCAAGGTGGATATCATTCCGGGTTGAGCCACATACATGAGGGTAGTGTGAAAGTCATGAGAAGCAGAAGATGGTTTAAAGTTAGTTCGTCGAATGAAAGCCAAAACTTGTTTTGTCAGCAACGACCACATTCCTTCGTTACCAGATCCGCCAGAATTCCACATTTTGGTCAGTGACAATACACGTGGTTGGCCTGGAATCGTGTTGATAATTATTAGTTAAAGTTAATACTAATCAGAGCTCATCAATAAATATCACCAAAATATTTCAAATGATTTATCGTTTGATTGCAACATAAAAATCATTGACGGACATTCCTTTCGAGAACAAGTTATTCTTTTATTCTTTTCCAGCTATGTGTCGCCGACGATGGCCTAGTGTTACAGTTGGAATGGCTGAGACCTGGCTGGCAACGTAGGACTTCCAAGAATTTAGAGCTGCTTGAAGCCAGTGATGCACAATTGCAGAATCAGACCAAAGAGGGGAGTGAACATGACCCAGATCGATCATCTTGATTAAGTAATTTAGTAGTTAAAAGCAGCTTCTTCCTCCACAGCATTCAATTCCAAACATGACAGGGTAAGCCTTTCTAACGGAGGTTTTTTTTAATTTCTGCCTGCAAAATGCAAATGATCTGTTCCAAGATAAACATTGCCCGAGTTCAGAGATGCAAATGGCCCGAGCTCCAAGAAGACCAAGTCGCGAGAGGCAAATTGTAAAAGCTCCGAGATAGATATTTTTCGCGTTTGGAGGCCGAGTTACGAGAAGGATTTGACCAAGAAACAAATTATCCACGTTTTAGTTTTTCATGATATACGCAACCCTACTAATGATTTTCGCATGAGGAAATATCATATAAACCCGTCGGAAACGATTACGAACATATTTGCTGAAGGAATGAAGAAAATCCATCCAGCCGTTTTCGAGTTATGCGGATACGAACACAGACCATTTCATTTTTATATATATAGATTAGACTGGCCCAGGAAACAAAAAGTTGTCTAATTCCACGGGGCACCCCCCAAAATTGTGTCTTTGGGTGAGAAAATCAATCTCTGAAAATTTCAGCTCAATCGCTTGTTGCATAAGCTGGCGCATTTGAATTGAAGTTTGTATGGGGATTTCAGCCAAAATGTATAGGAAAATACACCTCCGTCACTCATTCGATCTGGAAATTGGTTCTGATTGCTCGATTGACCTCAGAATTGCAAAAACGGCAGTTGGTATGCTACAGAACAATTTCACAGAACATTGTATGATGATTAAATGAACTTTTATATAGGTTTCGGCTGATACGATTCGATCAATAAATCCAAAAATACACAATTCAGCTCCTAATAAATAAGCCGAAAGCTATATAAAGTTCATTTGATCATCATACAAGGTTCTGTGAAATTGTTCTGTAGCATACCAACTGTCGTTTTTGCAATTCTGAGGTCAATCGAGCAATCAGAACCAATTTCCAGATCGAATGAGTGACGGAGGTGTATTTTCCTATCCAGTATTTTGCGCTCGATAATGGCGGCGTGAGTAACCCTCGATTTGACACTCAAGAGGTAGAAAATATTTTCATGTTTCAATCTATGTAGGCTTTGATTCATTAAACAATACTGGCACTCACCGAAGTTCTTAAAAACAAATAAACGTCAAGCATTTTTGTTAAGAAAAATTTTCAGATTTGTCCCGTTCCATTTTTCTGAATTACTTTAATTTTGTTTTAGACGATGTAATGCACTGCGTCATGTTGTAGCAGATGGTGAAAACTGCTGATAGGTAATCCTCGGTGGACATAATATCTTATTTAATGAAACTTATAATAACTACATCAAAACAAAAAGAAATCAAAAGCGGTGGGGTTGCACTACATATGGCAGACAAATGCGCGTCATCGTTAGAGTGAATATCAACTTACTATTATCAGTACTCTGAGGATGATATGGAGGGCTTTTCATTACAATGATCCCTTGTTTTCCCCGAATTTAAAGGTGAGCTGCCATCCGTCACACTTGGCGAGCCATGCCGTGCAAATATACCAATGAAAACCTTAATAAACTTTTTTCCAAATCTCATAAGCTTCATCTCTATCTATTTCGTATAGCTGTTCATAGTAGTGAAAAAAAAACATCTTTTTGTTCAAATAAAAGAAATCATCATGTTTTCTGCTGAACGTTTTATTCATAGGGGTCCATGAGTACTTTGAGATCGGAGTAGTTTCATGGCGAATTCGACACGATCTAATCTTCCACCCAACAATATAATGATATACGATAACAAAAATCAATTAAAGAGGGACAACTAGCTCAAAAAATTGATATTCACATTTAACAACACAACTCAACTAACAACAACTCAAAGCATTTTGAAAATCAAAGAGATGGCCAGGATGGTGTTTGGTACTGCAAGACCTTCTATACATCTCAGAATCTCCATACATTTTTGCGGATAACCCATCAGCAGTTTTCACTGTCCCGCTACAATATGACGCAACACATTGCTTCGTTTATGTGTTGTAGTTTTTTACCTCCTAAAAACAAAATTAAAGTAATTAAAATAAATATTCAGAAAATTGGAACGGAAAAATCAGAAAATAATTCTTAAGAAAAATGCTTGACGTTTGTTTGTTTTCAAGAACTTCGGTGAGTGCCAGTATTTTTTAATGAATCAAAGCCTACATTGATTAAAATATGTAAATATTTTCTACCTCTTGAATGTCATATCGAGGGTAACTCACGCCGCCATTATCGAGCGCAAAATACTGGATACATTTTGGCTGAAATCCTCATACAAACTTCAATTCAAATGCGCCAGCTTATGCAACAAGCGATTGAGCTGAAATTTTCAGATATTGATTTTCTCACCCAAAGACACAATTTTGGGGGTGCCCCGTGGAATTCGACAACATTTTTTCTCCCCATACTAAGCTGGGCCAGTCTAATATAGATAGATAGATTACCGAGATGAGACGCATTCGGGTTTCAAGATTTTTTTTATTATTATTATTTATTTATTAAGGCCCAGGCGTTTTCTGAAAACTTCACAGAGCCGAATTCTATTAATACAAATGAATAATTATAATAATATTTATTTATTGTTTAGGCACGAGCTTTTTCGCTTAGGAGCATGATCGCTAGATCCCAATGAAGCGAATTGGGCCCGACGCTGGCTTGCTTCTAACTTCCGTGTCTTTTCACTAACTTCCGTGTCATTCACCAGTTGCGAGTAGTTTGGGGATTCTAGAGGTCCGCTGGATGCAATCATCGTTAATCTCTAGCTCCTGTTTTTCTGAGTCTTCCTCCTGTTATATCCGGACCTCCTGCCCATCAATAATTTCCTCTTCTATTTCAACAATTTCTTCCGCAACCGTTTCTTCAGCATCTTATATTTTGTCCGATGTATCCACAATCCCAGTTTTCTTAACAAACATATTTCTGTTTTTCCTTTTGGGACAAGAGCTCCTACGGTGTCCGGTAGCTTGACACAAAAAAAAATTGTCCTTTAGGCCGTCGTAGAACACCTTCGCTTTTCTGTTTTTGACCACAATCGAAGATAGAATTGCCTCATTGACATCCAGTTAAAACGTGATCCAAGCCAAGATTTGCAGGGAACCTTTCACGGATCATGCGTGTCACCTTTTCATATTTATTATAAACCGGTAGCAAATCCACATCGGAAATTTCCGGCGTTAGATCGAAAACTCGGGCGTAACGAATATTTTCACCCGCTGCCATCTTACATACTTCCACTGTCTTTCCATTAGCGCAGCTGAACTTCCTGGGCTCGGCATTTTTCCGTAGCGATTCAACCATTACTTCTTCTGATTTATATTTGATACAAATACTCCTATTTTCCGTCATCTTGTAGACGATTTCTATAAGCGTAACATTACATTCTACTTCTTTGATGAATTCAGCTATTTCAATCCACAATGGTCTTGGTGAATCAATTGTAAAACGGAATTACCGCATCACTCATATTGATCTTTTTTTCTTTCTCGCCAGCAGTGCAAAAGCCAAGTTTCGAGAAGGATTTTCTCCGTTATCCGGTAAGAAATTCTTCGCAGTTCGAGAAGTATTGCTAAAAGGTAAGCGGCCGTGTGCAGTGATGCAATTTGTCCGCAATTAGTCATCAACACGTCGAAGACGAAGTACATGATAGGAAAAGGCTCAAGAGAGGTCAATGTAAGCCATCCACCACGAGTTTCTATCGTTGGTGATGAAATCGAGGTGGTTGAAGAATTCGTTTACTTGAGCTCACTGGTGATCGCCGATAACGATACCAGCAGATAAATTCGGAGACGCATAGTGGCTGGAAATCGTACGTACTTTGGACTTCGCAAAACGCTCCGATCGAATAGAGTTCGCCGCCGTACCAAACTGACAATCTACAAAACGTTTATAAGAACGGTAGTTCTTTACGGACACGAGACCTGGACGATGCTCGTGGAGGACCAACGCGCACTGGGAGTTTTCGAAAGGAAAGTGTTGCGTACCATCTATGGTGGTGTGCAGATGGCGGACGGTACGTGGAGGAGGCGAAGGAACCACGAATTGCATCAGCTGTAGGAAGAACCATCCATCGCTCACACCGCGAAATTAGGAAGACTGCGGTGGGCCTGACACGTAGCCAAAATTTCGGGTAAAACCCCAGCGAAAATGGTTCTCGACAACGCTCGGACGGACACAAGAAGGCGAGGTGTACAGCAAGCAAAGTGGATCGATCAGGTGATAGACGATTTGCGGACCCTCCGCAGACTGCGTGGTTGGCGAAGTGCAGCCAGCAGCCATGGACCGAGCTGAATGAAGAAGACTGGAGCGAAAAAGGGATGGGGGTATGACAAGTAATATACCCGTTGAGTGGGGGATCAAATGTGTGGGCGAGCACATTAGTAACCCTAGTATCATTTTGGTTTTATACTGGTTTGATTACACTCTTGTAGAGTAAATTACGGTCTTCAAGAGCGTTATAAAACTTAAAATGTTACTTGGGTAAGTCTCGTATGGTACGTGTGTGACTGCTTAGGCACTAGTGTGATCCGGCTGCCAGTGACGGAATAAGGGAAATCTCGCTAGGCCTGGCAGGAGTGTCGGGGGCAAATACCTCTGCGGCATCTCAGAATTAGGAGAAACGAAAGTCTCGCTATGCCTGGCAGGAGTGTCGGGGGGTTGATGCCTTTGCGGCACCTCAGAAATAGGAGACGTGAAAGGGTCTATCTCGTAGCTGAGTGTTAAAGGAATCACCAACATGGGATTGCCTCCCCAAGCAACCAAAAGTTCGAATAAGAGGGGATGTTTTGGCTTAATCAGCTCGCATTTTAAGTTATTTTTTTGTATGGTGGGAGCGCAAAAGTGAACTTTAAAGCTCCGTTAGGGTGCTTGGAACTTAACGTGAACCAAAAGTGAACCAATTGGTTCGGTTAGGAACAAATTTAAGTAAAATCTGAACTTTTGGTTACTTGATCCAGCTTGGTAGACAAGTGGTATCATTCCGGTGCAGGACGGGTGATTACAACACTGTGCGGACCAACTGGGCCGTGAGATGCCAACTAGGGGTACTCCCTGCAAGGTTCAGTTTTGATGGTGGTCTAGTGACCTAGGTGGGTGAGTGTTGAGGCACATGTGGTGCCAGTGTGTCTATGTGCACATGTTGTGCATGGGGAGTACATGGAGAGTTGAGGCGCATACGTACGCTTGTGTACGTCATGTGGGGGCGCAATGCTCAACAGTCACCCCCTGAAGTATTGCTTAATTGCGGGCCGGGGGATTGACTGGAAAAGTAGGAGTTGGTTTTAGTGGGTGGGTGATGATCTCATCCCAAGACTGGGGTACGCCTCCCCAGGTTTCTGACTGCGGGATTTCCTTTACCTTCGTTAAATAAAAACACTATTTGCTTGGCTTAGACTTAAATATCAATAGTTTCTACTCCGTAATTGATCATAATTGGTTTAAATTGCACTACGGTCCAAGTTAGTAGAGGTTGGAATTTACAACCTATTATCGAATCTATCACAAATAAGATCAATAAAGGCACCGGACAAGCCCTTACATTCAGTTAGGAAAGGAGGGGAATGTTCTCTCACTCATTCCTGAGCACCCCTATGGGGTAAGTAGGGCTTGCTGCGATGTCCTGTCAGATTCCAGTCCAGCCTCCATTTACGCTCTTGAATTTCTATTCATATCGGCTTTTGATGGCATCGTCGATGGAGCTCAGCATTCGAGATCCAGTTGTGAAGCCACCAGACCCGAATTATAAAACGTGATGAATACTTGCAGTTTCTGTGTGATCTCTGTTGATAAATATCAAGTCTCACTGGCGTTTAAACAACACAGATTTCAAGTTAGAGTTGAACAGGGGAATGCTGGTGTGTAGTTATTGTTGCTACTAGGTGTAAATCTGCCGATGTTAGCAAGATCCGAAATCTTCACGTCGCGTGCCACCATCAGTTTTTGGAAGAGGCAGAGTCATGGCTTGCTATGTGCTAATCGATAATCGTTGATGAATCGTGCATAATGGCAGGCATCATGAGTAAAAATCGGCCTAATCGATGATGCTTCCTAGATCGTTGAAATTTGGCGTTTATTGATCCAAAGTTTAAAGATCTTCATCGCTCACCTATGGGAGACTACTGAGCGAAGCAAATCACTTGGTAACCTAACAATGACCACTTCACTCACGCTTTCAATGCCTGCATAATGCAATCATTGAACGGATAAATGAATCCATGTTAATTCATCTGCTTACATACTGTAATTTACTCGTACCCCACATTCCTCTTCTTCTCCAGAGAAAAAAAATCAGAACAAATAGATTGCGTATTGATTTACGTCTCCAGTAGCCTTGTGTGCAAAGGCATAGGACTGCCAATACGGAAATGGTGAGTTCGATTCTCGGTCCGGTCTATGGTGTTTTCGGGTTGGAAACATTCTCGATTCACTGGGCATAGTGTATCCATTGTACTTACCACACAAGATAATACTCATGCAATGGCGGGCATAGGAAAGCTTTCAATTAATAACTGAGGAAATGCTAATAGAATGCTAAGTTGAAAAGCTAGGCCAAGTTCCAGTTGGAATGTAGAGCCATAGAAGAAAAAGTATTGATTTACGTAGTAAGATTTACCAAACCAAGCTAAGGATTCATCGTATTTAGTCCTCGCTTGCATCACTTACAGAAGATCAGTAATCGCTTCCTCAATATTTAGCAATTTTATTAGGGATAAAGACTATTATTCTTTCATTTACTTCAACCAATTAATAGTTTATTAGTTTAATTAATGATTATTAATTAATATTGATAAAAGTTAATTAGCTGAAGAATATGGAAGAATAATAGTCTTTTAACCCGTGTAACATTTCCCCTAAGATCATTTTAAAATGTGAATTGTGATCAAATACTTCCATAACTATCGATTTTGTAACCTTCAAGCCACATTCATCATTCCTTATTTACAAAATCATGAGACCACCACATACCTAATAAAATAAGGAATCACCCAATCTGACAAACGTTCCGGAGTGGGTCCTAAAACAGCTCCACTCCCCAACAGACTCATTTCCTGATCGATACCAATTTATCTTGGACATTTTATTTTTAAATACAAACGCATTGCTAAATCCCAGACATAACACATTGAACATTTACTTATCAAATTCATCGTCGTACAAACACTAACGATACCCATTATTTTCACTGGCTTGAACAAATCATGTACCAGATATCGGCAGTGACAAACGCCAAAATCGAGCAATACAGATACGCGTGCCACCAGTGACAGCTTGACCAACTAATGATTATTCGAATGGGTCAGTATATCAGCACAGAGAACAGACATGGATGCTCGAATAAATTTTCGGTAAAAACGTGTGTAAAGATTTAAATCGCACCTCAGCGCCGCCAACGCAGGCTGCCCGACATAAAAACTCAATCAAACTAAGTGATGGCGTTGGCATACACTGCATAAACCAAGGGTGTCTCACTTTTATCAATCGCAGCAAATTTCAATCGAAATAAAGTCGATTTAAAGCGAATGCAATTGATAGACACTATTTGATCATTTTTGCAACACATCCTCTAAGACATTGAACTGTAATTTTTGTCTAAGCAAGCATGGATTTTGTACTTTACAAATGACATCGAGTAGTTTGTTTATTTTAACATCAACAAAGAATCTTGAGCATGATTTCTGATTTTACAATTTACAATTGATTAATAGATTTTCTTATTTCAGAATTCCAAACCATCCTTTGCCACAGTGATTTACAAGGAAAATCGTCAGAAATATGTTTTGAACACATATCAACAGAAATTAAGTTGTTGCAACCCTTTTTCCACCGTTGAGTTGCGCAATTTCGAACGACTTCTATATTCGCAGGCGTGTCCATCTTCGGACACTTAAGGCACCTACTTGCACAACTTTAGTTCTCTGTATGGCGTTTTAGATTCATTGTAATATATGTATATCCATCAATTGAAATTTACTATCAATTTGGAAAGATTTATAATACGATACTGCAAATGTCCGTATCCGCAAAATCTTCCGTGAAGTAGAGAAGTATCTTGCTTCCTACTCAATCATTTCGCGCGAAACTTAATGGTTTAGAGGTCTGGCCAAAACACGATCGCCAGAGCTTATATTGAACGAGTATGTAAAATGTATGTTGAAAATGAGTTGCCGTTCTGTCGACAGTTTCATACTTTTGTTGCGTACTGGTAATAAATAGCCTCGGAAATAGCACAACTAAATTAACCTAAACTAGGAAATATTTTCGTTATGATGTAATTATATTGAACTAATAAACTAACTTCACTTCTTCGCAATGCAAAGATACATCGTCATAATCATTCATACATTACAGCACCTTTGCAAGAATGTATTTTGGCAAAAAAAGAAATAAATCCATTGCTTTATTCATGCGAGGAAGGATTTTTTTCTTGCTAGTTGTTATCAATTCATGTTTCCCGAAATGTGTTCACTACCGCTGTCATCGTTTGATTTGACAGATGGTTCATTCGATGCGTTGCTAAAATCAGCAAATGCACTCAATAAATCTCGATTTACATCGAAATAAAGTCGCTTTGGTTACTTTGTTGATTTCAGCAGATAAATTTAATTTAATCTATGTGAGACACCCTTGGCATAAACAATGTAGTGCTGCCACCTAGGAGCAAGCCTAGGAGCAATTCGAAATGAACACTAGTGCTAAAAATAAAAAACGGCAAATTTTGACCATATTTATCTGGGTGGTGCGGATATAATCGATTTGGTTGTCAAACTGAAGCCAAAGTTTTCTATTGTGCCGGAGCCAAACATTGGAGATTGTGGTTATGTTCGTTTCATATCTTATATTGAGAAGTATTGTTATTAATTGGGAAAAATAAATATAAACTTTTTCGAGTTTTGTATTCTTTGTAAACGTATATTTCCACAATATATTTCGAGTGGAAAATTAGTAGGAATGCAACTAAAAGCATTCGTTACGAAATTTCACGAGATTCAGCAGCTGATTGAAGCAAGCATGTATGTAAACAATCGAAAGTCATGTAGAGTCTAGCGCATGTGTGCGCCCTCATGCAGCGTGGAAAGAGAAATTCGAAGAGCGGGAAATGTTTGACAGCCGAGTAACTGCAAAATAATTTTGTTTATGGGAGTGATTTCAAAACATCCCTCTACTCGCTTGAGCGCAGAAAAGTGGCTCTATCCGCAGCACCCAGATATTTATCAGCACACTAGCACCGCATAACGACATAACTTCAAAATAACGACATACTTCAAAATGACCAGTACAAACTTTTACACAAGCACGCGAATGAAGATGAACGTCTGTTCTCTGTGATATCAGTGTACGATGAAAATTTCACGAGGGTTACATCTGTTTGTCTGCGATTTAGTTTTATCAACCATAAGCGGTAGCATGTGCACGCACTTGGTCTCATGGTGAAGATTCAATATCTTACACCTCTCTCTGAACATCTCGTCTTATCGTAAAGGGTACCTTACTTGTGTATACAGTTTTGGTAAATGTCCATTCTTATTTGTTGACTCGTTAGATTCCTCTTCCTCTCAACTGTTTGAGGAGCGTACAGTCATATGTCCATCTCTACTGAACGTCACGTTGGATCTCTGCTTCTCAAACCACTTAATCAGGATCCCTTTTTATTTTAGAAATTCATCACAGACGTCCTACAGTGTGGTATATAAGTTCCTACTGGATATCGAATTTGGTTTTTCTATTTCTCTCTCACATACTTTCCAATTGTTACCGAACGGTAATATTTACTGAATGCACAACTGGTGTGGAAATTCAGGGAAACTATTGTAAATTTAGCAACCGTCATTTGAAACGGCCGAGAGATACATGAACGGTGATTCTCTGCAGTATCTCTGTGTGGGTGGCAGCTGGATTTGGCTACCAAAAGCAAACTATCACGGCGATGCGGAAATGTTCGCCGTTAACCCACACTGGGTAATCCTGGCTGAAGGAGATTGCGAGAGAGCCAAAAGGAGGGAAAACGACGATAATTCGGTGGACAACGCACAACCAATTTGGAAGTGATTAACCCGAAAGTTTTGAAGCAAAAAAGTTTGCAAGTTTCCTAATCCTGCTTGGGATAAAATCGGTTGTTATCAACCACAGACATTGTTTGGTACGAACGTCGCGCTAAGAAACCGAGAATTGAAGGCCATCGCGAGTGAGTGGAATTTTGCAACCACGATAACGTACCCAACATCCAGCTTGGAAAGCTCCGGCATCTACGCGCCTTTCCTAGACGAACGAACGTGCGGCGTCCTTGTGCCAGCCTGCGGGCTGCTGCCGGCTCAGTTTCCAGCCGGTGAAAGTCAGTGCAAAAATCTACGCGCCTAACCCCTCTAGAGCGCCGGCACGTTTGTACCAACCCGACTCTTTGTCGTGCGTTGTCGGCGTTCCGTTATCAGATCCAAGTTCCCGCTGGTGAAATTTTGTTCAAGCATCTCCGTGTCCAACCTACTGCCTAGAGTGCACCGAAAACCACTCGCTCCTGCCCGACGCTCTGTCGAGCAACGTCGCTACCGGTTCCCGTTCTCCCGCCTTATCAAATTCCAATTGGTGATTCCCGCCAAGTGAGGTGACCGACCACCATCTTATCATCGTTATCCTGCCACCTCGTGTGAGCTACTAGCTCCATCACCCAAACCGTGGGCCATTCCGAACCTGTGGTCCGTCTGACAGTGTCCGTAGCCGTCAAGTCCTTCTTCCTATCGATAGCCAATGTTTTCGGTGTGTTAAACGACGTCTCCACCGACCAACAGTGAACACCATCGCTCGCCTTGATAGCGCAATAAATTTATAAGGTAATGTACCGTGTTTTCGGTAGGATCCCTACCATTCTAAAATTCCCCATGCTCACGCGCCCTGGGACCCGGGAGAAAAGAGGCCTTTTGCGCCCACCCCGGAAGCTCCCGTTGGTCTGACCAGCAGCTTGGGGTCTTGGCCTAGGATAGGATGTGACAATTCAATTGAGACTGCCTTGTTGTGTTTTAGTCGGTTGCTCTGACGAGGTGATCGCCAGTGCAGCCAAATCAATTTGGTTCAAAATCTTCCAAAAATCGTGAATAAAAACATGATGTTTTTCTTTACGTTCCATCCATTATTAATGTAAGAGTTATCATGCGCCGTTTCTGCTGCACATCAGCTAGTCAAAACATCTATCAAAACATCCAGCCGATGCCCACATTCCTTTGACCGGTATCGCACACAGTTCTTATTTCAATTTAAAACACAATCAAAATTGACAATTATAAATAGAGAAATCAATAATAAATCGGAAGCAGTTCGATTATAACCATCATAGCATGTAGTCGTTTTACTTTTTAATTTTAGTTTTAGTTTTAGTTTTTAAAAACTCTTTTGCGCAAGCAAAAAGTTTAACTGGCGCCCGAATAGGGACCAGTGTAAGTAAGGTTAGTCGTATCGCGAGTGAGACAACATCGTGAACAATGATCCGAAATTTCAACTCTACCGCTGCAAAAAGTAGCGACCGCCACTAAACGCAGCAGACGTGAAGAAAGAGCGCCCCTAGTCACCAATGTGCATAGGAAAAACGGGAACATCGCCACTTCACTGGGACAGTTGAAGCTTACATCTGGTTACCAATTAGGAGTTCTGACGATAAAGGACGGAACCCAAACCACTTAGGAGTTCCGACGATAAAGGACGGACACCCAGCTTAATTAAAATTATGTTAGCAATTATTTTGTAAGTATAATTAATAATCTTTTATTGTTTTCAGAATAAAAAGAAATAAGTGTTATAGTGCTAATTAAGTGAAATAAAGTAAATCCATCAAAGTGTTTTATTAGTGTTAATTTGATATAATTCCAAATATATTGAAATCAAGTATTCAAATACATAAGTTTTATTGAAGTGTTTGCGATTCTCTTTTAGATAAAAATCCCCAAATTATTTTTTGACTTACATAGAAAAAATGGCTGAAGAACAAATAAATGCAATATTAGCCAGACTCTCGGCTATTGAAACTGCAATAACACCAACTACCTCTGACTATTCTGATCCCCCACTATATTTGGTGGATCAAAATAATCAACCGGTTGATCCCGAAGCCATAGAAGACATACCCGATCTGGTCAAAGCACTTCGAACTTTTAACGGCGAGTCAAGTGAATTACATGTTTGGCTTGACGATGCGGAAAAATTAGTGAACTTATATCGACCTAAAACAAATGGTTCTATAAACCAATTTAATAAGTTTCACATAGTGTGAAGAACCATAAGAAGGAAAGTAAGAGGAGAGGCGAATAACGCCTTGGTCTCCTCGAATGTTAACTTAAATTGGCTTATGATAAAAAATACCTTATTAACTTATTATGGAGAAAAGCGAGATTCAGCAACTTTGGACTGTCAATTAATGAGTGTACAACAGAGAGGAAAGGATCTTGAGAAATACTACAACGAAGTGAGTGCTATTCTATCACATATAGCTAATCACGTCAAGAGTGATAATCGTTATAATCACCCCGAAGCCTCGAAATCCATTATTGAAAGGTACAATGAAAAGGCGATGGATGCTTTCATACGAGGTTTGGACGGAGATATGGGTAAATTCCTAAAAAATTACAGGACAGAATCATTAGCCCAAGCTTACAATTACTGTAACGCATTTATTAATGCGGAATTCAGAAAAAAAAACTACACAAAATTAAAAACCGACACCCCTATCTTTTCACAACACCCACAGTATCAGCAACAAAATACCACCAAAAATACCACCCAGAATACTAACTACATTCACACCACAATATTTTCAACCACTACCTTCACAAGACTTGATTAGACAAATTTCGAGACCACAATATAATCCATTCCTTCCAAAGCAACCATTCATTCCTAAAAACCCACAATATAATCCAAATATTCATAATCGACATGTGGTAAATGCAGCCCTACAACCAGTTGTCCCCAAAAATCCACAATATAATCTAATGTTTATAACAGACAGGTTGTAAATCCTTCTGCGCAACCATTCGTTCCCAAAAATATTAAGCCTGAGCCAATTGATACTGATGTATCTATGAGAACGGTAAACTATGTAAACCGGCCATTAATACATAATAGGAATCCGAAACAATTCCACATTGAAACAGAATGCGATGATATTGATACGCAACAATACTTTGAAAATTTACCTTATACATCGTACGAAGAATGTCCAGCAGGACCTTCATTCGAAAGATATACCGAAAATTTGGAGTACCAGTATCCTCAAGAATTAGAAGAACATAACGAAGAACCAGAATTAAATTTTTAGATTAAAAGTCCATATATAAGTTACCATATTTTCTATTCTATGGTAATCGAAGTGATCCTTATAAAATATTAGTCGACACTGGATCGAATAAAAATTTTATTCATCCGAAATTCGCAAGAATTTCACATCCAGTAAATAAACCTGAAAGTTGGAGCTGGAGGAAATATTCAAATTCAAACTTATTCCCAAGCAAAACTTTTTAGGCCATATTCTGACGTAAATGTGAAATTGTATCACATGGACAAGTTGCGATCATTCGACGCAATTATTGGCCATGATACATTGAAAGAAATGGAAGCAATTATTGATACCAAGGAAAATGTGTTGATAATCAATAATAATGTTATAGCTTTATTAGCGCATCGATTACAGGAGGTAAATCAAATTCGCATCCGAGATGAACATATGCAACAAGACGAGAAGGACAAGGTACATAATTTGTTAAGCCAATGCCGATTTATTTCAACCACCTGATGAGATGTTAACTTTTACCACAAAAATACATGCAGATATACGTACCACTGATAATGAATCTATTTATTCAAAATCATATCCTTACCCGCAAGCCTTTAAAAATGAAGTAAACAAAAAATGCTACACGATGGAATTATACGACCATCTAGATCTCTGTATAATTCTCCCGTGTGGATTGTTCCAAAAAAACAAGATGCCTCATGTCAGAAAAAATACCGACTTGTTATTGATTACAGAAAATTGAATCAAAACTCAAAGGTGCAGCCCAATCGGGTTGTACGCAAAGGTGACGTAGGACTACGTAGCTATTCGAAAATTATGGTATTTGCCATAATATATAATTTTGCTCGGAGGCCAACTCAATCAAGAAGTCGATTAGTTGTTCCCAGTTGGATGGACTTTGAGTCTCTAACCGTCTCTAACATGACTCATCGGCCGCTAAAGCCACTCGACTGGCTTTCAGTCGGGGACATCACAATCAGTGTTGTGCTTAATCATTATCAGACGATCATGATTGCAATTTTCATGTGAAAACTTCTCACGTGAAAACAGTAGGCGAGTTGTCGCCGGCGACAACTTCTCAAATTTTGTACTCAAACGATAATATACACAGAATTTTCATTCAATCATTAATCTTCACTAATAATAGATACTTGTCAACAGTCCCGTTATATCTTCTATTTGGCGTTATAGCTTCATGCTAGTGAGGAAAATAGTTCACAATGTAACGGTAAATGCTTCAAATCAAGATACAATTTTCAAACGATGCTTAATCGCTGGCGAGTTTTTATCACTTGACAATTTAAAACTAAGATCGCGGGTGAGTTTGATCATTCTCGATTTTCGAAAATTTGATTTTTACCAACCCTGATCACAATCCTTACTTTGCCACGTACGCTTACATCGCGGGCGAAAATTAAACGTTGCAAATAAATATATTTCCGTTTGGTTTCACGCCACTGCTTATTTCTCCTTTATTTCGTCAATTTTTGAGGATGATGTCCTCCAAAAAGGCCTTTATACAAAAGGTTGATCCGACAATCCGATATGAACTTTCTTCAAAGTGCAAAACTCAATCGTAAATAGCGAATTTGATAGCGCGTCGGTGGAAGATGATGTAGTGAATTTTATTGGATGGGATCACTAACAGCAACCAAGCTACCACGCCAAACCCGATGCCACCGAAACAGTCCATTTTCGCAATTAACTCTTTCTTTTCATAAAATGTTGGTCCTGAGAAGAACCAATTTTTTCCCAATTCCCATTCCAATAACTAACTGCATCCAATTACTTGTCGACACCTTGCGTTGCAACTGTCCGACCGCCACTTGATGATTTTTCGCTAAGCCTCCAAAGGTTGAAATAAATTTGCAGCATTGCCACACTGCCACCCACTTCGTGCTGCTGTGTCCGCTCCGTTGCATTGAATGTCAGACCGCTCTTTGTGGAATCCCGTTAAAAATGGCTCACGCGTGCCGAACAGCAGCTTTCTTGTATTTAATAAATTAACCCCGTAAGCCCCGCCTCTTTATGAGCTGATATGGTTGTAAATATAATGTGCACTCATAACGATTAATGAAGGGGCGGGACTAATGAAATTACTTCATTAGATATAAGAAAGCTGCTTTTCAGCACGCGCGAGCCATTTCGATCGGGATCCAACGTACAACGGACCGTTCGGAGAATGACAAATTCTAAGAATCCTATTAAATTTTCTCGCAAGATTCTGAATTTGGTTATGAGATCAATCGTAAATAGCGAATTTGATAGCGCGTCGGAGGGAGATGATGTAGTGAATTTTAATGAATGGGATCACTAACAGCAACAAAGCTACCACGCCAAACCCAATGCCACCGAAACAGTCCATTTTCGCAATTAACTCTTCCCTTTCGTAAAATGTTGGTCCTGAGAAGAACCAATTTTCTTTTCCCAATTCATATTCCAATCACTAACTGCATCCAATCGCTTGTGTAAATTTGCAGCATTGCCACACTGCCACCCACTTCGTGCTGCTGTGTCCGCTTCGCTGCATCGAATGTTGAACTGCCTTCTGTGGAATTCCGATCAAATTGGCTCGCGCGCGCTGAACAGCAGCTTTCTTGTATTAATTAAACCCGTAAGTTAAACCCGTAAATTAAACCCGTAAGCCCCGCCCCTTTGTGAGCTGATATGGTGTAAATATAAGGTGCACTCATAACGATTAATGGAGGGCGGGGCTAATGAAATTACTTCATTATATATAAGAAAGCTGCTTTTCGGCGCGCGCGAGCCATTTCGATCGGGATTCCGCAGACAACGGACCGTTCGAAGAATGACAAATTCTAAGAATCCTATTAAATTTTCTCGCAAGATTCTGAATTTGGTTATGATATGTTGTTTATCTAAGATGCGTATTGTTGCGAGGAATGACAACAGAAATTTGACGCAAGACGAAGTTTCTTCATATTACCAAACATTATCTCTTGACATCTGTCTGTCCAAGCGACGTTCACTAATAGGTAGTTGCTGTAAGTAGATAGTTTTAACAAAGGTGGCGGCTTCATGGATTTTATACAAAAGAAAGTTGATTCGAAATAAACTTTCTTCAAAGTTCAAAACTCAATCGTAAATAGCGAATTTGATAGCGCGTCGGAGGGATATGATGTAGTGAATTTTAATGGATGGGATCACTAACAGCGACCAAGCTACCACGCCAAACCCGATGCCACCGAAACAGTCCATTTTCGCAATTAACTCTTTCTTTTCGTAAAATGTTGGTCCTGAGAAGAACCAATTTTCTTTTCCCAATGTTCCTTTCCAACTAACTGACACCACAATTTGTAATAAATTTTCAGCATCGGCACTGGCGGTGCGGGATCGCCACAGTGCTATTATTATGGTCAACCTTCATGAAATGCTGGTTCGTTGAGGTTGAATGATCTGCAGCAACACATCGAGCACCACCACCAGTGCGATGGATTTCCTTTGAAAATGTTATTAGCGCCTCCGTGACGCTGTGTCTGCTCCGCTGCGATCGCTTTGATGCGTCTACTCTGCGTAAAATCTTGTTCAAACTGAGGATTAGATCCAAACCCGCAATTGATTGATTTTTGATGTCTGTGCTAGTGATGCATGTACGTGATTGGTTAGTTTACCTATTTCTAAACTTTTTTTTTTATCAATTTTCGATAATAAAAAGATGAAATCGGTATTTTTATATAAATACAAAAAAGCGTTGACTCATCCTTGATCGAATGGTCCAAAAAAATTGAAAATCCATCGAGAAACGGCTTAGATATTAAAGTTTAAAGTCTATCATATTTTCGTGACGGTTCCCGATTTTCGCAATCGTAAAGTGTACCCCAATATAGAAAACACAGACGTAGTCCTACGTCAAAAAACAATAAGTGACAGGTATCCGATACCTGAGACCTCTACAATTCTAGCAAATTTGGGAAAGATGAAATATTTCACAACCATTGACCTTGCATCTGGTTTTCACCAGATTCCTTTGAATAATAATGATATAGAGAAAACAGCTTTTTCGGTAAACAATGGAAAGTATGAATTCGTTCGTTTACCCTTTGGTTTAAAAAATGCTCCTGCCATATTTCAACGAGTTATGGATGATGTTCTCCATGAGCATATTGGAAAAATATGTTATGTCTATATAGATGACATAATCATATTTGGTGAAACTTTAGATGAGCAAATAAAAAACTTAAAAATAATATTGGAAACATTACGCAAAGCTAATTTTAAAATTTAACCAGATAAATCTGAATGGTTAAAATCTGAAGTTGAATTTCTTGGATTTATTGTATCCCAAAAAGGATTAAAACCAAATCCAAAGAAAATTGAAAGTTTTCAAAGATATCCAGAACCCACTAATTTAAAAGAATTACGTGCGTTACTTGGATTATCTGGATATTATAGAAGATTTGTTAAAAACTATGCCAAAATTGCAAAACCTTTAACAAAATTTCTAAAAGGAGAAAACGGTCATAAGCAAGTTTCGAAGAATTAATCCAGAAATTTTAAAATTGAATTAGATCAGGATGGAAAAAAAGCTTTTAAATTATTAAAAGATATTTTATCCTCAGAAGATGTATTAGCATTTCCTGATTTCCAAAAAACCATTTTTACTAACCATTGATGCTTCTATTAAAGCAATTGGTGCCGTGTTGTCACAAAATTTTCATGATGGAGAAAGACCCATCACTTTCATTTCAAAAACTCTTTCAAGTACCGAAGAGAATTATGCAACTAACGAAAAAGAGATGCTTGCTATAGTTTGGGCACTGCATACTCTTAGAAATTTTATATATGTTCACAACATTTTAATTTACACAGACCATCAACCGTTTTCACAATTTCGCCAAAAAATAATAATGCCAAATTAAAAAGATGGAAAGCTTTTATTGAAGAGCATGACCATCAATTTTTTTTACAAACCAGGCAAAGCTAACGTTGTAGCTGATGCTTTGTCTCAGGTACCAATAAATTCTTTAACTGCAACCCAGCATTCATCTGATGAAGATGATAGCTCTTTCATTCCTTCAACGGAAGCCCCTATTAATGTTTTCAAAAATCAACTACTGTTCAAAATTGGGAATCGGTCGAGTTATGGCTTAGTAGTTCCTTTCATAAAGACACATTTTTATCGAAACCCGATTCACAAAACGAATTTCTAATAAATACATTAAAAAAATCCTTAATGGATTTTTACTACTGAACCAATAATGGCTAAACTATTCAAGAAATTTATAGGCAAAATTTTAATCCAAGAACTATTATACTAGATTTTCGCAAAAAAAAAGGTTCAAGATATCAATACTGAAGAAAGACAACTTGAAGAAATCAAAAAAATTCATCAATTCGCCCACACAAATGACGTAGAAAATACAGAGCAACTTCTAAAAGATTTTTATTTCCGTAAAATGGCAAAGAAAGTGAAGGAATTTGTAAAAACTTGTGAGGTTTGCAAAACAGAAAAATACCAACGTAACCCCCAGAAGTTTTTACCATTTAAAACCCCAATACCCCAACAACCTGGAGAAATAATTCATGTTGATATATTTGTTTACAATATAGATAATTTATTTCTAACAACCATTGATAAATTTTCCAAGTTCTTAAAATATAGAGCAATCGACTTTAAATCCCTTCTAGTGTAGAAGATAAGGCATCTTTGACCTAATTTATGAATGGAGTATACCAAAAATTGTAATAATGGATAATGAAAGTACTTTTAATTCAAATGTTATAGAGCAAAGATTACGAAACTTGAATATTCAAATTTTTAAAACCCCTGTTCACAGATCAGAGACAAATGTTCAAATCGAAAGATGCCATTCATCTTTAAGAGAAATTTCAAGATGCATAAAAAAAGATTTTCCAGACATGGATGTTGCTGAACAGTTGATATCATTACAACTGTGTATAAATATAATCATTCAATCCATAGTTTTGTAAAAACACTCCTAATAATATTTACATTGGAGAAATTAATAAAAATTTAGATGCAAATGAAATTAATAAAAGAAAAAACAAAAGCCATGAAAAAGTTATCCAGATGTACGACAAGAAGAACAAAAAATTCCCGAAGAAACTTATCCAACTTTTGAACCAGGATCTGATGCATTTGAAAAACACATGATATCTCAAAGCGAAAAAGTTAATATAAAAGATCAAAGTTAACCTCAAACTGCCGGGACGAATCTTGACAACTTACAACAACTCGTTCTCGATCAATTTTTAACCAAAATGCAAGCGGTTTCAACTGTGATCAAGGGGAATAGCAGTTCCAGCATGTAGATGGGTAAAATGGCCAGGATGACCCTCCCTCTTGAGGAGGGGGGAGTTTTGAAGTGTGGCATAAGTCATTTTTTGAGCAAATGTTTAGTATTTTGAAACTTTTAACGTCATAACAGGTATTTTAGTATAAGTAAATAATGGTCAATGTGAATGGTTGACAACAATAGCCAAATAGACATAAATTGACCTCCGGATGACCTCCGAATAGGTTCCGGAAACCCGGAATATCCGGTATAAAAGGCCAGCATAGAATCACCGAACATATCGGTCTTCCGACACCTCAAACTTCTCAGAATCTCATAGGTAACTTCGAAAACGTCATAGTTTCTTGGTAGGGTAAAACTGGCCATTTGGTGGCCACGGAACAGGTTCCGGAAACCCGGAATTTCCGGTAAAAAAGGGCAAACATAAAACTATAACACAAATTATGCTTCTGACACCTCAAACTTCTCAGAATCTCATAAGTAATATAGAAATCGTCATAGTTTTTCAGTAGGGTAGAACTGGCCATGCAATGGCCACGGAACAGGTTCCGAAACCCGGAATTTCCGGTACAAAAGGCCAAGATAAAACTACATAACAAAATTGGCTTTCAATACCTCAAATTTCTCAGAATCTCATGAGTAATTTAGAAATTATTTTAGAATTAGTTTCTTGGTAGGGTAAACTGGCCATGCGATGGCTTCGGAACAGGTTCCGGAAACCAGGAATTTCCGGTAAAAAAAAGTCCAACATAAAACTATAACACAAATTATGCTTCTGACACCTCAAACTTCTCAGAATCTCATGAGTAATTTAGAAAATACCTTAGTTTCTCGGTAGGGTAAAACTGGCCATGCGATGGCTACGGAACATGTTCCGAAAACCCGAAATTTCTGGTACAAAAGGCAAACATAAAACTACATAACAAACTTGGCTTACGACACCTCAATCCTCTTAGAATCTCATGAGTTATCCAGAAGACGCCTTAGTTTCTTGGTAGGGTAAAACTGGCGGTGCGATGACCATGGAACAGGTTCCGAAAACCCGGAATTTCCGGTAAAAAATGGCCCACATGAAACTACAAAACAAATTAGGCTTCCGACACCTCAACCTTCTTAGCATCTCATATGTAAATAACAAAACGCCATAGTTTCTCAGTAGGGTAGAACTGGCCATGCGATGGCCACGGAACAGGTTCCGGAAACCCGGAATTTCCGGTACACAAGGCCGACATAAAACTACATAACAAATTAGGCTTCAGACACTTCAAACTTCTCAGAATCTCATGAGTAATCTGGAAAACGCCTTAGTTTCATGGTAGGGTAAAACTGGCCGTGCGATGGCCATGGAACAGGTTCCGGAAATTCGGATTTCCGTAAAAATGGCCCACATAAAACTTCAAAACAAATTAGGCTTCCGACACCTCAAACTTCTCAGAATCTCATGAGTAATCTAGAAAACGCCTTAGTTTTTTGTTAGAATAAAACTGGCCGTGAGGTGGCCAGGTTCCGGAAACCCGGAATTTTAGGTAAAAAATGGCCAACCTAAAAGTACAAAACCTATTAGGTTTCCGACGCCTCAAACTTCTCAGAATCTCATGAGTAATTTAGAAAAAGCCTTAGTTTCTTGATGGGGTAAAACTGGCCATGCGATGGCCACGGAACAAGTTCTGGAAACCCGGAAATTCCTATTCAAAAGGCAGCATAGAATCACGGAATTTATCGGTCTTCCGACACCTCAATCCTCTCAGAATCTCATTAGTAATCCAGATAACGCCATAGTTTTTTGGTAGGGTAAAGCTGGGCATGTGATGATCACGAAACAGGTTCTGGGAGCCCGAAATTCACGGTACAAAAGGCCAACATAGAACAATAAAACAGGTCCAAACCCTTATCTTACCTTACACCTTACTTCTCCGGTACTAAAGACCAACGTAGAACTAAAAAATAAATCACTCTTCAAACATTTTCATGTTCGGATGTACCACTTTGACCAGCTGTTAGATCTATCGCAGCATTCCCCGTATTCTTAATGTATATGTGCATCTCCAATTACTCCAATACTATTGATAAGCAATGCAGTATCGGTTTCGATATAGTTCTTGTTTTTTTCTCTCAAGAGGATCGTGATAGCCTATTTGGACCTTTACAGAGAGCAATCTCATTGAATGTGCACCCTTTGTCAATAAGAGTTCAATCCTTTCTTGAAAATATAGAACAGTAATACTGTTATTCTACCAAGTATCGGAGCCCTAGCCACATCTTCGTCTTGCTTCTACAATATCACCAGTAGGACACCACACCTGGGATTTAGCTATATGTACAAAACCATTTCCATCTAAAACATTTGTCCTGCAATGAGAATTTCCTTCATCTGCAGCGAAAAGTTAAGCTAGTTATACTTCAGATACTGTTATTGGTAGCGTAATCCTTAACTAAAACAACTTATAGCCCTAGCTCGAAAAATGGCTCAGTTTGGTAGATCTTACTTCGTAAGACACTAAGTAACAGTGATCTATTCAACGTTACAGGAAAAAGCCTACATAGAACTACAAAATAAGTCTATCGACCCCTCAAATGGCCACGGAACAGGTTCCAGGAATCCAGGATTTCCAGTGAAAAAGACCTATATAGAACATCTGTATAAATCAGTCTTCCGACACCTTGAACTTCTGAGAATTTAACGAGTTATCCAGAAAATGCCAGATTGCTCTTTTACTGGCAATTTTATAGCCACAGAACAAGATTCGGAGTTCCTGGAAAGCCCATTTAGATAGCCCGTGGCCTTTTGTACCGGATATTTTGGGCTCCCGAAACCTATCATGAAACTATGGCGTTTTAAAAATTACTCATGAGATTCTGAGAAGTTTAAAGTGCCGGAAGACCGCTTAATTTCGTGGTTCTATGATGGCTTTTTGTACTGCTTGTTACGGGCTTTTGGAATCTATTTCGTTGTCAGTTTTACTCTACCAAGGAACTAAGACATTTTCTGGATTACTTAAGATGTTCTGAGAAGTTTGAGGTGTCAGAAGACTTATTTGTATTGTAGTTTTATGTTGGCCTTTTTTTACCGATGATTCCGGGTTTCCGAAACATTTTCCATGGTCATCTCATGGCCAGTTCTACCCTAACAAAAAACTATGCTAAAAACTATGGCATTTTCTAAGTTACTCATGAGATTTTGAGAAGCTTAAGTTATCGGAAGACTGATTTGTTTTGTAGTTCAACGTTTGCCTTTTGTACCGGGAATTTCGGGTCTCCGGAACCTATACCGTGGCCCTACTAAGAAACTAAGACGTTTTCTAGATTACTCATGAGAATCTGAGAAATTTGAGGTGTCGGAAGCCTGATTTGTTTCGTATTGTTTTTTTACCGGAAATTTCGGGTTTCTGGGAACCTGTTCCACGGCCATCAAATGACCAGTTTTACCCTCCCAAGAAACTATGGCGTTTTCTAAGTTACCTATGAGTTTCTGAGAAGTTTGTGGTGTCGGAAGCCTAATTTGTGTTGTTGTTTTATGTTGGCCATTTTTTACCAGAAATTCCGGAGAAGTTACTGGTGCGATCCAGAGAAGTTTGAGGTGTTGGAAGACCGATATATTCCGTGATTCTATGGTGGCCTTTTATACCGGATATCTCGGGTTTCCGGAACCTGTTCGGTGATCATCCGGAGGTCAATTTATAACTATTTGGCTATTGCTGTCGACCTTTCACATTGACCATTAATAACTTATACTAAAATATCCGTTATGATGATGATTTCAGAATACTAAACATTTGTTCTAAAAATGACAATTCAAAACTCCCCCTCTAAAAGAGGGAGAGTCATCCTGAGCATTTTACCCATCTACTTTCTGGAACTACTATTCCCCTTGACCACAATTGCAACCGCTTGCATTTTAGTAGAAAATTGACCGAGAACGAGCTATTTCAAATTGTCAAGATTCGTCCCGGCAGTTTGAGGGTAAAAAGAAACCTTGAGAAAAAATATGTTACCTAATTGTCAATTCATTTATCTAATCCGAGCACCAGCATTGGTTCATTGGGGCCCTCCTTAGCGGTGCGGAAAGATGAACGGCTACAAAGCAAGACCATGCTGAGGGTGGCTGGGCTCGATTCCCGGTGCCGGTCTAGACAATTTTTGGATTGAAAATTGTCTCGACTTCCCTGAGCAATAAATTATCATCGTGTTAGCCTCGTGATAAACGAAGAAGAAGAAGAAAGAAGGTTCATTTATAATTTGGCGTCAGTAGTAAGAACTTCAATTTGAGGGAATAATCAGTCAATTGAAAAAAAAGTCAGCCAGTTTCAAATATAACGGAATTTTAATTCAGGTGTCGGAAGCCTAATCTATTTTGTAGTTTTATGTTTGCCATTTTTTACCGGAAATTCTGGATTTCCGAAACGTGTTCAATGGCCATCGCACGGCCAGTTTTACCCTACCAAAAACTGAGGCGTTTTCTAGATTACTCATGAGATTTTGAGAGGTAGTTTTATGTCGACCTTTTGTTCTGAAAATTCCGGTTTTCCGGAACCTGTGGCCATTGCATGTCCAGTTCTAACCTTTACTGAAACACTATATGATGTTTTCTAAGTTATTCATGAGATTCTGAAAAGTTAGAGGTGTCGGACGCCTGATTTGTTTTGTAGTTTTATGTTGGCCTTTTATACCGGGAATTTCGGGTTTCCGGAACCTGTTTCGTGACCATCGCATTGCCAGTTTTACCCTTTTACCCTACCAAGAAATTGTGGCGTTTTCTAGATTACTCATGAGATTCTGAGAAGTTTGAGGTGTCGGAAGCCTAATTTGATTTGTAGTTTTATGTTGGCCTTTTGTACCAGAAATTCCGGGTTTCCGAAACCTGTTCCGTGGCCATTGCATGGCCAGTTCTACCCTACTGAAAAACTATGACGTTTTCCAAGTTACTTATGAGATTCTGAGAAGTTTGAGGTGTCGGAAGCTTAATTTGTTTTGTAGTTTTATGTTGGCCATTTTGTACCGGACATTCCGGGTTTCCGGAACCTATTCCGTGGCCATCAAATGGTCAGTTTTATCCTACCAAGAAACTATGGCGTTTTCTATGTTATCTATGAGATTCTGAGAAATTTGAGGTGTCGGAAGCTTAATTTGTTTTGTTGTTTTATGTTGGCCATTTTTTTACCGGAAATTCCGGCTTTCCGGAACCTATTCCGTGGCCATCAAATGGTCAGTTTTATCCTGCCAAGAAACTATGACGTTTTCTAAGTTATCTATGAGATTTTGAGAAGTTTGAGGTGTCGGAAGACCGATATGTTCGGTGATTCTATGCTGGCCTTTTATACCGGATATTCCGGGTTTCCGGAATCTATTCGAAAGTCATCCGGAGGTCAATTTATGTCTATTTGACCATTGCTGTCAACCATACACATTTATCATTAATTACGTATACTAAAACACCTGTCGCGACGTTAAAAATTTCAAAATACTAAACATTTGCTAAAAAAATGACTTATGCCACACTTCAAAACTCCCCCCTCTAAAAGAGGGAGGGTCATTCTGAGCATTTTACCCCTCAACATGCTGGAACTGCTATTCCCCTTGATCACAGTTGAAACCGCTTGCAATTTAGTTAAAAATTGACCGAGAACGAGCTGTTTCAAGTTGTCAAGATTCGTCCCGGCAGTTTGAGGGTTAACAAGGCACAAAATAAGGACTAGAAAAAGTAGCCTTTTTGCAATCGCAGTTTTTAAAACAGGATTTTCATTAGCATGTTCTTGGTAAGTTTGCTATTGGAGGAGTCTAGCTAGAACGCCCTGTCACAGTCGGTCTGGTAGTATCTTACATGCAACCAATTAGAATCCTCGCTGAATAAGATGTTTTGATTTTCTCCATTTGTTTGCATGCTGCCTCTATTCAACGTAAGCAAAATGGCTTGTAATATAAACAGCAACCCATCTTTATCTTTCGTAAGTTCGAAATCAACAATCACTACTCGTGCCGTCATGTGGGCTGAAAAAACATCCATCTAATATGCCGTTCTGGGTCAACATTTTGTCCATTTCGCTCGAGACTTTCGCTGATTCAAATGAGATGTTATGGACATTCATCTTTGTTTTTTGCTGTTTGGCGACAAAACCAAAAGTAAGCAAGCCGTCTAGTGGAATAATTCTGGTTGCAACTGCAATACAGTGTTGGAAATAAAAAAGTAAACAAAGTCGTTTCAAGTAAATTACTCAGTACAAGATTCTGAACGTCCAAAACAGTTTTGAGCAACCCTATATAAGAACAATGTATTATTTTCATCTCACACCTACTAATATACAGTCTATCTAATTTCATGTTTGTGTCTTTGAGGTGTTTTTGAGATTATGTCGTTGAAGACTTGTAATTATGCCGTTATGCCGTTGAAGGAAATAAAAAAATGAACAACACAGTTTCCCCCACATCTCTAAAAGATCTATGTAAGGCCGTTATAAACGAGTTAAACATCTTCTCCTTATTTTTTTATTTTTTATTTTATCAATATTCAAAAACAGGTCAACAAAAGCCAAAACATCCATAAATCGACCATTAATGGTGTTTGGACAAAATAAACATACGTAGATATTGCAGAAATATTCAAGGATTCAACTGGGGTCATCACAAAAATAGTACAGTCGCCTCTTTACATCTCGATATTCGAGGGTCCATTGAGATAAGGAGAGATCGAGGAATGGAAGAAAAATGGAAATGGGCGCTAGATTGAAAAAAGCTCGTTGCTATGAAAAACGACAACAAAACAAATGTCATCTATTGTTGTTCATGTGTTCGATATTGTCCAAAAATCGTCTAGTAGCCTAGAAATATGATATATCGACATAGGGAGGGTATCCTGGCCAAAAATGACCAGAACACATCGAGATAGGAAGTTTATCGAGATGTAGAATGCCAAATTGTATGTAAATCGAAGGGACCGATAAAACCATCGACATAGGGATATCGAGATATAGAACATCGAGATGTGGAGAGTCGACTGTAACAAAAATATAATAACCAACGGTATTGTCTGCATTAATAAAAAGCAGATAAATGAGAACAGTGTTAAAACAGGTTCAAAATGCGTGTTTAGCATGTAGATCCTTACTAGTCCGTGAGATAATAAAATATTTAAATGACACAGTATACTAAAGAAAGATGTAATCCTACGTCAAAAGGAGTAAGTAGGAAAATTGTACCAATTGCTCCCTTTAAAGACCATCGTCTTGAAGATTCTTCTAAAAGTAAGTCTTTGCTCAGAAAGGCAAATATCAATGAAAGTCTAAATGTTGCTTGAAAGTATATTTCCCAGCCACTTATTTCGGGTAAGTGTTGTTGGGACAGACGAGAGCAGGTATGAACTAGAAAACCCAATGAGATGGCAAAATATTTGTTTTTTTTATGAAGCTTAGCGATTATTGCAAAAAATACTTAAGCATCCGCTAAGCTTGAAGGTGGATGATTTCCTCGGAAAGGAGGTAGTCACATTGACACATTGGTAAAGTAATTGGGGACATCAAAGGGAAGTTTTTCTTGCGAATATGAATGAGAATTTGCAAACAACGATCAAATAATTGAATGGAGATGTCAATTTTTCAATATGAAATAACCCAAAAACACATTTTCAAGGTTGCAACATAATATTCCACTTCAATGTGACTATAAGGATTCAAAGGCCATCTCCATCCCTGGTTTATAACCCCATCGAGAATCCTAAGCCATTCTGGATGACAGATTTCAGAAAAAATATGGATTACCTTTAATTAACAGTTCAAACGGCCTGAATCTCTATTCCTTTGCAATTTTTGTGGAACATTTTCCAAAATTATAGTTGGCCGAACTGGAGAATCACGGTGTTCATACAAAGTATTGAGAATATCCCGAATAATGCGCTCTAATTTCGAATTGATCCTCTGTTTACTTTTTTATTTCCAAGCCCACAACAGCATGATCACAGAAATGCATGAAGACACAAAACACAATTTGATAGACTGCTTATAAGTAGTTGTGAGATAAAGAAATACTTTGTTCTATATATGGATGTTTAATTTGTAGAGGAAGAGGTTCGGTTATGACTACGTAACTTTTGACAGATAAGCAATGCTGCTGTCATTCTGACACCGTTATTTGTTTGCTATAGTAACTTGATGTTATGTGATCAATATCGAACCAAACAGACATATCTACTTTAAACTATGGACAAATAATTTTTTATAAGAAAAGTTTTTTATTTTTTCAAAGTGTTATAAATTGAAGTGATTTAATTTGAAAAATGATTTCAAATACATATTTATACAGTAAATTTGATCCAATTGATTGAAATAATAAATTTATGTCTAGTTATTGTACATACACTTTTGGAACTAATCGTTGATCTAATCCTGTCCTATTGTTTTCTATTGAAAATTGGTCAGATCGGCTTATGGATCAAAATTTATGGCCAAAATATATATTTTTTATAATGTGTGGAAAGGCACCACTACCGCTAGGGTGATTATTGAGGGCTTTTTTGAATGCAATAAACGTAAATCAACGGGAAAAATGAAATCCATTTACCTTAAGTGCAATTTTTGACTATTCTCATGTAAATGTTTTCATTATACAATATGCACGAGCAAGACATCATCACTGCTAGGTGTATTGATCTGAGTTATTTAGTGCCTCCTGGATATTAGTTTAAATAAATGATTCCTTTTCTTTAAATTTAGGAGGTTTTAATTCTTTTTTAAAATTTTTAACCGGTTTTTCTTGGTGCCCACAACCGAACCATAAAATTGAAATGTTCAAAAATGTCAAATTTGCGAAAATGTCATTAAAATTACCCAAATTTACGAAATCAATATAAATTCTTCGATTGTAGTAAGGTTATTTTGACATTCTTGTTTCATAAGGGAGAATGTCGCAAACGTAAACATTGACTTCTTCTGCTGATTTCAGGAAGATTAGAGACGTGAAGTTAAACGATTTACAATGATATGGAAATGCTAATATCATCTTCCAAATTTGGACGTACATGTTCATGATAGCATTAGAGGCGAAAGTATAGAATTGATAGTTCCGTTAGGATACGGCAGGCATGAAGAATGTTTTTATAGAAGTCGATTTGAAAGCGAGCGGATTCAGCTGTTATTGGTCGACGGTACAGCAGCAGTGCCTTTCTCTGCTTTGTTCTCTCCGAGGCAGCCAAGTTGTTTGCGACGAGACGGACGCAATGAGAAAACAGAACTGTGCAAAAAATCCTATTCGACTAAATGCTGATGTCATATTAGAAATTTGGAGACAGTACTCGTCGATAGCAAATCCCTTCCGCACGCGATGGCATATGAGCAAGTCAAACCACCTTCCTTTTGCCAGTGGAGATATATCAGCTTCCACACTGATTTCTTCCTCCCCTTCATGAGGAGCTTGGCAGAAGGAAGGTCGTGCGATATTTGCCATCACAAATATGCCCTCCGCTCGCTTTCAAATCGCTTCTATAAAAACTTCTTCATGCCTGCCGTATCCTAACGGAACTATCAATTCTATACTTTCGCCTCTAATGCTATCATGAACATGTACGTCCTAGAAGATGATATTAGCATTTCCATATCATTGTAAATCGTTTAACTTCACGTAGAAGTAACACACACGAAATCATTAATTTAATCTTATACCGGACCAATAATCGAACTTGCCATCTCCGGATTGGCAATCCTATAAGCCTTTAGTGGCAAGGCTAACTGGATATCCCGTTTCAACGACGCGTTGAGAATAATTTCCGATCAGCCTTAGACCATTATTTCATCTTTTGTGACATTCTTATTTCTATGGAGACACTCCGAATGATGAAAACCAGTTGAGATACACATCTTACTCTCTTACAAGCATAGAGAGCAGATGTGTGTTTTGGCACATCATGAGCAGCAGAAATCGAACGAAAATAGTTGAAACAACTGATTATAACTGAATCTGTTACATATCACTGGATTGGTGTTGCCTGGAAATTATGCCTTCAGAAAGCACATGTTGCAAATTCTTGTGGCTCGAGGCAAACAGCTGTCAGGTGTTTTGAGAGAAAGTGATGTGGCTATCCTTACTTCTCTTTAATCATCAAAGTCTAAAACATTTGCTTTTTTAAGTGTCTTAAGTTTTGCTTCTCTCGTATAATAAGTTTTACTTTTGTTTTTGCCTTGTTTTTGCCTTTCTCGTACAACTAAGTTGTACCGAAGGCTATATTTCACTCAAACCAATTTTGATAGAAGTCGGAGACCCATAGTGCTGTATACCATTCGACTCAGCTCGATGAGCTGAACAAATTCTGTCTGTCCGTTGTGCTGTGTGTGTGTATGTGTGTGCTGTGTGTGTGCACAAATGCCATAAAAAACATTAGCAAATTTTCACATAGAAACTCTTAACGATTTTCTTGCAACAAGTTGCATCCGACGAGAACTAAAACGCTGTTGATCACTATTGAATTTCATAATAATTGCAAATTGCAAAAAATAGATAATATTAAAATAGTGATGAGACATAGTCACATAGAACAATAATGTGTTATGAAAAATGCTTTCATCTATGAATATTTTATCCGTGGCTTCCCATTAAGAGTTTCATCCACTATAATGATGCTCGTGTTGCACGCATTTAGGCGTAAGTATGCTCTTCGTTCAGTTTCATAGTACTATGAAATTGTCAGATCAAAATTCGAACACAGGAAATCGAAACTTTTGGCAGCGCCATCTGTCGTCTACTAGCGTAAATTTTCTATCATAACATTGAACGGTGTAACTGTTTTGCCTTTCTTCTACATCATCGAGGTGTAAGCGTAAAGGCTACATTTATTACCTTTTTGCGCGAGAAAGGCGCCATCACCGTTAGGTGGATTAATCTGGGTTTATTATAATGTTTCACATTACGATGATCTGCCAATCGGAGTTCCTTTTGACGTACTACTCTTTGAGCACGTTGGAGCCTGCAAACAAACGCATTGCAAACAAATTGTTCTTTCTTGATTTGTTTGCAAGCTTATTATTTGGAAATTGCACACACTTTTTCAATGCACTTCTACAACTATTATTTTAGAACTTTCGTTGAACCAAATTTATTATGTTTTATAGTGTAGTAACACAATGATACTTTATAGATCCTCTCGATTGGACGGAACAGAATCCATCACCTCAGGCTTGATAATACCGTGCCTCACATTTTAAAATAGATGTGCTGTAAACAAAACTCCCTAAAGGCTCTGAAAAATCTCAAAGGGTAGTTTTGTCCCAGAATTGCTGATTACCCAAGCTGTTTATCCTCATCATTATCCCCATGGATCTGTAATTGTTGAAAGCTTGTATTAGCAACCCGTTGTCATTTCACCATGACCGCTATGAGTTGGAATATGTCTAAATTGTGAAAGGCTACGCGCATAGGTTTCGTTTGCGTTGACAGTGTCTCGATGCACCGAATCCGTTAAATAGAATCCAAACGAAATGTTTTGTGCGCCGTTTCTAAAGTTCAGTATCATTTTCAAACGACTAAAAAGCCTAACCATTTTGGCTCAACTAGTCCTACAAAGCAAGCATTGTCTTCTAAGTCGCACAAAGTGTAAGTGGTAAGATAAACTAGATAAACTAGGTTCGCTACTTCTGTTACATACACCGAAGGATCCGAAAACAAACAGCTTCATTCGCTTTAAAAGTTACATCTTTTCGATCAAATTATCTGTTTCGCCGTTTTCTTCCTTCTTGCATTCTAGATTTGTCACAGCATCGTTTTGGTTTTCCGTGTTCAAAACATCTTGGTTTGATAATTTAAAATATGCACGTTGGAGATAAAACAGTTTTCTATAATTTATCAGTACGGTTAAAATATGTTTGATAATTTGCACCAAATCTGTTTTGGTAGTTAAAATTCTTATGTACAACAAATACGCGTATCGTTTCACAAAAACCGCGATACGCTTGATCCTATTCAAATAGCCCCATGCTGGACTGAAGAGAGGGAAGTAAATGCTATTTCCTACGGTGGGATACCAGGTAGAACGTGTCCTATCTACGGCTGGAGGGCAGTAGCTTATACTAGGTGGCATCGCCACTGGGTGTGGTCGGATCTGTTTGACCACCTTGGCTTGGACTGTGAAAGCTATTTTTCCGCTTGACAAAGGCTACATTCGGTGAACTGCCAGGCGAGGGGACGTCTGCAGACACTGCATGTTTGACCAGGGTGGCGAATTGAAGCTTGGTTGCTGGGAGAGGATGAAGCTCTGTTGCGACGCCACGTTGCGAGTTTTTATCAACGTGGGTTCTTGATTGACGAGGAGAACGCAAATCCCCGCCGAAGAGTGGCTCTACAAAGTGAAAGAATATTGTGTTAATCCGCAATAATGTTTCGTGTAAATGAACTTTTGAAGAGACGGTACCTTGTGGGCGATGGCGGTGGGTAAGATATTCCTCGTTGACTGGGAGATAATAGCACCATTCCTGAATGGGAATAACTGTAGATGTTCCTGGGACTGATAGAGTGTTGCTGTAAATAAAACTATGTTTAGGAAATGAGCGTGGATACAACTATTCGTTCAAAATGCATAGCATCTATTTTGGCACCTCATAAAGCCGAAGCTTGATTTAGATACCAGATAGACATTCTCTATATGTACTCACCTATTTTGTGTGGAATTCAAATTCAAATTGGGCATACTCTGACCCAATCCACTGAATAGCTGGACTGTGGAGCATTCGAAGATGACTGCACCGTTGTTACGGTGGACTTGACTTTCCTTGGTCTATTGAGCAATTTGCCCTGTATTGATAAACCAGCAGTTCCACCTTCTCGCTGGAAAGTGAATTGGCCTTTTCGAAGTCGATGGATACCGGTTTGATTCGTTGAGATCAACAGATCCACTGTGACTGTTGTTCAAACTGCTGATCCTACTTCCGATCGAGACTATTTAGAGGGGACTTTCGTATGCTGAGACTGTCATTGTTAATGTTCGTATTGCTGTTGGCATTGGTTATGTTGATTATGTTCCAAACTGGCGCACTCAGCAACCATTCCTTTTTTCAGTCTAGTGAAGATATGTTTAGCTTTCGTGATCGAGTCGTACCAATTCTGTGCCTTGGCACCCTGATAATGAATCGGCCACCACCATTGAGAGATCGTTCAGATAGCAACATTACAGGGTTTGTTCTTTGATTTGAACCACCAGCCGATCAGTCATGTACGGTTGTCGGACGACCTGCAGATTATTTTCAAAACACTAGAGTATGGAGAAATTGGAAACATTTTATACATGAATTGCCTAAATAGAGAACATGTTGATGAATATGGAAGTCTTCCAGTCTTTTGTTATGAATGCTAAAAATTGGCCAAAATTTGCATTTGAAGATTAAAAATCTTGTATAAAATATTATTCTTGAGCAAGCTTTGTCAATACGGTGAGCGTATCGAGGTTATTTTTGCTTTGCCCATCGTGAACAAATTCACATTAGTATAATCGGATGCAAAAGTACGACTCAGTGCGTACATGCCGTTCTTATCTGGATGTGAAACGAGTAAAGAGAGTTGTTGAAACTCCTTCATGCATGAAAATCAACATTGCTGTACTACCCGTTTTGAACGGAAGGAATGAGTCTATCTGATAAATGAAGGTATTCTGGCTGTGCACAAAAAGTACGAGACCTCTTAAACCCCATTTTGTCGGTCGTAATCAGACATAGTGACATATTTGCCAATTTCTAACATACCAGGTTTGTTTTCCTTAAAAATATGGTCAAACTATTAAAGAAACAGTTTGGCTATACAACACTTTGTCATTTAATGGCAGTGGAGACTGATAGCAAGTGATAGATAAACATTAAAAGAATAAATGGAATGGCACAGTCGATTATGAGTTGTTCCTTGAAAATACATATTATGTTACATTATGAATAAATGTTTGAAGTAGGTTTAAGAGGTTACCTTCAGGTTTTCATGTTTATTCTTTTGCATATCAGCAAAGTCCGTGAGTAGGAAGCAATGAACATCGATCAAAGAAAATGAAAAAAACGTTTTAGATCTTCCTATTCTTTCTGATAGTTAAATACTTGGGGAGATCCCCAGCGCCTGACCCCTCAATACCGGACCCTTTCACAACAACACTTAGGTCCACCATCTTATGTAGTACGAAAAAAGCTATTGAAAAGTCTTTACCTTGTAAATTTTAGATTCTATCTGCAAAATTTGAAAATGAACAAAATCCAAACATTTTCATGTTTTGTCTTACTTTAGAAGATTTGAATCAACAAAAATACAATTAATCGAATGCATTCTGATTATTGATGGTCAATATTAGCCATATTTTAAATAACGATCCCGGGATTTTAATGTGATCAAATTACCATTCTTATTATCCGTTTATTGCCAGTTGCCAGTTTCACCAAACAAATCCTTCTCAACAGTTATTATAGAATTAAATACAGAATGTTAAAATGAAAGCCGGAAGTGGATTCGCCCGGCAAGTTATTGGCATTTGAAGTGTTGTACGGGTGAGTTTATTACTTTTCTTGTGTAAAAGAAACGAAATTTACTCAACTACACCTCAGTCAAAAACGAATACTTGTCGGGTGAACTGACTTTCATAAATTACAAATAATTTTTTTTCATATAATGGATCCACCTAATCATCAATGATCATATTTTGTGTATATGGTGTAAAAAACAAAATCCGGATGATTTTTTTCGTTAAATGGTTTTATGTGTATGGGGATCTCCCTAATTGATCCCAGTGAACCACATTCATGCAACTGCAATTGAATCCATTGATGCACAACAGGGGCCCTCCTTAGCCGTGCGGTAAGAGCGCGGCTACAAAGCAAGACCATGCTGAGGGTGGCTGGGTTCATTCCGGTGCCGGTCAGCAATTTTCGGATTGAAATTGTCTCGACTTCCCTAGGAATAAAAGTATCATCGTGTTAACCTCATAATATACGAATGCAAAATAGTAACTTGGCTTAGAAACCTCGCAGTTAATAACTGTTGGACGTCCTCGGACGTACGCACTACCATCGCAATCCAATGCTCTTACGATATCGTTACATTTGACATGCAGATCGATAGATATGACACACGACGTCTGTATCAGAGATGACAGAAGAGGCAGAAGGAAAATGCTGATTCATGAAACGTGAACTCATGTAGACAAATGATTTAAAAGTAAATAATTTGTAAAGGCTGAAAAGTTAAACTGTTGAATTTACTATTTACTATTACATTTATAGTGCTTAAATATCAAGGTGTAATTATACTCTGAATTTGCATAGCTTTAGATACCTAAACGTTTATCCTCTTATCTAATTTAGATCATCATATACCATACATTAGCCGATGGTTGTGGCAATTTATTATCGTATTATTTCTAAAGCCTAAATGGTAAGAGATCAAATTCCTAACGTGTAAATGAACTAGTGAAAACTTATCCTAAATAATTCAACCAATTATAATGTAGAAATAACGACCTAGTCTGGAACGAGGCTTGGCTAATCGAAGTTGCGGTAGTAACAATAGTTGGAACTAAACGTAAGCGAATATATTACACCCATTATAAACGCTAACTATTGTAAATAAGGAAATTTTAACCAACCTTGAATCATCGTGACGGTTCATTATTTCGGAAGACGACCCTCAGTTGGTACAACCAACATATAAATTTCTTTTACGCGGCAGGCTATGTCGGAACCAGGTATGGATGCTAACAGCAAAGCCAAATGTACCTCAGGTAAGCGGCAAACATCCTTCAATTCAAAGTCAGGCAATAAAGAACCCCTAAAGACCCGTCTAGACAACCCTAAGTAATGACCCAAAAGGCGCTATTTTCGCGAGCTCGACCCCCAATTCGTAAACCCCCAACGCGGCGTGTGAGACCACACCGGTGGCTCAGGAGTAGTTGTAAGTTGTGCGATAAACCGGACGACGACCAAATGGTGCAGTGCGATACATGTGATGTGTGGCACCATTTCTGTGGTGGGAGTTTCAGAGGATATTCAGGGCTGCAGTTGGATCTGCTTGGTGCGCTACTGCGAAACAACCAAGGCAACGAAATCCAGAAGGAAAACCTCCACACAGAAATTGGGGTGACGTTACGGAAGAGGACACTCGAGCAACAGCTAGCAATACGTAACTT